>NC_134646.1:41642989-41958614 GCF_030463565.1 Pelecanus crispus | reverse complement strand
ACAGATTTTCAAATATTTTTTATTGTCTATAATTTCGTGTCAACTGAACTGACAGTTGTGGAATCATCTGTGCAGTACAGAAAGGCTATGGGGGAAGAAGAAACCTTTTCCCATGAATAAAACACATCTTTTTATTAATGGATGAATGTTGTCTAGTGAAGTCTCCGTTGCAGACTTTTTACTGCCTAGTTTCTCCCATAGGTTGAATTGAAAATAGTGCTTCTTCAAAGTTTTATAGTAATACCAAGATGTAAAATTCACTACAAACAATGGGGAGTAGGTCCAGTTTGTCATATTTACTCAAGTGGTGGTATTTGAAAATGAGCAGGTCAGAATTTAGTTTATTTTTATACCTGTTAATATTAACTTCTTAGAGTAAGATTTGAATAACAGAATTAACTGTCACTTTCAAAAGAAGAGGGGAATCAAAGATTCATAGTGTCATAAATATTATTTGAAGCATCTTGCAAGATGCAAGTGTCCTGTCATAGCTAGGAAAAATGGTTTGTTGTCATACGGAATATTTTGAATGACAATATCTGTATAAAAATAGTTTTATTGACAGTTATTCTACAGGAAACTCGAAAAGAATGGCTATTTATTACAAATACTAGTAATTAGTTTTAAATTTGAACAAAAAATCACTTTACAAGGCAATAGGTATCAGATTAATTTAATTTACACATACCAACAGTATAAAGTAATTAAATCACACTTGAGACCCTGCTAAATATCTCTCTGAATCCTCTCTAGTGACATACCATGTTTAGAGACCAGCAGAAGCGATATGTAAGGAGAAGTGCAAATTTATTTAATTTGCCTGTAAAATGGTGTGCACAAGCAAGCTGAAGTGTGCTGAATGAAACTTAAGAAGCCAATGAGCAATCCCTACCTCAGATTGTCAGAGCCCATGTATTTTTCTGGTATAAAAAAATGCTTTATGCTTGGGTCTCACTCACCCTGCCTCATTTACTACAGCTCTGTGGGTCTTCCTGCTGTGGTGCCTGTGATCTGAGGATCAGTGAGATGCCGCAGTTGAGATGCTGTGGGTCTGCAGTGCATCTCAAGTGTATGTGTCTAGCAGGACTCCCACCTGAAAGTATATCGGTAGAAGTTCAGTTTGAATGACGTTGGTTTTAGTTTTCAGAAGACACATGACTGATGTGACGCTTTTAGATTAGGTTTTTATTTGATGCAAATACCGACTTCTCTATTGGGAAATATTCCAAAATTTTTGCATAAACTCTGTGTATTCAAATCTTAAAAGTGATTTAGTAGGATGTTTAGGAAGGATGGTCACTTTTGGGCATAATCCTAGCTAAAGTAACTAGACTGAAAATTTGCATTGGAGTGAATATTCACAAACACAGTTTTGAAGCTCAGGTCTGTTGCAGTGTTTAGTGTAAGAAAGGCAAGATGGAAAACTCAAAAATGTATTTGGGAAAGAAAAAGTAACAATGAATGGAAATAGCTTGTAGATGAGCAAAGAGAAATGCCAGACTAGAAAACCCCAAATCCTTTCTGTGACTAATTATGTCCTTGAGTAGTTTTGAAAACATTGAGGAGATATGGATTCAAGGATGATGCAAATGATGTGTTTGTTAATTATTTTGAAACTGGCTAACTAAGGAAACGGATAACTTCTGCTGATACTAAGGGATTATTCAGTGTATAGGAAATAACTATGACAAAAATAATTATTAATCTCAGGTTTGATTTAGTACTAGATTTACATCTCAGATACAGTATGTAATTTTGTATCATGTTCCTGAAGAATGTTCTTATCAAAATATCTAGTGTTAAAAAATGTGGTTTTCTTCCTGAAAACTGAGCTCCTTTGCCCAATTTAACAAAGAAGTGCATCTAAGCTTTAAGTTGAAAATTGAGCTTTTGTGTTTGAAACAGGGGAACTTTGAGCCAGGTTTTTGATATTCATGTTAGTTTTTATGACTGCCTTACTTATACTGCATTTTGCATGTTACATCTTACAAAATCTTTAATAAACTCTCTTGATACACATAGTCTGAGGTCTGAGAGGGCATGCTTTATAGACTTGCTTGTGAGCAGATGGGAATAAAGTGCTTGTGCCATTTTACGCTTAGTAGGAATTTCAAAACTGAAGTTGGGAATTTTTTTCATTGGAAGTATTGCTCAGGTAATTCGTTGTTGTAGGTATTGGCCAAGTTTGAAACAAAATTTTCATTTTTTTAGCATTAATACTTTGAATTTAACCCCCCCCATATTTTTAGTGGAAGGTAGGCTGTTGGAAGAAAAATGTTTTTTTCTATTAAGTAACAATTTTGGTGAAAATGAGTTACTGTCCCTAATGAAAACTACAAAACATTCTTCCCAAAATAAAATAAGTGTCTAGAGGGGACTTACTCCATCATTGAGTCCAGTCACCTGCTGTTATAATTTTCACGTTACTCTTTAACTTATTGTCAGTTATATTTTTTCTCCTTTTACTGGGATGTTGTTTTTCTAGAAACTAAGAAACTTCTATGTCTAGCCTAAATTTACTCTGTGGATATTTTGTGCCCATTTGTTTTGTGCAAACTGTGGCTTATCTTAATTTTTCCCATCCCTAGTTATCTACTGCAGGAGTATTTATACATAGCAGATATCCCATCTTGACCATCATTTTGTTAAGCTAAATCAGTCAAACTCTTTAAGCCTCTCTTGGAGAGCAGGCTTCCCATTTCTCTAATGATTCTATGGGCCTTTCTGAACCCCATTCCTGCTTCAATTAATCTTTCTCATGTGTCTGTCCTTGTACATGCTATTCTAGATGTGATCTCATCAGTGCCTAGCACAACAACGATAACATTTTCCTGATACTTTTCAGAAAGTATTCATCTTTCTTTCAGTGTCATTTAAGGAAAGGATTATAAAGAAACCTGTTTTTGAAGATTTTGGATTAAAAGTTGCCTTGTACAAAACACTGTGCTAAAACAAATGTATCATTTAAAAAGAATAGCAATTACCATTTTAATCTTGAAAGAAGGAAGGATGCAGGCAAGTAAAGAAGTCAAGTTTTTGGCTAGAAATTAGTTGCTTTGCGTAGAAGAGATTGAGCTCAAAGTTCAGTAATGAGCTTCCATGTTACATGGTATAAAAAGTAAAAATGATGGTGCAAAGCCAGTTAGTTTTTTGTTTGGGTTGGGTTTTTTTTTTTTACCAATGAAAATACTGGAAGTTTGATAAGGTAATTTAAAATAGGTTTTACAGCATCCAAAATTAACTCTTTCAGAAAAATGGTCAGTGTGCTGTTACGAACTCCTCAGGGGAATATTCCTTAGGATTAAAAACTATTCAGTGAAGCTATAAGTGTGAGAGTAGATGAATGTGACAGTAAATAACACTGAAGGTACTGTAATGAGACAGTGTAAATCAGTAGTAAACCCTAGACAAAACATCTAGAATGCTTTATATATTTTGACCATATTTCAAAAATAATGACTCAAAAAGATTTGGATTAAATCTTGAGGCTTGAGCCTAATCTTTAAGGCCTGGGAAAAAAAAAAGAAATAGTAACAAAACTGGAAATAGAAGTTCAGCTCAAGGAGAGATAAAACTGTGTTACTTCAGAAGTAGGGGAAGACCGTACATATACTGAATGGCATAGCAAACTGTTTTACAAGTATTATAACTTTTTCATAATGCAGTATTTTTTGTTATGATCTAAGTAACAATGTGAAGATGACACTCAAGTGGGAAGGATGGAAAAATTTAGTGTTCCAGAAGGGGCAAGTTGGCTAATGGGGTATAATTGAGTTACTGGAAGAACAAGTGTGATGCACTGTACAGAGTGCATGGTTTGATTTTATGGTTGGGCTGAATTACCATTCTGCTGGTACCAAAATGTGAAGGTCTTTCCTTGCCTCATGTGGCATAAACCTTCTTCCCTTTCTTTGCCCCAAACAAAACCAAACTTGGGAGCAAGAGACTGATAAGAGATAATTAATTTTGTCCATATTTTTGATAGTACCCTCTCCCCAAAGCCACTGAGCCTGTGTATCCTTCTTTAAGTGTTTCCTTTGAAGTCTCTTTTCATCTTAGGGGCTCATGGGGCTATGAATTTAGATTGTTATGTCTGTACAACTAATACGTATGAGCTATTTTTTTAATTTTATCTTGTTCTCATTTCTTGCTTGTTCATTTGGTTCCTTCAAGTTTCCTGTACCATACTCAGTGTAGTGTCTAATGACCTTTTATAGCACTAATCTGCTCATCAGGGTTTTCAGAATAATTTTCTCAGGAGTCACAGAACATGCAGCGTGCATGACATAACTCCTCCCCCTCCCCCCTCCCCCCCCCCGCCCTTTGCCGGCATCATGTAAAATTATATCCCCACATCAGTATTTAGCATCTGGTTTCATTTCCCAAAATGTATCTGGTAATCTTCTGTTCTTTACTAGGTTTCTGCTTATCTGTGTGATAATCCTTCATCAAAGGTATCTATAAAAAGTTGAAATATTTAAGTAAACTTTGCTGAAACTTTTGGTAGATGAGTTAAGTGCATTAAGAAAGGAAGGAGTTACCAGTATGCTATACACTAGTTTTCTGTATGCATATATATGACCTGTAAATTAGAATGCAAAAGAGAACTGTTTATCCTTGATTATCCTGCCCATTAGCGAGAATTTATTTAATGGATATAGTCTCTGATGATGATTCTCCTTTATCTCATGTAGAAGTGATCTATTGTATCACAAGTGTATCAGAATTCAAGTTAGTTCAGAACTACATTGGAGTGGAAAGTGAAGTTTTTCAAAGTGTACTATGGTGAAAAAACCATACCTACCTCTGACAACAACAGAAGTAATTCTCCTATTCAGAACAGGATGAAGCTAGGACTCTCTCTCTCCACCACCCTCCGCCCCCCCCCCCCCCCCCCCTTTTTTTTTTTCTTTCTTCCCCAGCAACAGAGTGGTATTACCCCAGGAGAGCTAGTAGTTTTGTGGTTTGAATCAGGAACAACAGGGAGTAGTAGCATCCAAGTCTCACGGTTGGATAAGCTAATTCCACTAACTAACCTGTCTTGTTAGGCGAGTAGAAACCCTTTCCAAATGAGATTTTCTTCAAACCCTAATGGGTATGAACTAGTTTTGTTTCAAGGAACATCTACTAAACAGAAAATTGAAAAAATATCTCAACCATGTCTATTAGTAACTGCAGTCAGTGTGTATATGTTTGTGTGATGGTATCTGTATATGTTTATGCTAGTTTCTATTGACTAACTTCTGTGTTGTAATCACAGGAATGTCACAAAAGTTGAGTTATTCTTTATATATCTCCCATTAAATAAATATTATCAAGTCTGCTTAAAGATTTGCAGAATAAGGCCTGCTGCTGTAAAAATCTTTAGCTACATGTGCACACTGTGAATTTAGGATAACATCTGGGGATTTAGTTTCTGGTTTTGGTACCTCAGAGCAAAAAAGGCTATTGCCTGCCACTTTACATACCTGATAATTTTAAGTTTGCAATGTAAAGAGCAAGAATATGCTGCGTAAAGTGGTACCTTAAGCAGAATGTGTGGAGATACTAGCTTTGAAACTTTTGATAAAAATATTAAGCATCACAAGGATGCTCAGATGCTATTGTATTTTTCTTGTTACTGGTCTAATACAGGTATGCTGGCATGATGCTGTTCATTTTTTTAATTAATTTTTTTTAATTAAAAAATGTTATTCTAAACAAAGATTAAAATATCATACATCTGCATTCTTGAAAACCTGCATGACCCTGTGTTTTTATTTTCTAAGAAATGGATATAGAGTATTCTGTAGATTTCTCCTACCAGTTTAAGGAAGCAGTAGGTTGAACAGGGATGTGTGGATAGTCAGGTATCTATCTCAGTCAGAATACCTAGAATATATTTGTTTATGAGAGCTTTTGACTTATTTATAGTTTATCAAATTTCTTATGGCTTACTGTGCATTCTCTTCTACTAATGGGTAATTGAAATAGATCTTGTTATTAAGCGATAAGTAGTGGGATCATACCATCAGAGGTTAAGCATCTTGTGTAAGAATATGCTTGATGGTTTAAAAGGAATAAAATAAACTTCTGAAAGCCATGTTTGGAATAAATGGAAGGCTCATCTAAATGACAGAAGTTGAACTAATCTGTTACTAAAGCTGATCTCTAGCTCTATTTTTTCCATTAAGGACAAATTGGCTAGCTAACTTCATACTAAAAATATAATCAAAGATAATCCAAGTTACATATGTAACCCACAATACAGCATATTGGGGGTTTGCACAGCTATTGTAAATCATTGAATTTGGTTTCCTTACAAATTGTAATAATTTTTCAAAATTTTATTCAGCAGAGGAAAGGACTTACTGTTTAATTTACTCTGAACTTACTCTGTGAGGAAAAAGTGTGGACAAAGCTATAGACAAAGGACTAAATCTCAAGTCCTTTAATTTTTTTTTTTGTTTATACACAGACTCTTTTTACTCACCAGGAGTTTTCCCAAATACAGATGAATTAACAGTCTAGGATTCAGATCACATACGATTTCATCTTACCTCTGGACTGTCTGAATTCATGAAAGGTTCGTTATACTGCAGGTTTCAACATTTACATAAAAAGTTATCTCCTCACGGTTTTCAGAGCTGTTGACTTTCCAGGAACTATTGTTTAAGTTAAGGGAGCTAAATAACTTGCTTTACATTTGCAAAGCTATCTTCCAGGACTGAATTAGTGAAATACTGTCATATGTAATATTGTACAACAGTTCTATTGAATTGTGTGAAATGTTCTCATTTATCCCCATCTTGGTAATTGAAATGACAAATTTCAGTCATAATTACCCAGTTTATGTCTATTAACGTAAGAAGGTCCAAAAGAAGATGAACTAAAAGCCCGTGTAGCCTGGTATGCTATCTCAGACAACAGCTAATTGTGAATGCTATGGGAAGGGTAAGGTAAGAGCATGACCTGTTAGCATGACTCCCTAGAATATTCTCCCGGCATCTAGTAAGTTGTAGTTCAGGGAATTCCTGGCCAAGAAGTAATTTTTTATGTGTTCCCCTTGAACAAAATTTTCTACTGCAAGTACATTCGGTCAATTTTGGATCCTCTGTAAGCTTTTAAAAATGTCTGACATGCTTGTTAAACATTAGCCACTTATGGTATTTACTTTGTTCTAAACCTACTACCAGCTAGTTTGATTTGATGTTCTCTTGTTCTTGTACCGGTAGACTGGAAAATTATTTCCTATTTTCCATGCCTTTTATTATTTTGTGGCCCTCTATCATATTTCAACTCGGTTGTCCCTCTTCTAGTTTGAATGGTTATAGCTTATTTAGTTGTTTCTTGCGCAGAGGCCATTCCAGCTATTGACGATACAAATTTTCCAGCAGACTTCTCACTCTTCATGTGTTTGGGGGAAGGAAGAGGATTCCTGTGAATATTTATGCCTTTGGCAAATTGCTGCTCACTTTTTTTTTTTTTTTGGCCCATATCTTTTTACATATAATCAGCCAGAGGGTCTATTTCTTCATATTTTCATCACATGGACACAACTTCAGCTTTCTGTTTTCACTGCTGTACATTCAGTTCCTTCAACACTAAAGGGTACTGAATGCAATCTGAAAATTTACCCAAGAGTCTCAAATTTTGAAGTCTGGAACAATATATAGATGTTAAGGCAAGAAAAAAAGTCTCGTCTAACTGCATCATGAGCAAAGATGCAGAATTTCACCTTGAAGAATTTGAGCTCCAAAGGGTATAGATGAATCTCAGTCATTTTCATAGGGATTAATATTCATATGTATGGTCTAGATTGATAGTCCTTTTTTGTTATATCTGAATTTGACTTGTCAGTGCTAATCAGAATATGAAGTGCTACAGAGACACAGTCAGACCTGGGTAGGTCACCCATTGCTCAACAATTATTCTGTGAGCTAAATACAGAGAAAGGCCTCAAAAAGTAATTTTTGCTTGCCTTGGTTAGCTTAATTGATAAACTCTCTTACAGGAAGCTTAGAGCCATAATAGAGGAAAAGAAGACAGATGGTCAATGGTTAATAGGAAAATAATTTTTCATGGTGGCCAAGATGAATTTGCAAAGATGTGGCAAAGTTAAAGAACCTTTGGGAGGAAAGTGTTTTGTTTTGTTTTGTCTTGTTTAATTTTGGCTACTCCCAGTATACGATAGACTGTATAGTGGATTTTCTATACAGTGGTTGTTACAGCAGAGCTGGCAGTTTATGATACATTGCAAATGCATACTTAATAAACTACCTATACACCAGCTAATGTCCATTTGACAGGTATGATTCTTGTCATAATTAATTCACTGAAATAAATAACTCTGAAAAACACTGCCTTTTTGTGGTGGTTCTGGTTTGTGTCATCTTCATCATGAAAAATACAATGAGCTGTTTATTATATTTCTCATTATTTCCTTTTAATGCTTTTTAAAGTGCCTGAGAGTAAAAGAGGAGAGGAAATTACCCTTAATTTACCATGTTTTTTTAGTTGCCAAATATACAAGCTTGTTGCCATGGAGATCAGTGCACAACTCAGTTGCCTGATTCACTGCTGGTAGAGGAAGCACCTTAATGGATTATCGGGTGAATGTTTGACTATATTAAATAGCTAAATAAACTACAGGGATCAGAACAGATTTATTTTAGGATGGAAGGGAAGTTACTGATATCCCCAAATCTACTCTCAGATTCCAGTAAGTACTTGTAAAAGACATACAGCTTTTCATTCTCTGCTCCTGTTTCATGTCATGTTTTCTTAGTACCACAAAAGAACACCTACCAATTATAGCCCTTGGAGAAGTGCACTGTAAAACTGAACTGAAAAGCTAATATAAATGTGAACTCAAAGCTGCATGCACTGTGGCACTGAAAGAGCGAGAATTTAGCTTGGAGTGCAATTCAGAAGTGATTTGAAATGGTGTAAAAGTATCATTTCTTTATATGTTTTAAGTGGAAGAATAGATTCTTGCTACTGACTGAGCATCTCAGAGGCAGGATGGGGATTTTTTCCTTGCATCTTTCAGATCCTGTAGCTGATTCAAGGCTCCTGGTGCTGATTTTTGCAGTGGGAGAAATGAGGGACTGACAGCAAGGCTCTTTTAAGTTTTTTTTTAACTGCAAGTGTCCCCTAATGTTTCTGCAACTACGAGCTAATCTCACTTGCTCTCTCCTTACATTGTGGAGATTCTTACTGAGCAGCTCATATACAGACCTGAGAAGGGAAGAAAATCCAGCTGTGCTACTTCTTCCTTCCGTTTAATTGCAAAGGCCAATTACTTGCACCACAAGAAAATATCATAGTGAGAGAGTGGCTCCAGGGATATAAAGTTGTCTATTGTGCGAGGGAGAGCTGGGACATTTACGTGACTTCTCTCCCACGTGCATCTCCTTATATAAAGAGCTATTATATTTTGCCTTATAGATACTTTACATCACAGAGGCTTAACATATTTTATCTGTGTAACACTTAATCTTCTGTCTTTTATCTGGGCCTTCTGAGCATATTTTAGTCCAATTTCCCTGGGAAGCATAATGTAGGGAAGGAAGTGATCTCACTTCATGTTAACTATGAGTAGTACACGCTAAGAGAATTTGGATGGCTGAGATGTTCATGTTCACAGGGACTGTAGTTGTGACTGTCTTTTGCGTGCACTAGAAAGGGGAGGGAACTTTCACTAACCTTTCCAACTAGACTATGTGTGCACTGATTTTAAAAGAGAACTCATATCAGAGCTGTTGTTATTGGGGATTATATTTTCATCTATTATTGCCAGTAAAATTTCTCCATCTAATCACAGTATGAGGTTGTATTCTTCATCCTGCTAATTGGCACCATATTCAGAAGTTCTGTCAGTTTGTCCTTATCTTCCCTCCTGTTTGTCTCTAATGTGGATGAGTAAGCTGAGTTATGTGCTGTAGTGCTCGGCTGTATCACAGTTCAGTGGTTTTAGCACATCTATTTTCTCTGAATGCAAAAGGTTAATTTCATTTCAGTGTAGATTGAATCTGGATACTGACCTTTACAACTGGACAAACAGATAGAATCATAGTTTAATTAATGTCCCAACCAGGATACGTATTTGAAACACACGGAAGAAAACGTGGTTTAGGTTCTACTGGGAGCCATGTAGGAACAGTGGATCATTGATATCTAGAAGCATTAGAATTGTCCAGAATTAGACGAAAACAAAAGTTTCTTACTGAAGTGATGAAGCACACAGCTGAGCTTTGAAAGAGCTAAGGTAAACCAAAATCAGAATATTGAAATTACGTCTTCATACTTTGTCTTTATTGTGAAATGGGAAGAGCAAAGAAGATACTGAATTTGTCAGGTTCTCTATTGGCATTTTCCCTAACCTCTCCTGTTTTCCAGCTCTCTGTGGTAGTGTTTGGTGGCCCTTCCAAGTTAAAACACAAGTTCTGTGGAATTAGATTGTGTGCATGTAAGTTTTAAAAGAAACTAAACTCTGGAAGCAAGTAAAGAAAAAAATAAATAGAATTAATCCCTTTACATTAGTCTTTGCTTGATCACTCAGCGTTTGTAATCAGTTAAATGCTTAATAAAAAAAAATGAGGACTGAAAATTGAATCCTTAATCCTTTCTCTGAGGCTTTTTGTAATAATTTTGTCTCTAGTATCTCATATTGCGAAAGCCCTGTTTTGCTTGTTTACAGCAATAATTGGCAAGACTACTGTTTCTGTACGAGGGGAAAAAATTCAGTTGGAGCTAAAGATGTTTTTTATATCTAAAAGAGAGTCACCTGAATACCATCTGTGTTTTTATAGCTGTATAAACGAATGTTTGCCAGAGTTGGGAAGCCTCGTTCCCAAATATCTGAAGGATACATCTTAATGAGTTCTATGAGTGTCATATTGCAAAGTGTGGTCCACTACCTGAGATGAATAAGCCACAGCTTCAGTGGACCTGGTTCAAGTTGACACTGCTTAAGCCATCGGTTAAATATCTGCTTCAGGTACAAGTGGGAGAATATTATTTTCTTATAATAGTAAAACTGTACTTGAAGTCCTTTCCAACATGAACCGCTGGAAATCTGGAAGTGCACTGAAGACCAGAAATCTAGAGCATTTATCACATTGAAGACCTACTGTAGTGAAATGAGAGAAGCTTGTGGTATGTGTTTAGAAAATGACAGTGGTGATTCTTGTGTAATGTTATTTCACATTACGTGCTGTGACTAAGAAAAGCAGAATTCCTTGGTGAGAAATCACAGAAAGAATAGAATGGAATCACACATGCTTCATTGTTGTGTGCAGTAATGGTAAAATATGCAAAGCATAAGGTATTAACTGATATCTAAGACAGTAATTAAAATGTTTCATGAATAAGAGACTAGATAATTTCACTGGTGTTTTTAACAGCTAGAGCCTTTGAAGACAGACGCATATAAATGCATAGAATATTGTGTGCAAACACTCGAGTCAATTACAGTGTCAGGATGTTACTCCCCAACCATTAGTCTAAATTCTATGCAGTAATTAACAGATAGGAATAAAATAAATATAGTCTATTCTATATTCTGGTAAGTAGTTATTTATAGTCAGTCTGGAAAAGTTTGAATTATTCTCTATCCTAATTATGCCAAGGACTTTTATTTTATTAGGCATGAAGGTCTGACTGGAAGGAATTAACAACTGCCCACAAAGTCTTTGCATTATAGCTAATCAGATATCTTGACAGAGCTGCTTCTTATATTTTGGTTTTATTTTTCTGTTCATTCATTTATTAGTCACATCTGGAATCAGAAATTGTGCTCTCAAGAGTAAAATCTTCCCTCGCTTAAGATAGGGGAGCTGTTTCTCTTCCCCAGGACAGTCTCCTCATTATCTGTTTTCCCCAAACTTCCTCCTTCTTTCCCCCTCAGTGTTGCCCTTTCCATCTGAGAGATTTCTGTTAAAACACAAAATCTTCTAAGAAGGAGTAATCAGTAAATGGTGTGCTGTACATGTCCCTCTCTCGATACATCTTTGAGACTGAATATGTAGGTCATGTCTGTCTGGGAATAAATACCTGTAGAAGACTTCTGTCATGAATATGTATGACTTGCTGGGTAAGTCTGCTAAGAAATAGGTCTATATGTGTTCCACACTTCTTTTTACTTGTGTTATTTTAAGTGGAAAATAGGATCAAGATTTAGACTTTTAATTAAACATTAGGGTAGCTTTAACAAAAAAAATACAAAAAACCTTTTGTGTAATAGTTTCCCTCAATCCCCTGACTGAATAAATGAATATTTAGCAATAGGTACACATATGAGTTCTAAGAATAAGCCCAATTTAACTGCAATTTCTACAGTATCCTTCCTGTAATGAATATACTGAATATTTCAGAAGGCAAAGAAAAAATATAATTGTGGTCTGGAACCTGAACCTTGCTGTCTTAAAATATTCCAGATGTAACTGAAACAAGAATAGTCTCTGTCATGGAAGCTCTTCAAAAGATTGGAGTAAATTACACATTTCTGGGTTTGTGCAGTAATCAGCTACTATTCATTTCTGCTGCTAACTTCTTTACGAGCAGACTCGGTAACTTTAGAGATGCAAATGAGACAAACCTTACCTGTAAACAAAAACGATCATTTCTGTAATAAAGATCTGTGATAGCATATATGGAAACTTCACAGTAGGAAAGTTTGTATTACATTGATGGTGGATCCCATCAGTTATGAAGGATGATGATCACTGGATCAAAGTACACAGAAATAAGATTTGAATGAACTTCAGTATTAGTTCTGAAGCAGAGATAAGTGGCTGTGGATATATATTTTAACTTGAAGCTGGCTTTCCTCCAAACTTTCTACACATTTTAGTGTGAATAAATATATCACTCCATGAACTTTCATATAGAGCTTGGTTGAGAAGAATTTTTATAAGAATTTTGTCATTCAAGCACTAAGGTTTATGTTTTGCTTCGATTTTTAAAGAGAGAGGAGTTGCAATGTTCAAATTTATGTGGAAAATCACAAACTATATAATGACTAAACTAATGGGTAGGTAACTAAATTAGATGATAAGCCCAAAACTGTTTAATTATTTATTAACCTCAGTTAATCTAGCATTAAGATGAATTTTGTGATTTCCAGAAGAGGTGAGAAAGATGCTGATGAATATATTGTGGAATCTATGCACATCTCGGATTCAACTGGCATAAAATTCCTTCATGTCCTTACATTTGTTATTTTCAGCTCATGATTTTAGGGTTTCAGACATGCTAAGCCCATAGTGCTAAAAGTTGTGGGCCTTTGAATCTGGGCCAGCTGGTGCAGAATTAAATTATTCAGCTGGTGACGTTTGAGATTTTTCAGCTGCATCCAGCAGTAGCAATCACCTGGGTTCCACGTAAATTCTCTTAATCCTACTCTTATCTGATGTCAGTATTTTCTGTGAGCTCTACTATTCTGCTTACAAGCACATTTCTGTTATGCACACAGAGATCCTTGAGATGCAGGTTTGCTGCATCTCAGAAGCCAGGTGTATACTCAAACAGTATTGTTCTTTGTCCAGTTCTGTTTCCTTTTCTTTTTTTTTCTTAGCATTATTACTTAGCACTTAGGACTTATGGTCAAGAACTTAATTATTTACCGTTTTGCATCTATTCTTGTTGCAGTTGGAGATTGGCGGGTTTAGGCTGAGTAATGAATCAAATCAGCCAATGAAAGGTGGCAGCTGTGCTTTAAAGGATTTGAATTCTTGGCTATCCTTTAGGTGACTGGGAAAAATGCTATTTCATTTCATTTTCTGTTTTACTCAAAGGAGTTTGAGTTCATGGTTTAAAGGGGCACAGAAGACCTAGAACTTGTAATCAGATAAAAGGTATGAAAATGATGATATTTGAAAAATATCATCATCAAGTAATGGTTTATAGTTCTGTTGTAATTGAGGCACTTTGACTTCGTGTATTTAATTAATCTTTTGTCCTTTGGTAAATATTTGGCTGTTAGATGAGTAGTTGGCCACCCAGAGTCTTTCATCTCTGGTACTGACTGACTGGAATCCAGCAGGTCACAATAACTGGCAGACAACAAAGTGGCCTCTGAATTCTGGCTTCTGAAACAAGTTAGTTTGTCTTTTCAATTAAAAAAATTGCATATAGTCATACTTAACAAAGAGAAAACTGAATGCATATCATACGATGAATTAAAAATCAGATGACATAGTCCACAGACAATTATGTGTGTCTACTTGCTTGTCAAAAAATTCCTGTCCATTAATTGTTACAACTATTTGATGAAATTTGTATACTAACCACCAAGAGCGTTCATACAAGAAAGGATCATTGCAGAGACCAGATGTTTGGGGAAACGTCCTGAAGGATGAGGAAAGGGTATCATTCATAAAAGAGAAAAATAAGGAGCATTCAGACTGATAATTGAATTAACACTGGTTGGATATGGTGATGAGAAGACCAAGTCATGTCTTTGGACTCACTCAGAGTCTTATGGAAAAGCAAAGTTTCATGATGTACTTGGAGCTTTGGAAAATAAATATAGCGGCTAGTGTACTAAAGTAAAGCATTGTACTAAAGTATGAATACATGGTAGAATGAAAAAATAGATCTTTATTATCAAGGATAGAAATGTGTAAATACATTATCTGTAAATTATAGTAAAAGGTAAATGGTAGTACCATTTGATCTAAGAATGCTGCAGTGAAATTTACTGTGTTGTGCTTCTGCTCATCATAGAAGAGAGACAAAATGATAATTTGCTGCCATAGTGAGGAGGATTCTATTTCACTTTCTTGCTCTGTGTGTCAAATCCATGTAAGGAGGGTACCACAGTGTTTCAAATATGAAATAAACCAACTATTTAATTATCACTTATTTTCAGAGATGTACAGTGACATGTATGTGTCATATCTGTGTAGAAGTAATAAAACACAGCTGAACTGACAGTCATACATTAGCAAAACAGATTGACAAAGTAAAGCCTGCAGAGTGTTTGTTGCATTTGTATAGAAAAAAAAAATAGAAATTGGTGCTTGTTTTCATTTTCTATAGCTCAGTAATACCAAGAAAAAAAGGAATACAAATAACATTGACAATTTTCCAAGGTAAGGTATTTTTATCAACAACACCCAAACACAAAATCTCTTGTAACATGGCTCCAGTAATAAAAGAACATAAATCAAGTGTTCGTGCAATCATGCAGGTTGTTTATAATTGCCAGGTAATTTAGACATTAGCAACCAAGTACCAGAAGGTGGTTTTGACATGTGGAAATCTATCACAAATTATATTGCTACGTGTTATAACTAAAATGCTCTGATTAATGTAGTGACATGGTAGAAATTAAACAGGCTGTATTTAGACATTGATACAATAATAATAATAATCTCTGTATTTTTGCTGAAGAGAATTATCTTGGCAAATATCAGTGGAAAACAAAAATATTAATAAGATGCTTGCAAGCCAAGATTTGTTTCTAAATGTGACAAGTAAATCTATAGACACTGTGTGTCAGAGAAGTTAGAGCCTTGTATTGAGTGTCAATATGTGCACAGTTCTCTGGTAAAAAACTAACAGTAACGAATTAATGCAATTACTCTCCCTCCCTGTAGGTTACTCTTTTGACTCTAAAGAACTAGCTCTTTTAAATGCCTGTATGCATAGGGAAAATTTTGCTTTTTATGTGCTTCCACAGTTTGACACAACGGGGAAAACATTTTCCCATGTTTATTTTCCATTGCATCTCTTTTCCTTTGTGTTTACCTGTTTCTGGTTTTATTTATTTATTTTTGTAATCTTTTCTTCAGTTGTAATTAATATTATCCTTCTTCGCATTTTTTTCATTTAATTCCATTCACGAATAGTATTCCATCTGTTTTGATCATACCATTAGAGTACAGACTAGCAGCTTGTTGATTTTTAAATTATAGTCTTCCTCTGCTTTTACCCTGTGACATTTTAATAAGAAGGTAATGGCAAGTTTCACTTGTCCAATATCTATCTTTGCAGCTTTTAATTTTTAACTACATGGTCGGCTTTGGATAAAGAGAAAAGAATCACTTGTATTTTGTTAGAAAAGTACTACTAGGAACTATCATTTTAGCAGCCTTTTTTCTTCTTCCCCCCCCCCTCTCCCCCCATATAAACTGAAAAGTAAAGGGAGCTAATTACAGTAGATTCTTCAAGTGTTGTGCTTGATGCATGGTGTTCACCAAACAGTTCCTGAGTTGACAAGGACAGATACTATTTTAGATGTGTATTTTTGCATACAGAGAGTGATTTAGAATACCTAATCATAGAGAACCTTGGATTAAATGCTTGTGATTTTTCTTAAGGTTAAAGTAAGCAAAAGGGTAAATGAAACCTGGTTAGTTTGGGGGAAAAAAAAAAAAAGAAATCCTGACATTGTTAGTCAGCTGATGAATTCAGTGGGTGAAACTAGGAGTATATTGAAATTTCATGTCTACTTAAAAAATGAAACCAGTCATCTGAAATTATGTTTTGTTAGAGTATGTTAACCTACAGACTGGTTAGGACATTGGTGTCCATAGTTTCTGATGGATAGCGTCATTTGGAATGGAGCTAGGTGATATAACACTGATTTCTTTTTCATAGACCCATAGAATCATTTAGGTTGGAAAAGACCCTTAAGATCATCCAGTCCAACCATTAACCTAACATTACCAAGTCCACCACTAAACCAGTTAAGGGTAGAGTAGCAATTTCATGTTTCCTGGCTTGGTGGCTGGATTATTTTTTAACGAAAGTAAAACTAGAAGAATCATTAAGGTTGGGAAGGATCTCTAAGATCATCAGTCCAACCATCAACCCAACACCACCATGCCTACTAAACTGTCCCAAAGTGCCACGTCTACACGTTTTTTGAGCACCGCCAGGGATGGAGACTCCACCACCTCTCTGGACAGCCTGTTCCAATACCTGACTGCTCTTTCAGTAAAGAAATTTCTCCTAATATCCAATCTAAACCTCCCCTGACACAACTTGAGGCCATTTCCTCTTGTCCTATTGCTAGTTACTTGGGAGAAGAGCCCAACACCCCCCTCACTACAACCTCCTTTCAGGTAGTTGTGGAGAGCGATAAGGGCTGAGGGGAGCCTCAGCCTCCTCTTCTCCAGACTAAACAATCCTGGTTCCTTCAGCTGCTCCTCAGAAGACTTGTTCTCCAGATCCTTCACCAGCCTTGTTGCCCTTTTCTGGACACGCTCCAGCACCTCAATGTCTTTCTTGTATTGAGGGGCCCAAAACTGAACACAGTATTCCAGGTGCGGCCTCACCAGTGCCAAGTACAGGGGCACAATCACCTCCCTGCTCCTGCTGGCCACACTATTCTTGATACAAGCCAGGATGCTGTTGGCCTTCTTGGCCACCTGGGCACACTGCTGGCCTAAGTTCAGCCGGCTAACTACCAGCACCCCCAGGTCCTTTTTGGCCAGGCAGCTTTCCAGCCACTCTTCCCCAAGCCTGTTGCGTTGCATGGGGTTGTTGTGACCCAAGTGCAGGACGCAGCACTTGGCCTTGTTGAACCTCATACAGTTGGCCTCGGCCCATTGGTGCAGCCTGTCCAGATACCTCTGCAGAGCCATCCTACCCTCGAGCAGATCGACACTCCCACCCAACTTGGTGTCATCTGCAAACTTAATGATGGCGCACTCAATCCCCTCATCCAGATCATTGATAAAGATATTAAACAAGACTGGCCCCATATTACACCAGACTGGCCCCAAAACTAAGCCCTGGGGAACACCACTTGTGACCGGGCGCCAACTGGATCTAACTCCATTCACCACAACACTCCAGGCTCGGCCATCAAGCCAGTTTTTTACCCAGTGAAGAGTACACCTGCCTAAGCAATGAGCTGCCAGTTTTCCTAGGAGAATGCTGTGCGAGACAGTGTCAAAGGCTTCGCTAAAGTCAAGTCTTCTTTTGAAAAGAGCAGCACCATGAACCTCTCTGCCAGTAAGTGCAATTCGCTGTGTTGCCCTAGATCGGAGGAGGCAGAACGATGCAGTGGCACAAGGCTGTTGCTACGCAACAGTGTATGGCTTATTGACCAAGTCCATCCTAAGCAACATATAAGTTTCACCTCCTAGTAGAGGTAAGTGGAGAGATTTATCAAAACTGTGATGCATTGTAACGAACAATGCAAAATACTGGTACTTCTTATTTACACTTGTTTCAACAAATCCCCTCAATTCTCTTCGGTATTTTAATAATTTGATGCTTTGGACATAGAAACATATCATACTTCAAGTCAGGGTGTTATAGCATCTTGTCTGCTTCAAATATACTTTATGAAGAATGTTTTGTTGCTGAAGGATATGTAGGCAATTTGTGACATTTTTTTTATATGCTGGAACTTCATAAAATAGTGTACATTGGAAACTTCCCCTGTGGTAAGTTGTTCAAGTGCTCAAACCTTGAGTCATGTGGGGCTAGGACTGGATTCTTGCACTGCATTTTATTGACTTGTATGAAGAAGTATGTAATCTGCAGCAGAAAAATGTAGCAGATGATTCTTAGATCAGTTTTAAGATTCGTTCAAGTTCTTTTCTTGCATTCGGTGAGGGAAGGAATGTGATCTCCTTCAGCCTCTGAATTGAATCAAATGGCTTCTCTTGGTCTGCAGGTGCAGAAGGAAATTAGACCCACTTCCAGCCCTCAGTTCCTGGTTATTTTAATTGCAGCTGGAGCAAGTTCACTTTGCTCCTAGAAAACAGGAGGTACTAATGAGCAAGACCCTTTGACTGCTGTGTATGGTTTCTTTGTTCTAAGAGTCTTGCTCACCTTTGTATGTTGATCTTCTGAAATCCTGGCCTTTTTTATTTTCAGTTTCATTCCTTTAACCTCATTCTCATTAGTATTACCAGAAATAATTTTCTGATAAAAGCTTCTGGCTACCTTCTTATCTCATGATCAGTCAAGGGCAGCTACGTAACATACATTATCTGTTTACTGATTTGTGTTGAACTTATTTCCAACTTCATGATTGTTTCATTTGTCATTTTGGCATGGATTTCAAGGAGCTTTTCATTTTTGCTAAGTATGGTACAACAAAGTAAAATCTGGCTCTTTATGTGAGCTGTTAAAGGAATCGAACTTATGTCAGCTGAGTGTTTAGTATGTGCTGTTTTCCGACTGTGTTCTATGCACGCCTGTGCTGTGCTTCAAGGTTGATTCCATGCTGGATTTTTTTTTAATGTAATGGTGTATTTATTCCCATTTTTAAAACAGTTTTGACCTTGAACATCTGCGTAATACAGAGAAAGTAATTGAATGTTGTAACATTTAAGTTGTCCATGTAATTGCAGGTAGAAGCATTGCTGTGAAACCCTTATGTTGTAACAGCAAGCATCCTATTGACTCATCTTGGCCTGTGATGGAAATTGCTCTGAGTCTCATTAAATTGTAATTAGCATTTTCAACTCAAAAGGATGGTGGATCAGATTCTGATATATTTATCATGCTTATTAGCAGCTTACACTAAAAAAAAGCTGCTACGCTGAGTCCAGTGAGACTGATGTGGAGTAAGATAATATAAGATATGAGCGGAAAGGAACCTAGCCCACTAGAGATACCAATGCAAGAAGCAGCTGTAAGTAATACAGAGATATGTCTGTGCCATGCAGTTGGTGGCATTGTAGATTTCTGTTCAGAAGAAAAAATGGTGAAGAAGAAAATAATTTCCTAAAATGTTTAACTGCAAACCTTAATGGAGTGAAAGTGCCAGTGTGTGATTTTTATGGTCTTATCTGCTGCAAATCTGGCCACAAAGATATCTTAGTTGCAAAATAAGTAACAGGACATATGACAAGTAAAGCACCTGTACATTATTCTTATGTGAGGTTACCCAACAGCCCACTAATAGGGAGTTTCCTTGATCATTGCTATGTACTCTTCTACCCACATACAAATACAGAAAATACGCAACTTCTAGGGTAATAAAACTAACTTCTTTATGTCACACTGGATTATGTAGTCTGTTTCCACAAAAGACATAGAATGGCATGTTTGAAATGCTTCAGCATCCTCAGAAGCTTTGTTTGTGATCATCAGCTGGTTTTGTACAGCTGTGATTTTCAATATAGACCTTCATCAGTTTAAATTTACTTTCTTCACAGGCTTTTTGCCTAGTGACCTTGTAGATGATTTGATGTGAATGTTGAACCTTCTTAGTGAAGCTAAAATTTATTAGAATGGCAATTTATTTGTTTACAAAGAAGGGAGATAAATTTTCTTACATTTTCAAATACAGGCTTAACTATCAATAATTTTTTATTTGGTGATTTAGTGGTATGATTCATTTATAAGAGGAGTTATATGGCTAACTATTGAATATTTGAAAGTATGAAAAAATTAGATAAAATATGTAACAGCACAGAAAATAATTCCATGAATAATAAAAGATGACTGTCAATTCGTGGTGAGCTGCTTTTTCAGTATTATTTTAGGGCTAACATCTGCTTCGAGTTCCTTACAGGTCTCAAATTCCCCACATCAAAGCTGTTTAGAAATTGCCAGTTATTCTAAAAGTTGTTAGGTGCTATCACCAGCAAGTGATTTCCCCCTGCCCCTCCTTCCGGTAGAGAAAAGGCTGCCCAAGTCCAAACTGGCCAAGAGATAGGTTGTATGCTCTGTCAGTAGTAACATTGCCTTTATCTTCTTGGTTAAAATAGTCATAAATAAATATGTATGTACTTGTATTTGTTTTAATAATTTAGTCCCCAACATGGTAAACTGTGAAATAGTTCTTGAATAATATAACAATAGCCACACTGCAGGAGACAGTGTTATCCTGGCTCTGGCCATGCCCAGTCAATGATAACTAGGAAAAGAGTGAATACATTTACATATCTATGCATATAAATACATTCATAGATAGGTAGATGTTATACCAATTTAGATGTTTTATTTATATATATAGGTGTGATATAGTACATATGAATAACAAAAATACATATTATACTATATATATTTTGTCACTATTTAATTTAATTTTTATTAATAGTTGTTGTTATTATTTATATTTTGTTATTATTTTAATTAAGGGTTGCATCTGCATCACAGTCTTTAATATTCCCAGTGGACTTTTCTTCTGTGAGTTGGCACTTTGAACCTAGCTGTTCTTTGGTATTGAAAACATTCTGGGTCCCACAGTAAAATTATGCATGATGCCCAGTAATTACACAGTGCGTTTACGTCTTAGTTAATTATGGGCATTGGAGTTTTTGTTTGTCAGTTAGAGCAGATGTTGCCTGTTTTGTGGTTTTGTCTTTCTGTTTTCATGTTAAGGTATTGAAATAAGCATATCGAGTCCACACATTAATTTTAATAATGTTAATTCCTGCTCTTTAGATTTCCAGTGACTGGCGTTGTTAGTTGAGATCATCTACGTATCTGATAGCTCAGGCCATAAAGTGAAAGCAGCTTCTGCTCCTGTTCAAAATTCCAGAAATGAAAAGGTGCTGAAAGGATGTGGTGAGGGGGTACTAGATGGAAAGGGACTTTAGGCAGGCAAAACCACATTTGTTTGGCTTGTGTTGTGCTTACATTTAGGAAACATTTATTTTTGTGATGTGTTGTGATATGAGTTCGAAAAGAAAATCTGTCATTACAGTCACGTCTAGAACTCTAAGCCTGAGGACTGTGTGCGGATGTGTGAAGCAGCACATTGCGGCACCTGGATGCAAAGGTTAGAGACCACAGAAAAGAAAATAAAGGCAAAATATTTTGTGCAAAGGTGTTTTTGGGGGGAGTGAGTTGGGTGTATGTGTGTGACAGAAGTTGTTGCTTAAGATTCTCCTGTGAGTTGAGATACTGTGATTAGTTCTTGATGCTGTTGTGCTCTCTTCAGAGAGACGAAGTGCAACCTGTTAGCAAGCTGCCTGAGTCAGCGCGAGTGATGCTCAGAGCCAGAGCAGAGCAAGGGACAGCTAAAGGAAAGAAACCACACAAATGGATTACTTAGTTAAAAATGTGCTTTGCTACCCAGCAAGACTTAAAATCATTAACTGTGCGCATGAAAATTTAGTGCGAGTCAGAAAGCAACCATATAATCTACCACTTTCCTCCTATTCTAAAGAACCTGAACTGTTTACAGCAGTATTTTAGGAATTTGTTACTACTAGCCTGTTTATTCTCTTGCTTTAATAAAAGTAGTTTGTTAGCAATGTAAGTCACATTTCCAAGCTGGGAAAAATTGTATCTTTAAGCATCAGAAAGTTTAATGGCCTTAAATTTTAGCTGATGACTGCAAAAAAAAAACCAGTTCAAAAACTTGTGCTGAAATGAGATTTTTAGAAAGTGGTTTGCTGACACAAAAAAAGAGATTTAGTTATTATTTTATTTTTAATTCTTTTAATTCCTTATTACAACCAGAGTTGGTTTCTTGATAAGATGTGGTGGGACAGGCGCATATAACATTCCTCCCAAAGCAGTTTCACGAACATGTCATAATCTGAAATTTCGTGACATTATTTCTCTTTTGTCTTCCTCCCAGAATTTATATTGAAGCTTGAATTCCATTTTCAGTTATATCCTTGTAAATGATCTTGGTAAAACTGAATTCTTAGGAAATTTAGAAACACAGACTGACTTTTCTTCATATTCCACTGGAATAGTTACAGGAACTTGTTTCTGTGCTATTAGAGTTTTGATGATGTACCTGATGAGTGTTTGCAGGATGTAACACAAGACAGAAGAGATGAGATACTGGTGGTACAGGATGTCTGGAAATAAGGAGAGGCATTCCATTGTGGGTTTTTTGGTCTGCATAATACAACATACAATCTGAAAAGCTTGTACCTATCATGGCCAGGAGGAGTCCTGGAAGAAAGTGTTTTGCTCTTTTGTTGACTGGAGAAAAAGACAGTTTGAGAATTTTAGCAAGAGAACTTGCTGAGGGTTTTTTTGTTTGTTTGTTTGGTTGGTTTTTTTACTTTGCTCAAGGGCCAGACCTCTGTATGTGTAAATTTAGAAAACTCAGTCAGGGAGATCAAGAACCCTAGCTATAGATGTTAAATAATTCCTACGGAAGAGTGTTAATTCTAAAAGGCAGATGCTACTTTCTTTGAAATAATCTGGTTGGAAGGACACAGGAAAACATTTCCCTGATGCACAAAAATATGTATAGATGTTCGAACATATATTTCTTTGGATATAACTTTTCAAATGTAAATTAATATTGAATGTGTGGGGAAAAAAAATCTTCCATTAGTGTTTAGCAAGCTTGTAGGAAAAATGTTCTTCAATAAAGATAGTTCCTTTTCACTTACAGTAAGACAAGGAATCAATTATTCTTAACAATGTGATTACTTTCTAAAGATTAACCATTAAAATAGAAGCACACAGACATTCTTGAAGGACACGTTTCAAAAGAGATTTTGCCATAACTTTTCTATTCTGTTCTTTCTTTTTATGAACAGCCATGCGAGTTCAATGGGAACTTGAATGAAGAATTCTATCTTTGATTTATGTACAGTCATTTAGTGCAACATTTTCTGTTTTATTTATATGCTGTTCAGGGTAAATCACCATGAAATACCTGAACTTGGAAATTATGATTAAATTTATTTATTTATTTATTTATCCATCCATCCAAAAACTGTAAAGCCCACACTCTTTCTCTCAACTTAGACCATTGAGTGTATGAGCTAGTACTCTGCAGAGTGTGGATGCTAGGAGTTTTCAGTTTGACGGTCAAGAGCTTGTTGTAACTAAAGTGAAGGAGGTATGTGCCATAGTGAAGAATGGATCATGTAAAAAGCCTAGTAGTCAGGAAACAGATTTTGAAAATGAATCTTGGATGACAGATTATTAAAAGAAAGGAAGTTAGAGTTCCAGAGTTCAGTGCACTGTCAGAAAATACAAAATATTTCGTTAGTCTAAGTGATGGAGGATAAAGGTTGCAAGCTTTTGGGAGAGAGTTTCTCAGCTATGATCCCCGTTCATAATTTTTAACCATAAAAGGGAATTAATTTCATGGTTCCATAACTTCTATTATTTTGAGGTCAAAGCAGAGCTTCTCTGAATGTTGACCCAGAATATCCAAAATATATTTTCAATGGATATAAATGAAGACATTCAAAACTATATATATTTATTGTTCTCTAGAAAGTATAAGCAATGATTAATTTATTACCACAGCTACAGTGGATAATATATCACAGAAGTAATATTTGAATCATAGAATACTTTAGGTCAGAAGGAATCATCTGGCTCACTTTCCTGTTCAAAGCAGGCCAAACCTCAAGGACAAGATGTAATAAATGAGTACATAACTTGAACAATTTTATTTTAATTCTGAAAAAAGAAGAAACTCTGACACACAAACATGAAGGTGGTTAAGTCCTGAGAATTAGCCAGTATGGTAGGATAAGATGGAGAATGATGTAGAGTCAGGGAGTTCAGTGATGCTGGTTTTTTGAGGGCAGGAGTACGTTGTGCTGCTTAATGCTAGTGAAGACAAAGTAAAAAGAGTGATAGTGCAGTATATTAGTATTTGCAGTGCAAAAGATTGATGGTACTGAAGGATGGAACAAAAACATAAGCTACCTAACAGTCTGGAGAAAGAGAGGTACAGTAGGTTTATGAAACAACAAGTAGGTTTCAAACTTTCTGTAGAAACTAATAAATTAATATGTAACTGTGTTTTTCATTTGGGTGTGCTTACTGGGATTGAGATTGAAGCAGCTGTTTTGACATAAAAATGGTGAAGTGTTTTTTCCTAAATGTTTGCTGACAAATTGCCTAAGGCTGGGGTTTTTTTTGTCATTTTTGCCATTGCAAAATTGTTCTGTGCTACAAATTATTGGGGAAATACTAATTTCTAGCCTAGACATGTACATTAATGAAGTAGGAAATTTAGCCTTTTTTAACTGGCAGTTTCTCTATTTTCTGTATTTCTTTAATGAAGGACAAGGAGAGATGGGTCATAGTCAAGTTGAAAGCCTTTAATGGACATGTATGCGTGAAATTATTAATGTATGTGTCTGCCTGCCACAGTGATGCA
Organism: Pelecanus crispus; assembly: GCF_030463565.1. Lineage (NCBI taxonomy): Eukaryota > Metazoa > Chordata > Aves > Pelecaniformes > Pelecanidae > Pelecanus > Pelecanus crispus. Next base: position 41,933,614 of record NC_134646.1, on the reverse strand, counting down.
TGTATTGCAAATTAAGCTGCACAGGTGAAAAATCTGCTTTGGCTTTTGTCCCCCTGATCCCCCCTGCCCCCCACCCTGAGTAAGTTAATTTAACAGTCTTGCACAAATGGTACCTACTTCAACCCCTTCTAGGTAAAAATCAGTCTTGTTTATATGACTATTTCACCTTAGTGTTTGAACCCGCATTCTCAGTGCTGAGAAAAACATTTCTATGACCTCCTTAAGATATGTGCATTTACCAAATATCATTTACCTTTTCACTGTAAATAAAGCTGAATCTATTGCTGAGGAAGTGTAAATACTGAACAAATTATTGAACCACTGTTTCACTTCCTCCTTAGAACTGCCAGAAAAAAAAAAAAAAAAAGGTTCTGCTTTAGAAATGCAGCTATTCAATGTGTACTTTGTTAATGGATTTCAACCTATGGGGTTGGTTTGTGTGTGTGTGTCGGTGGGAGGGGATGGAGGGGTAGGTGTTAAATTGAACTCTGTGACTGGTTACTACTTGTTGTTCTTAGAACGTGTCTGGCCAGGAGTCATATAGTGCTGGTTTAATCTTCCTGAAAGGATGAATTCAACTTTTTGAGCAGGGATGTGTCCAGTGTAACTAGGTGGGATTTTATTATTTGTCATGAAACATTCTTGTTCGTACAAGAGTACCAGTTTTCATGAGAAGCTGTGATGAAACATTAATCTTTCACTCAAAATGTTGTTTTTTAAAAAAACAAAGTAAATCAAGAGTAATTAAGTGCCAACATGAATTTCTTACAGAACTTTTTCCAACTTTTACTAATGTAATTCACATTAATATTTTAATGATTTATTTGTTGAGCTGTCTTCCATTGTACAGTCAGTAGCCAAACTGAAGAGAAATAGAGGAAGAGAAGCTCTGCACTCACAATCACAAAAAGAGTAACAACTTCTTAGGTAGAATTCAAATTACATAACTGTCTTCATCTTTTAATTTTGTTTTCCAGAATGACAAATCCCCAGGGCGTTCCACAAGTCGATCAAGTAACATTTCAAAGGTATGTGAGATCTATTTCCTTTGTATAGAATTTAAAGAAAACTAAGTTTACCAAATACAATACAGTACTCCATTTAACCATATATGCATATTCTGATGTTTTGTTTATAAACATCAGATTTTAAGTTTTTACTGTTTAACATTATGGTTGCCATGTAAAATCCATCTTCAAGTATAAATATTCAATTAGTTATTACTGTATTATGTGTAATAATAATAAGAAGAAAATAACAATAAGTAAATAACAGTTGCACCTTTTTCACCTGCTTTCCACAACTGTTTAATGTTACATTAACACTTTGTCTTAAGATGGAATTACTGCTTGATTTTGCTCCCCCTGCCCTACCCAAATGCTAACAGCTGTAATATATAAAGCTATGAATGTGTCACCATTTTGGACTGAATTCTGAATTTCTTTTACAGAGATTTATGGTTCACTGTAACCAGGACTTTATGTCTAGGTGCTTTTTAGTTTCTAGGAAACAGAGAAGGGAAACTGTAGGGAGAAGCAAAATGTGATTTCTACTGGAGTTCTTTGTTTTTAACCCCCCTTTTTCTGTATTTTTGGTTCAGATGTGGCTGAAATCTATGCCAAAAAGCCAGGATATACAGGAGGTAAAAGCTAAAAACTCAATAGTTGTTTGAATACCAGCCTAAACATCTGCCATGTATTATGTTTGCATCTAAAGGTTACTTTGCATTCAGTGCAAGTACAACATCCTGAGGCCGCTTCCCCACAATATTATTGTCTGGGGGGTACGCACTGTAAAACTGTTTTCTTCTCAGAACTGTAAAAAAAAAAAAAGTGATTTCTTAATTAAAGAAACTAGGTATATGTTAGGTTCTGCTCTTTCACATTAAGAAGGAAAAAAAAATGCAAGAAAAAACTTGTACAATATATCCAGCCTGTTGCAGGACATGGCTGAACCTCTTCCTGACTTGTTGCCTTTTAAAAAGTATATAGTTGTATACTTACAAGCTTGATCACAGTGAATTGTATGTATTATTTTCACTAACAGTTTAAAGTGCATGTCTATAGTTATAATTACTGCAAATCTGCGTTGATTTGATACTATTTTTTCTGCCTTTTTAAGTCAGTCACGTGGGTTACACTGTGACAAAGCATGAATATATTCACTGACGTGAGACGCGTGGCAGTGACTAACATTTATTTTGAAGTAATTTCTGCAGAAATCAGTATAGGTACTTATTAGAAAGGGGTGCTTGCGTCTTTTTAACTAGTATGTTAATAAGCAAGGTTTTCAGGCATGCACTTAATCTATTTCTGATGTTATACATCATTCATTCTTTGGGATCAGTTTTTCTATGTGAAGCTACCTGCCAGTGAAGCTTTTCAAACGCTGAAAGACACTTGATTGGAAAGCCAGTTTCCAGTTTATTATCTGTTTCAAAATGCTTTTTTTGTAAAATGGGAGGATATGTATGTATTTATAAATAGAAAAGCAAACACCTAACTTTTCAGGTTAATATCGCATGACACAAAGTAACAGTAACAAATACTGCACCTCAAAACAAGATTGGAAACCTCTAGGTGATATAAACTATAATCCAAATGCAAGAGTTGAGTTCTGTGCTGTGTTGGACCTTGCGCACAACAAAAATTTCAATCAACAGAAAAATTAGAGTCTTTATCTAGAAATAGAAATTACAGTAATCTAACATACTGGTTTGATTTTGTATTTTTTACTGCTTTCATTTGCCTGTGAATAAGCTAAAAAGGGTCAAATAGCGAGTTCCATTTTAATAGTTACTGTGTATTGTGTATGCCACCCTTGGTTATATATGAGGCTCCTGGTCCAGAGCAGAGTAGATGTTCCCTGATATCGCTGGATTTTGTACCACCCTCTTTGTGAAATGGAATATATCAAAGATTCTGCAAATACAGATTCATATTTCATAATGCTCTTAAGTTGTTTATTCAGAGAGGATGCCTGAGGTTTGCAGTGTATGCTTGGGCAATTTTGTGTACTTGGTACATTAACTCTGAATTACATGGTATTACAGATTAAACTGAATTGTTGAACACAGAACATGTCTTATCTAGACATAACAAGGACATGGAATTGCTTTGGTTGGTTTCTTATTTAAAAGATACTAGTTAGTATATACCCATTCAATCTATAGATTTTAAAAACAAACATTCCCTAGAGGGGCGGGAGGGAAATCAACACTTCAATTTTACCATTCACTTTTGCTGTCCATTGAGAGCACAGAAATTTAGCATGTTGCAAAGACTTTTCTTATCTTGCATATAAGTTTCTGGTAAGAATTTCAGTAATAAACTATTTTAGGCAAATGAAAGGCCAAAACTTAAAATATTTAGGTATGATTTCAGTACAAAATAATTTTTAAAAGTCTACTGTAATAAATGTTACCAAGTAAAAACAGTGGCTGGCCAATATGTTTATGTACATGTGCTATTATAAAATTAAGCCAACTGGAATATTTACAAATTATTTTCATGTAACTATAAAATTATGTAGCTCTAGCTGTGAAAGTCACATTTTTTTTCTGATGTTTATAATGGAGTATTTTATCAATATGGCATGAGTAAGGCAAAATCCTGCACTTTGATTCTATTAACCTGACTCAGCGCTGAATCAATGACTATTTTATTTGTGGGCAAGAGTACATGAACAGTGAAAATTGAGTGTAGTAGGGCTAGAGCTCCCACTGCCCCTTGTCCCCATAAGATACTGTGCTTTATCCCTCCTGCCCTTGGCACTCCTGTGCCACGCTAGCACCATGTTGCTTGGTGGGTAGGAGGGAGAGGGAGCATTTGCTCAAACTAATTTGCTGATCCATCTCTCTGTTCTTTTTCAGCTCATTACTGTGACCTTAAATATCCTATTTGTGGGGTAACCACTGAGTTTATTATTATTTTGAAAATAATCTCACATCATTTTGTTCTCTGAACCTTCCATACTCTGACCAATTCTATCTGCCTGTTTCCTGGTACTCCTGACTGACAGTCAGCTGTGGCTGTCTTCAGTGAATATCCACCTGGGATGTTTGTTCATTCGCTTCAGCCTGGACATCAATAAAACTGCCCTGGGACTCCAGGAGCAACTGCTTCAGTTGGTTTTCCAAGCAGAGACAATTAGGAAAATGTATCAGTGTCTGATTTCTGCTGCACTTCTGATCATAACCTAGATGTTTCCTGTAGAATCAATAAATCAATAAACAGGTCTTCTTGCCTTCTGCCCTGCTAGCGTTGGGAGTAATAGATTATATATGGGACTGATCTGTATTTCTCGTAGTGACAAAGTGGAGCCCCAGTTACTAACTATAGCTTTCAAAAACCTACATATACATATGTATACATATAAATAAAAACATAGAAATATTGGAAATATGAGTTATGAACCAGGCTTGCTATTTTTTATTTCCTTTTTTTTTTTAACCCTTGGACTTTACTGTCTCCCACCCATTTCCCATGGTGCTGGTAGTAGAGGCAACTTTATTATTCTTTGTAAGAGAGAGTCTTGTTCTGGATTTCAGAATTAGAATTATCTTATCTGGGTATGTTCAAAAATCTAAGTAAATTAAAAACTTGACCTTGTTCTAGCTATTTGCCACTACTTAGTTCTGTGCACTGTAGATATTTTCAGTAAACTTTTTATGTCTTCCTAAATATGTGTATAATTTAAGAGGAACGCTAGTCTGAGAAGGATCTGGTGGATTCGTTTCTTTCTGTTGTGGTTAACCAGTGGAACAAATCTTATGTTTGAATTACAGTCCATAGAGGTTATGCTTATATGTGTTTCTGAGGCTGCCTGGTTATGTTAAAATGCTTTCTGGAAGAAATCGTTTCTAACACATTGTAATTATCTTTCTGCATGTTAATTATGATTCAAGAGCTCCTTAGAGAAGGTTCCTCTCTCAGCAGTAAGATTTGAAATTCTCTGATGGGAACTTTGGGCTTATTTTTCAGCGCAGAGAAACTCAGGCTTGGAGCAAATTGCCTGATTTTTGTTTTGGCTCAATTGCTTCTCAAAAGCCTGGAGCAGGTGTTAGAACACTTCTTATTTACAAGTCTCTGAAGCATCCATATAATAAAACTCCATTGAGTTACATCAGGAGGAAGTGAGGGGATCGTTTTGGAATATTCAGTGTGATAATATTCATTGGTCTAATTTAGAGTATGAAAAACAACAGGGAAAGGAAAGAATTTATTTTACTATATGTTTTTGCAATTTCTGTACTGATTTCTTACGTCAGGTCAGGCTCCTCTCAATAAGACACAAATGAAAACCAAAAGGCACCAGCATGTCAAAGTAGTGCCCACTGAAGTTTTAGATGAAACGTTTATTGTTGCCAATTTATTGATTGTTGATTTGAGCTACTTGGTTTGTGATTTTGAAATATGTTTCACAAACTGAGTATCAATTTATGTCATATGTAATATAATCTTTTATATTTTTTAATTATAAATTTCCATTTCATCTCTTCCATTAAAATGTTGGAAATTTGAATGTTCTTTCACACAGGTTTTGATATTCTTTAATTTTTCATCCTCTCTTATCACAAGGTAAATATATGAAGAGTCCCATATCACAGTTTGGGTGATTTACACAGTTTGAAGCAGAACTCACTATTACACACTGTGCATTTTTTTTTTTTTTAATGGGTAAACATACCACCATGTCTTTGGCAGTGATACCAACAGAGAATGCATAATATTTTCTGTCTGAATTATTGTAAGCACAAATGATAGGTTTTACGGCAGAAAAAACATAATGGAACTTAAATGTTCTTTTTAAAGAAGTTCATATCATGGACTTTGATAGCCTGAGAAAGGATTGCAACATCTCCCAGATACGTGGCATGGCTGAATCAGTTGTGTGACCCCTTGCATTTTGCTATAGGGGACTGCACTGCCACAAGTTGATCCACACTTGTTGTTCTTACTATCTTTTGCCAATTTCACACTAATCATAAATGTCAAATTTCTTCCAGATTGGTGGGTTTTTTTCAAGGAACCATGTAGTTCCATCCTTTCCAACCATAGCTTCTAGGTGACTGTAATGAGCAACTGAGAGAAAACTTAGAGCTTTCAAAAAAGAAAATAAACCAAGAAAAAACCAAGTCCTTGCTCTTGTGAAGTGTAAAATGTCAGCCTTCAAAAGTGCTGTTACAGTGAATAATATCGTGTATACAAAGCCAGCATTAAAATACAAGTGTAAATGTTATGTTAGTCATCTAAATGGTTCTTCTTGCTCATAAACAGAATCATTAATATCAAAGGTGAAGACTAACCTGGCACTTAACTCTCATTATGATTCTGTTACTGTAAAAAACAACAGCACAAAGTAAACAAGTTAGTGAAAAGTATTTTGTTTGTAAAAAGATAAAGCAGAGAAAGGCAAAAAAACCTAGAACTAGATACAATGGCATAATAACTATTGCTGCACTTTTTTTTCCTCTTAGATGTAAATGTTTGATTTCTTTGCCTAACGAATACTTTGTGGCTTGTCCATACAATTTATTCTTTATTTACAGTACACTTAACAAAAGGCATGACTGAAGAATTTACCTAAGTCTGCCTGAAAATTGAACTTCTGAAAAAAATTGCGTTAAATATATATCAGTTCCAGGGGACAACTGGTAGAAAATAATACATTTTCAATTTATTCTTGGATACACTTGGCCTGTTTTAAACTTGTGTTCTAATGAGAGGGAATACATACAAAAATACAGTTGTATATATACAATAACGCATACAATTGTACAGATTCCGGTTTATTAAATCATAATTCTTACCAGCAGCGTATTCTGAGTATACCTAAATGTGCCACATCCGCACAGCCAGACAAAATTGCATATATGTTTGAATTGTGTTAAGTACCACAAACTTTATTTGCTTATACAAGCTTACTTTGTCTGTAATGCCTATATGTAATTTCCACTTCTGTGAAGACGTTGTGTTATCACTGATTTCAGTCCTGTCCTATGATGTGCAATACCATACAGATGAAGTAACTTAGATTTGTTTTCAGTAAATGCAGTATGCAAATTATGACATATGCTTATTGTTTAGTTTTCAACAAGAATTATGATCTGTAACATACCTACTCCATATGTACTCCTGGAAATTTTTATATGGCATTTATTTTTTCGCCATGGCACTCAGAAGCACATTTCAGATCTTTGTCCTAAAAATAATTCAATTAAGCAAACTTTATTTCTACAGTGATACCAAATTATTTTTTGCTGCAGTCTGAGGTTCCTTGCACTTCATAAAAATATGGTGTCTCCTGGTTTTCGTAGCGATGCAACGTCAGGGTTTCACTGTCCTTTGGCTTAATCATTTCAATATTCTTTCTACAGATAATATTCTTGTTCTGGTGTATTTAGGTTTCTTTCTTCCTTAGGGCTGGAATAAATAGATATCAAATACACACTGGAGTAGAGTTACTCAAATATAGTAATGATATCCTCACAGATGGGAATTTATCCAGTCTGTGTCCTTCATAGCCCATCAGACCAAATGAAGAATAGGGTGAGTGTGTGCACTCACATACATATGCACTTGTCGGAGAATGGCAGGAATGTCGTATGATTGAAAGCTGTTTAGTATATAGAAACATTTTGAGTCTTTAAGTCTTGCAGACAGAGGGATATGTGGAAACAGATGACCTCTTTGGAAGAGAAAGTCTAAATTATGTTCTCTGAATACTGATACTGACTACCTTTAGAACTAAAATGCTGCAAAATCCGGTAACGAAGATGCATGTTTTGTGCTTCACCTTTCCTACAGGCTAAATTTGCGTTTAGCTCCTTCTAGACAGTCAAAAGCTGCTGGTCTCAGGGCTCTGTACCTTTTGTGTAAAGACCAGCACATCCTTTATTTTAATTGCCTACATCTGTGTATTTTTTCCTAAGACCTACAAAACACTTTTGTGAAGAAAGTGATAATGCCTAGAAAGAGGCATCTTTGAAGATAATCATGAATCAAAAATATTGCATTGCTGCATTACAAAGACTTTTGCAAACTATAATCCATCTGATAATTCAAAGCTTAGATATCAGTGCTTCTATGTCTATAGAATGAGTGGGTTTTTGAGTAGAACCTCGGCCTTTAAAATAAAGATTAACATAGATCAGTAAGAGAGGAGAAGAGAAATTAAAAATCTTATTCAATCTACAAGACAAAGTTGTAATTGATTTTGTTGGTTTCATTTTTTAAACAGTAGGATAGATTTGCCACTTGCAATTTTGATTTTACTTTGATGGAAAGTAAACCCGTGTTAGTGATTTGTTTTCAAACTGTTTTATAACAGGATCATACTGACTTTCAAAGGTGCTGAATGGTATTGTTCAGCAGAATCGTAAGAATATTTCCTCTCCTTCCTTCTGTCTTACTTTTCCCTTTATTCCTTCTCTTCAGAGGCACGTGGAAGGAGGGGGAGGAGGACAGGAGAGAAAGAAAGGGGTTGGAGAAGAAATGTGCGAGGAATAATTTAAAAAAAAAAAGTGTGAAAGAAAATGTAACAGAAATTGAGTTACCAATTAATTTATCGGTTACTGTAAAGCCATCAATCAGACTATAATAACTTTGAGCACAAAGCAGGGACTCCATCATAAAGGACCAAAAAAAGAAAAGGCAAAAACAAAACAAAACCAAGAAACCCCCCTCTCCCAAACCCATGTGCATAAGTTTCAGTTGCCATCAAGACACACTTTGTAAGATACACCTGGTTGGGGTCATTTCCACCATGTGTTTGATCTTTCTAGACCTGAGGAATTATCCAAATAAAAGTTTATAAAGATTGATGTTTTCTATAAAAAGTTGCATTGTTTACAAAGCAGAAATTTTCAGATGAAAATACACAGACTGGATGTCCTGCTGAGCTTATTGCCATGCAAACTGCCATAATCTTCTAAGGTATCCATTCCTTCGTGTGCCATTATTTTAATAGGATAGAGTTTCAGCTTTGTAACTGTATTAGCTGATGGGATCTGGAGGATTCTGTGATGCATCACTGCTATAAAGCGTACTTAGTAGGAGAGTAAAAGCATTAGTCATATTCCCTGTCTGCCCTATCGTCCCTCAATTTTCTGCAACTTTCTACTTAAGCAGTGTGGTAAGCTGAGCAGCTTTTGGAAATGCCTTCCTTATTCAGAACAGAGGTATTAGAGGATTCATTAGCCTTTCTGGTGGTATCTGTGAAGCCATTTTATAGCAGCTGTCCATTACATCTGGGTTGTTATATTTGAAGCTTAACTCCATTCAAATATGAATGCTTTGTACTTGTGGAATGTGTTTTTACTCAGCTTTTCTGTTAGGTCAAAGTAGAACCCTTCTCTCTTCTGAAGAAAAGCACAACTTGACTCATGTTCTTGGACTAGTTTCAGCATGCAGTGTTAAGCAATAGATAATCAGTGAGTTTTTTGTTACTATCTGGAAAATTCTGTCGGATCCTGAGCACCAAAGTAAAGGCAACCTTGATTTGAAATTCTTATTGTTTTCATCAGCTGAACTTAATTCTGTCTCCCATTTCTGTCTTTGCTGCAGTCATTTAACATAGACACGTGTGTGTGATATTAAAGTCCCTTTGTGTCAGATAAAATATTATCATCTCACTTGTCCTGAAAAATCCGTATTTACCAGTATCCTGTTTGAAAAGCATACTACCAAATCCTGTTGAACATATCAAAAGTAATTATGGATAAGTGCCCTGTCATGTCTGTTAATTGAATTGCATATTCTTGATGAGAAAGTTCATCTAAACTGGCCAAGACAGCAGAAGGTGGTGACTGGGGAATCTCTCTCTGCTAAGAATGTTTTTGAAATGCCAAACTTAATCAGATGAAGTTAGTATTATCCCTCAAGCATCTTCCTTGTGCTGATGGCATAGAGAAATGAGCTCCCTTGCTTATAAATGAATTGTGAGACAACTTTATTTTGAATTACCACATTTAATTATGCTGCTGATATAATTTGCTATAATAAAATTAATACACTGTTTGTTTAGTTTTCCCATTCCAATGAGCTGTACAATGTAGCCATCTGAAATAGCTATCTGTTCAAGGAATACTATTTTTTAAAAAATTAATTATTCTGCCTGCCAAGTGGAATTGGAGTCCACAGCATCAGTCTGATCCCTCAATTCAATAAATACAGTATCTCAAAATATTCAGTGTGCTAAATAGCAATATAGCAATGGGATAGCAATTATAGCAATAAGATCTGTCTACTTGAGACTGTTTCCGACATCTGTTGTATGTGCAATCCCGTAAGAGCTGGATTGATACGATATGAGCAGAATATCTTCAAATGATTGTGTTTTGGTTTGTCAGATATGCCTTTAAAATAAACGTGATGCTACTTAAAGGATTTTCTATTTTGTTGCTAAAACTAGCAGTAAAGATGATTAAAAATAAAAGAAAGCTTATATTATGAGCAGGGATGATAGACAGTGGGATCAAGTGCACCCTCAGCAAGTTTGCAGATGACACCAAGCTGAGTGGTGCAGTTGACACGCCAGAAGGACGAGATGTCATCCAGAGGGACCTGGACAAGCTGGAGAGGTGGGCCTGTGTGAACCTCATGAGGTTCAACAAGGCCAAATGCAAGGTCCTGCACCTAGGTCAGGGCAACCGCCAGTATCAATAAAGGCTGGGGGATGAAGGGATTGAGAGTGGCCCTGCAGAGAAGGACTTGGGGGTGCTGGTGGATGAAAAGCTGGACATGAGCCGTCAATGTGCGCTTGCAGCCCAGAAAGCCAACCGTATCCTGGGCTGCATCACAAGAAGCGTGGCCAGCAGGTCGAGGGAGGTGATTCTGCCTCTCTACTCTGCTCTGGTGAGACCCCACCTGGAGCACTGCATCCAGCTCTGGGGCCCTCAGCACAAGAAGGACATAGACCTGCTGGAGCGGGTCCAGAGGAGGGCCACAAAAATGATGCAAGGGCTGGAGCACCTCCCCTACGAGGCCAGGCTGAGAGAGTTGGGGTTGTTCAGCCTGGAGAAGAGAAGGCTGCGGGGAAACCTTATTGCGGCCTTTCAGTACTTAAAGGGGGCCTACAGGAAAGATGGGGAGAATCTTTTTAGCAAGGCCTGTTGTGACAGAACAAGGAATAATGGATTTAAACTAAAGAAGAATAGATTTAGACTAGACATAAGAAAGAAATTTTTTACAGTGAGGGACAGGTTGCCCAGAGAGGCAGTGGAGGCCCCATCCCTAGAGACTTTCAAGGTCAGGTTGGCTGGGGCTCTGAGCAACCCGATCTAGTTAAAGCTGTCCCTGCTCACTGCAGGGGGGTTGGGCTGGATGAGCTCTAAAGGTCCCTTCCAACCCAAAGCATTCTATGGTTCTATGATTTGTTCAGTGCTGTGTTTTGTGGCAGCACAGTATTGCAGACACTCCGAGCTAGCACCAATTGAATGAACGTGGAACTTGTGCAGGGTAGTGCTTGGTTGGGTTCATCAGCCTGCTTTGCTGCTCAGAGGAAGCAAAACGCTGTACTGATGCCACTATAGAATCATAGAATCATAGAATCATAGAATCATCTAGGTTGGAAAAGACCTTTAAGATCATCCAGTCCAACCATTAACCTACACTACCAAGCCCACTCTAGACTAATCAAGGGTAGACCAGACTAAACCATATCCCGAAGTGCCACATCTACCCGTTTTTTAAACGCCTCCAGGGATGGGGACTCCACCACCTCTCTGGGCAGCCTGTTCCAATGCCTGACCACCCTTTCCGTAAAGAAATTTTTCCTAATTTCCAGTCGAAACCTCCCCTGGCGCAGCTTAAGCCCATTTCCTCTTGTCCTATCGCTAGCTACTTGGGAGAAGAGACCAACACCCACCTCACTACAACCTCCTTTCAGGTAGTTGTAGAGAGCGATAAGGTCTCCCCTCAGCCTCCTCTTTTCCAGGCTAAACAACCCCAGTTCCCTCAGCCGCTCCTCATAAGGCCTGTGCTCCAGACCCTTCACCAGCTTCGTTGCCCGCCTCTGAACACGCTCCAGCACCTCAATGTCTTTCTTGTAGTGAGGGGCCCAAAACTGGACACAGTATTCCAGGTGCGGCCTCACCAGCGCCGAGTACAGGGGGACAATCACCTCCCTGCTCCTGCTGGCCACAGCATTCCTGATACAAGCCAGGATGCTGTTGGCCTTCTTGGCCACCTGGGCACACTGCTGGCTCATGTTCAGCCGGCTATCTACTAACACCCCCAGGTCCTTTTCGGCCAGGCAGCTTTCCAGCCACTCCTCCCCAAGCCTGTAGCGTTGCATGGGGTTGTTGTGACCGAAGTGCAGGACCCGGCACTTGGCCTTGTTGAACCTCATACAGTTGGCCACGGCCCATCGATCCAGTCTGTCCAGGTCCCTCTGCAGGGCCATCCTACCCTCGAGCAGATCGACACTCCCACCCAATTTGGTGTCGTCTGCAAACTTACTGAGGGTGCACTCGATCCCCTCATCCAGATCATTGATAAAGATATTGAACAAGACTGGCCCTAAAACAGAGCCCTGGGGAACACCGCTCGTGACCGGCCGCCAACTGGACTTAACACCATTTATCACTACTCTCTGGGCTCGGCCACCCAACCAGTTCTTTACCCAGCGAAGAGTATGCCTGTCTAAGCCGTGAGCTGCCAGCTTCCCGAGGAGGATATTATGCTATATTATGCACTATATTCCTTCTAGGATCTAACCTGGAACTTCCATATGGCTATATGCTGTTCTCTGTAAATACACCAACTGACTAAATGCTACTTTAGGTATCTTCACTGTAAGGCTGGACTTAAGAGAATACACATTTTTAAAAAAAAAAAAAATTAGTTTGGGATATATAGTTTGTAGAGGGGATGGCTAAGAGCGAATATTACCGAAAGAAATGAGGTAAGCCCAGAGGTGGTGTTGGCAGCAGAAAGCAGATGCAGTTTATGCTGTCAGAACGTGGGTAGGGTGAAAAAACAAAGGAGTTTTGGGGTGAAGGTCTGGAATAGGCTTCCAGCTGAGTTGGAATTTACAAGTTTTTAAAAGCAGCTTGACTAGCTGTGAATGATTATATTCATATGACATGTGGTAGCAGGGACAGACCTGACGTTAACAGGTCCTTCCACTCCTATGTAATTCACAGAGGTAAGACTGGAATAATTTACAAAATAAGGCCCTCCAGTACCTGTGAGGTGCATAAGTAAACATCAGATAATGAATTTCAGAAACACTAACTTTCTCAGTTTTAGAAATCATTCCATCAGTTCATTTTACCAGTAAAAGCTACTTTAAAGTAGATAAAATCAAAATTTGTATTTAAAAGTTGTAGAAACCTATTGAATGAAACTTGCTCACAGATAAGAATCTGAATTATCTTGTGCATAACTTGGCATGTTGGAGTTTTCTTGCTTTGTTTTTGTGGACTTAATTGGTGCATAGGCTTTTTACCTACCCAGATGTCAGGTTTGCTGCAACAAGGATTAGACAAACAAGCAAAAAGGTTTCATTTTTTTTTTTTAAGAATTTAATATAAATTATTTTAGAAGGAAATAAGCCTGTCTATGAGTTATGTGCAACTAAACATAACATCATTACGCCAGTGCAGGGGAACTAGAAAGTAAATTTGGCTGAGCAGGGCTGAAACAGTCCAGATCTCTTTACAGCTGAAAGTGAAATGTAAGATATAAGCAATGAAAGTGGTAATGTAATTTTTATCTTAAAATAATTAGATGTCCACCTGTCTCCAGTCCCAAATAAGAAGTGTAAAAGCTTTTCAGGGAATTTGTTTCAATTTTTGGCTTGATTCCAGCCTTCTTAAGAACCGTCTAGCTGACTTCCTGCTTTAATAGCTGCTGAAAGTTTCTTGAACTTGTGCAGACCTACTGTACAGTTACTGGGCCAGCTTAGCCATTCTCCTTATCCCTTCATAGGGTAATGCTTGTGGCAAGGTGAAATAAATCTTGCCTTTATGGCATGAGGATGACCTGACCTCCACTTAAGATCCAAACTTCTGTAGTACACAGATCCTGAAAGAAGCAATGGTACAGTCCTGCCGCTGTGAAGGGAAAAAACAAATGGGAGCTAGTTACAGGGGATGAATTCAGGAGTGCACACTCGACTCTCGGGCTGGATTTCTTCAGCAGTCCTTCATCTGGGGTTTAGTCTGGAGGGACATTTTTTCACATAGCAGCAGCATGTAGCCCAGCAATGGGGCTCTGGTGCTGATGTCTGCATCTTTCCTCATTAAGTAGCTGTGCAAATGGCTTAAGGTATGCCTAATCACTTAACACTAATTGCAGAGGCTGAGGTGGAAAAAGGTTATATACCCAACCATGTATATACCATCTGTTTCTAATGTGTATGTAAGAACAATTCATATTCCTTCACAGTATGTGTAATTGAAGTGTTGCTTTTGTAGAAAAAGACATGAAATATAAACAATTTCTCTCACTGATACTTGTCCTTTTTTTCCAGCATTAGACTGCATGTAGACACACTAACATTCCTCCTCTGCCTGGAGGAACATTGAAAAACCATTTGAACATAAGGATAGTGCCCAAATGCTTTATCAATTTAATTTCTCATGTTGGCTTAGTTTTCATACCTCTGAGTTTCATTTCATGGAACTAGTAGTAAAGAATTAGTAATATTTTTGGTGTGGTGATATTAACACAGCAGAAGGTAAAAAGGGTTATTTGAATTCCAAAAGCTAGAAGATTATTTTCATGCAAAAGCACCATTCTTAAGTCTCAGCTGGTATCCCATTAAAAGCAAAAATGCACGTAGTGGTGACTGTTGTTTCCAAAAGATCTATGCATGAAATATAATGGATATTAAGAACCTTGGATAAAGTGAAGTGTCAGTAGGTACTTGCTGTATTTATTTATTTTTGCTTATACTATTAATTTTCAAACTGACACCGCAAAAATGTCTGTAAAAGGTGAGCTAGAAATAATTTTAATTATGCACTCTACGTGTCACTGAATTTGATTTGCTAGTACAAAAGCACGGGATGACAGCCTTTACATCTTTGTATTATTTGTACTTTGGACTCTTGCTTAATAGTCATTCTTCCTTTGCATCTGGTGTGTGATCTTGTGGAACTCTTAGGCTTATAGTATTTTGACTCCATTTGGTAGTGGTGCTTACAATGGGATAGGGTTACATACTGAAAGCTAATGGACTTATCAGCTAAAGGAAGGTCATAGCCCTAAGAATGATTGAACCCTCTTCCCACAATACTGTACCTCATGAGTGATCCTGAAGAATCACAAAGCCTTGGATTTAAATTTGGATTCCATACAGTTAAGCTGCCAGTACACTGTGAGGTATATTGAAATGGTTTGCTGTTAACACCATCAAAATATGTTTTCAGTGGAAGTATTGAGCAACTGAGTCTGCAATTTGTAGACGCTCCTGCTGTTTGAGAACGTGATCAGATCTGTAGAGATGTAGCCTGCACTTTGGTCTTCTCAGGCTGATCAGTTTAACATTTTTCAGCTCTTCTAGAAGAAAGGTTTGCCTTGAAAACATACTTTAATTTTCTCTCTGTTCTGTCCGTCCACTCAACATAGGTTAGCTTTGTGCTCTTCATTACTCAGCATAATGTAAATGCACTTTATTCCATTTTGAAAGGAATCATCATGGTTGGTTGATTGAATGAAATACAAACAACATCCCTTCCCATCAGACATTTACAGTAGATCAAAACCAAAATGAAAATTCAAATGTTAAAAGCTGCTTCCTCAAACAGTGACAAAGAGTAGTCATGAGCGAATGAGAGCTGAAACACTTCAGTCGTATTTAGTTCCACAAATAGGTTTTGCTTTTGGTCAGGCTTCCTGTATTTTGTGAGCTTGCATGTGTTCAACAGTGCACTATGAACAGCAGCAACAGTTACTTTAATTTTGTAATCATGTGGCAAAGCAGAAAAATATCTGCAATGTATTTCATGGACAAAGATTCCAAACTGTCTAACTTATTTCAACAGGCGAGCAGTCCTACCACAGGAACAGCTCCCAGGAGTCAGTCACGGTTGTCTGTCTGCCCTTCCACTCAGGACATTTGTAGGTATGTGCTGAGAAAAATATACTCTAATCTGGCTGATACTTGTTAGTTGTTTTTATTAAATAATATGTAGCTCTTGCTTTTGCTTAACACGATTCATAATTTACGCAGAGTTTAGTTTTCTTTTGATCTCTCTTTGATTTGGCTCTGTTTTTGCTTTTCAGTCTCATGTTTTTCTATTAAAATTCATGTTCTCATTTTCATCCTTTTTTTGTGATTTCTCTCTTTCCACCCACCCTTACCATTTCCATCCCTTTCCTTTGCTTACTGCTTTGTCTAGATCTACTACCTTGCATGATTTGTCAGAAGATGAGCTTGAACATGCAACCCCTGTCATGGTGCTGACCCCTTCTAATAGGGAGTCTGGTAAGAAACAAGTAAAACGAAGGTTTAGGCGGAAAAGAGAGACTGGAGACAATGGTGAGCATACAGAAAAGCAAGGAAAGGGGAAAGACTTTAAATTGCATCCTGAGCCTGCGAGATCCAGCTGGAATGCATCTGATTCATCATCATCTTCGGATGAGAGTCAGTGGGCTCAGGCTAGGAGGAGAGCAAGAGAAAAGGCCAGAATGCCCAGGAGAGGGAGAAGGAACAATAGATCATGCAGTAACCAGGATGGGTCCTCAAACAATAATGCTGTTGAACTTGTCACCTTGGGGACAATGGGGAAAAAGAAGCAAGAGGTATTTGACCCTGAGAATCCTACTTTAAACCACCGCCAAAGAAGGGTTCCAAGGCTTAAGGAATCACAGTCTTCAGCATCCTCTCAGGAAGCAAGGATTTCCTCAAGCAAATGTGGGAAAAGCAAAGGGAAAAGCTACTACAGAGGTCGGCAGCCTGCGTCTTCTCTTAGCCACAATAAAGATTCGAAGGACTGCTTTGCAGAGGCAGGCTCTGGCAGCGATGCTCTGGCAGTCCCAGATAACGGAGCACCTGCTGGGGCAGGGCCCAGTGTGACTGACGCTGTCCAGAAGCCTCCAGTGTTGTATGATGACTGGTCTGATGATTTAGAAGTATGCAGGTTAGTCCCTAATAAGAAAGATTTAACGTACTTAAGAGGAATTTCTCACCACCGTGGGCTGAGTGCCCTTCTCTTGACTGCTTTCTGTCACTGTTTCTCAGTAATAAACTGCTAGGCAGGCCGTAAGAAGCAACAGAGAAACTTTTGCTACAGAGAACTTAAGCGTATCTCAATCTGAGACATACTTCTCTTATTTAGAAACAGTAAGCCTACAAGGGAACCATATATTTTTCTTTGCTCCATTTTTCTTCATGAAGATGGACACGCTGTGTCCTCTGGCAGAGTATTACTGTGTTTCAAATCTCCAGCCAGAGGCAGAGAATGAGGCAGAGTGCCAGATAGCTCAATACAATGGGATATAGAGTTTTTCCTCCTTAGGTGATCAGTTCGAACCCAGCTTTGGTCCCTCTTTGTCATTTTTCGTTGATTTACACAAGATAAATTTATGGTCTTGATTCAGTGTCCTCTAGAGCTGCCATTACCACAGCAATCTGATGGACGGTGCCTGCAAAACACCCTCTCCAGTCGGGCATAAGCTGTACAGGACTTTGCACTGCTGAAAACCTCTACACTGTGAACATGTAGGGGCTGTTAGTTTGGTATCCATCACAAGGATTGGAATGATACAAAGGATGATCGGGCAGAATAAGCACTAAAATAAGCTTTGGGAAAGAAAAAGCAACACCAACAGTTCTTTCTAGTTCAGAAGTTCAGGCTTCTGACAGTCTGATACTCTTGGTGTGAAGCATACAGTCAGAAGGTGAGCTTTTTCCCCTGGAAATGAGAGCGAGCTGGCCACTTGTGAGCTAAAGTCCAAATTCAGAGTAAACAGCTGGGTGGACTTGAGTTACTTAGTTTAGTGGTAAGTGAAAATGCACCATCCCATAAGTTTAACAGAACTGAAACAAGTATTTCTTTTTTTTTTTTTTTTTTTCCCCCGTCTCCCCAAACTTGTGAGCCAGCACTGACTCTCATCTACAAAGTGTAAATGAGGATCAGGCTTAGTTTCTTCATACAGTAACCCAAAACTTCTCACTTTTCTTTGCTGGGAAGAAATTTGCATGGAAATGTAAACACAGTTAGAATGAGGAAGTTCACTATGCCACATCATGCAGTTTCACAGTATACTTCAACCTAGTAACACACGACAAAGATCCTAGTTTTAAAAAGAAAAAAAGATGACATGCCGACATTGTGCTTTTTCGCAGCAGGAGATAGAAGCCATTACTAATACAGCTAGTGCTATGCGCTCCTTGTTATATTTACTGAGCAAGAATGGACATTTCAGTTGTCCGACCATTGTCTGTCATGATAATTTAAGATTTTTCAGAGTAAAGTCCAGCTGTGTTTGTACATCCACTTGTACATCAGGACCCCACCCCTGGCTTGGGACCTTGTCACCTTACAGAAATGCAAAGAAACAGCAGCAGTGGTAATTATGTTACACATTTTTGAAGCACTTGAAGTATGTCTACACAGTATGATGCAGAGATGTGCACAGATAACTACTGCAACAACTTCAGAGTTGTTTTCAATTTCTGAACCACCAAGCCTGCATGTATTAAAGATCCAGTGTAGCAGGCACAGTACATATATAATAGGCCCATTAAATAATTATTAACTGAATATGAGCTACCCCAAAACTGAAGTAGATTATTTCAGTATGGGTCTTCATATGGACTTAACTATACTCTGTTAAAAAAAAGAGAAATTAAAGTCAAAGTTTTGTAATTGTCTCTTGTAGATTAATCCAAACTGTTGCCTAAGTCCCCAGACTTAGACTTTGTTTTCAGATGGAAAGTGGACTCCAGTCTTTTCTCTGTCTTCTCGACCCATTCAATTTTATTATAATTATTCAGGCACTTTTTGTAAGACTTGGAGCTTGGTTCAGGGATGGAATTTTGGATATGCATACAAACTTCTCATCTAGGCTTTTGTTTAGTAGAGGAAGGTTGAAAACTTTTGATAGGTATGTGTTCTTAGGCTTCCTATCAGTGGAGATGCTCTTTGAACAACCAGAGTTAAGTTCAACACGGTTGATAACTTAGCCTATTGTGCAAAATATGTCAAGAGAGTCATAATTGCATTTTTCTTCATGTCAGGGATAATGCTATTTTTGTTGTTGTTGTCATTACTAGGTGTATCATAGTGATGATAATACATCTAGGAAAAACATTACAAAATCAAAAGCATGTTAATTTTTCATAACTGGTAAGTTATCTTCCTTAATCAATTTACAGACAGCTGAAGAAAAAGGAAGACATGTTTTTACTACCAATTCAGTATAGACTGTAGTTTCTGGTTTCCAGGATAGGCCCATGCACTTAATTGACTCATGATCTGTAGTATGTTTTTCTTCAGATTCACAATCTTGCATCTGAAACAAAAAAAAGAATTAGATTTCAATGCAGATGTGCGCATGTACAGTAACCATTTTTCTGCATGAGAAATGAAAAAGGAGGTTTTTGTGATGTTTATTCTAAGACTGGAATTAACGTAGCTGGTTGTGATGTGGAAAATTTGTTTTGTTTAGGTGTTTCTTCAAGCTTTTCATCCTAAGTATTCATGTCTTCTAGTTGATGTGACAAAACTGGCTGAGAGAAAATGGTCCCACCTAGATGGGATTGTGTGGAAATAGCAGAGGAACAGGAGTCTTAAACATCTCCTGGTGCCAGTTATTTTGTCTTTAAGTGCTTGGGTAGGCAATTTTTTTTTCTTTACTTCCTCATGAATTACTGGCAGTGGAACACATTTATATATGCACCTAAATTTAGGTTTAGTCTGGAGAAGAGGAGGCTGAGGGGAGACCTTATGGCTCTCTACAACTACCTGAAAGGACATTGTAGTGAGGTGGGTATTGGTCTCTTCTCCCAGGTAACTAGAAATAGGATGAGAGGAAATGGCCCAAAGTGCATCAGGGGAGGTTTAGATTGGATATTAGGAGAAATTTCCTAACTGAAAGAGTGGTCAGGCATTGGAACAGGGCTGCCCAGAGAGGTGATGGAGTCACCATCCCTGGAGGTGTTCAAAAAATGTGTAGATGTGGCACTTTGGGACATGGTTTAGTAGGCATGGCGGTATTGGGTTGACAGTTGGACTAGATGATTTTAGAGGTCTTTTCCAACCTTAGTGATTCTGTTCTATTCTATTCTGTTCTGTTCTGTTCTGTTCTGTTCTGTTCTAAGGCTATGAGCAGTTTCCTCAATGGGCATTTGGCTGCATGAGTGGGAATGTGACAGACACACCCAATTCTAGCATAAGCACATTAGTCAGATAAAGTATAGTACCATGGTGCAATATATACATCAGCTAGTCTAATGTAGGCCTCTTGGTCACTTCAAGTGAGATATTTCCCTTTCTAGTGTCACTTTATCTCTATTTCCAAAATGAAGAAACAATGACATGACACCAGTGATGAGCTTTACAATCTCTTCCCTGAACATGCTCCTTTCTTCTGGCATCCATTAGAAGGCAAAGTTTCTGCCTCTGGGATTAGGGACAACTATATAAATTCTGACCATGCTGAGTTGTTTTGGCATCTAATTTTTTTTATTGAGGTTCACAGGATAGACTTTCTAAATCATACCTTTGGATCTCCCTTTTCCTAAGTTGCCCTGTGTCTGAGATGTTCTTAGTATGTACTTTATTCTGGAATTTGCTACGTGTCTTGTGGCACAACATCAGAAATAACTTTCTTTGGTCTTCATAAAGGTAATCTTCCTGAAGGGAAAAACTATGTGTGGGACACGATAAAGTGAGTGGATTATGAGTCTCATGGATTTTCATGGGGAAATTACTAAGGAAAGAAAATTGGTTAGTTCATATTACCACTAGTGTATCATAAATGCTTTGTGTATTGAATCTGAATTAATGTTACACTATTTTTGTTATTTATGATGGGAGAATTGAAAGATATTTTCTGTTTGACTACTTATGCTTTTGGTGTAAAATCTTTTTGTAGTACTGATGCAGTCATTTCAGCAATAACACTGAACTGTAATTAGCTGAAAGAAACCACACACACACTTAAATAAGTTGGAGCTTCTCACTACTAAAAAAATGCATATCGAAAGTAGAATTTTGATTTTGTTCAACTCCATGAATGACTCTGTATGCAGTCAGGTAATGGCAGGCCCTCATTTGAAGAGTAAATAGAAGAGTAGGGCATGTCAGAAGACTGGTAGGAATAGGGAGAAGTAGTAAGGGGGATGATGATGTTGATTCATGAAATCTGCAGAATCTACTTCAAGTATATTTTTTTAAATCAGCTTTTAAAAGCTAGTGTATTAATTAAAAGGCCATTATAAACTTAGGAAAAGATTGATATGGGTGTTTCTGTGTGTTAACAGAGTCATAGATAGGAAGAAATAGTGTACATTGCACTTGACAAGAGGCAATATGATTATGTAGTTTCTCTCTGTGAAATCAAGTGTTGTAACAGGGTTTTTTTCATAATATTATTTAGCAGGAGCTGCAAAAGTAGTATCTTGCATGAAAATACTTACATCCTGAAATATTCATGCAGCAGAGCATTCACAAAATCAACAGACAGAAGGCCTCTTGGGAGGAAACAAGTCCTCATGGACTTGGGGAAAAAAGAGAAAGGTGAACAGAACATAGACGTATAGGCTCAAATACTATCATTGAAATTTAACGCTCATTTTAAATATTTATACTGAAACCATGAAGTTCGATCCAGTCAATAATTTAAACTGTAGTGTGGAATACGTAGACTTGAAATACCATCCAGAGCCCTCTAAAATCACCAAACACTGGAGGATGCTGAACTGCCAGACTGCAGAGTTTGGCTGAAGAGGGTTTTTAACCTGTTTCTCCCGGGGATGTTAGTGCCTTCCCTGGGGGTCTCAGGATGATACATTCCTTCATTAGGAGCCAAATCTCTGAATCTTGTCCTGCATGTTGGGTCCTCACCCCTTCCTTCTAAAGAACTGTGACTATTGCTTACTTTCCTGTTCAAGGCTTTCTTTTTGCAAGTGACTTTCTGATAGGAATCTCCTTTTTGAGAAGTCTCCTCCTCTGTAGGATGGTCTAGTGGTTCATCAGTCTTTGAAGCAGTAAAAAATCCTGGTTAATTTTATTCTCCACCTGATGGTTCAAAGCCCCATCTGTCACCTCTTTAGCCATCTGGTTATGCAGTCTCTTTTGGAAGCTCTCCATGATCCAGAAGGATGCAAGGAGAGCTGAAACAAGGCAAGCATGTCTTTGTTGTGGTAAGGGTCACTTAACTGGGGGAGAACTGAGTCCTGGTTTCTGCTGCTTTCTCTCAAAACCTATTGTTATTTTTAATGCAAATAGGTGAAATGGTACCATTTCCTGCTTAGAAAGTTTGGGTGAGAGGAGACCCTTGGTTTTAAGGGTCCCGTTATTAAATACTTAAAGCTTGCATATGTTCTGTAAGGACTTTAGTTACTTAAAGCTTTGACTTTCACTAGGTGGATGGGAGGAAATCTAAATCCTTTTTTAAGATGTAGTTCCTAGTTCTCTGAACTGTAGTCAGTGCAGTAAATCTTGTCTGACATGTATCTTGAGTTGCACTGACAGTGCATCTGAGGCAGGAATTACTTCTAACTGTTTAGATGGTTAGATATCCTATTTATCACCTATAATGGAAGATTAATAGAAGAACAAGAAATGTTGACAAAATAAAAAATTTAGTGTGATTTTGCTAATGTTGTTTGCTCTTGGGTCTCTTACAAATTCTGATCACGTTTTCAGAAATCAAGAGAAAGCTTTACCTAGACCATTAGGAAATTGCACTGGTGTGGTGCAACATTTTGAAAATGTTTTTTCCTCTACTCAGATAAAGGCAGCTGACTGTATAGCATAATGGAAGGGCAGGAGTGACAGGGAAAATGTATACAAATTGATTACATTCAGTATGGAGAGTTAATGTGCTTCATTCACACTGTGTTTAAATGGAGAGGAAGACCAATTTGTCATTTACATTACTTTATGATTTAACTGGAAAGAATGGAAACGAGATTAAAAAAAAAAAAGCCTGCAAAATGAAAGAAAGGGAAACATGGCATCCTGTAATCTATCACAGGGTCAACATATTTAGTGAATTTAACTTCTTTTTTTCCAAGTGATAAAATATGCAGGAGCAGAGTTTGATATTTATTTGGTTTCTGTTTATGAATGAGTTAATTATTTTCTGTAAGTTGTTTATAAAGTTGTTTGCTTTAATTTTAGGTTCTAACTATCTAAAAGCACTGTAAGTACTTTATAAATTGGCAGAAAGAGAAAATGACCTTTCAGACAGTAACGACAGCAATTGTGTGCATCCTTTTGCAAACCTGTGGAATTGGTTCCTTTAAGTCCAATTAAGATAACCTAGGAGCTCATGGTATTTGAGGCTGGCAGCTAATAATCCTCACAGCCAAAAATCAAAGCCAGGGATTCAGCTGGTCCAACATTTTCCAACTATGCTGTTTCTTCCTGACTAGATTCCCTTTAGTAATAGTGAGATATAGCAATGAGATGCACCCACTGAGCAGGGTAAGAATTTATCTATGCATGAACATTATGAGTCCAGGTATGCTTTCAGTGAGGGTCAAGATTTTAACTGCCTTTTCAATCATTTCTCACCAAAACTTTTTTTTTTTTTTTTTTCAAGAGGCATTATCTTCCTTGAGCACATTTATATGGAGAAGGTATTTCCCCCTTTTATTACGGAGATCTGTTAAATGTTTGAAAGTATTGGTGTTCTAAAAGTTCGAAAGCATTTCTGTTCTACTGGTATACTTGCATCTGCAGGAAAATGACAGTATGTGTATTGGGCATCTACATTACTTTATTATCATGCTGTAGTTCACAGTGCATAGAAATTGCATCACAGGGGCAGTAAACATGTCGCAGTCACAAGACATGTCGCGGTCACAAGACAGTAACTCCTTCTGTTTTTGTCAGTGAAGGGGTCTCCATTAGTGCTTCAGTTCAGATAAGGAGCCTGCTTTTGAAGCACATCTGATCACCTTTACTTTTACCGTGATCTAGACCACACTGAGGATCGGTCTCAGGGTTCTTCAACTATATTGCCTTTGAGTGAGAGTAAACTGAAAGACGTACTCCTGGTCCAACCCATGCACCTGTATACACTTCTATTTTTGAAAGCCTCAGAGACATTCCCCTAGGTTGTACATTTGTTAATGAGGGTAAAATTTGACCTGGTATATTTTTAACTAAGTCTATAAAAGCTATCTGGGCTACGTTACTGTAGCTGAACCCTTTGTCTGTATGTAATGGCCAAAAATCCTTGAAAATTTTATTAGGTACTGAGATGCAGCACCAATCTCAAATATGGGATCCACTGAAAGACTTCTGGTGGTGCAGAATTACTGCAAACTCTTTTCCACCAGCACTGTTCCTGATGACAAGGCTCTTATGTAGCTCCAAGCACAAGCAGGGACATGCTAATTCATTCTTATCCTTAATCACCTTTCTTTGACAATAGCCATGAATCACCTTCCTTTGACAATAGCCATGTATGGAAACCAGCTGTACAGATACTGTCCTAGAGGAGTGCTTGCCAACTGGGTGAGGGTGGAGCACTAAGTTTCACAGTGCACACAAGACTCCTGCAGAATAAGTGCATTTTATACTTCACTTCAGTGGCATAGAAATTGGCCTATTTTCTTAATTACCAAAGAGTAAAGTGGATTAGTGAACAACAGGTTAGGACAACTGCTGTTTTTTCCAATGAGAGTTGAGATTAGCAGCTATTCTCTTTAATGAGAGTAAAATTGTTACCTTGAATGTGAAGAAAAAGCTACAAACCTGTTGGATTCTATCTGTATCTCTTGCAATAAGCAGCTCAGATGGTGACTAACCATCTAGATTGTAATTTTGGTTGCTATGATTTTGCCAAACTAAACCACTGTCAGGAAAACCTGAAAATTTTCCATGTGAACTCCTTGCTTCATACTGATTTTAGTTGGCCTTTTAAACTGAGATTATATTAGAAATGTTTGTCTGTATGGAAAAAAATAAATCTTAGTTTGATGAGAAGTGAAGGACAGTCATCCAGGATAGCTCTTGTAGTTTTTCTGAAAATTGGCCTAAATCCAGTTAGCATATGAATGTCTATAAACCGTAGCCATCTTGTTTCACACTTCCCTTCCTGCCTTCTAACTTTCGCAATGGCCAGAGCCAGGGGAAACAAGGGAAAACAGTTCATAGTTGTGGAATTAAAGACACTGCAACAATACCAAATTCTGAAGATTCCTCAGAAGAGTGCTTAGTTTAGCAGCATGTCTTGAGTTTAATCCAATAAGAAATTTCTCTCACATATATATATGGTGTCAATATGCCCTTCAGTGCAGTACATGGTATACCTTAAACTGCTACCAACTTTACTTACTCCTTTTGCATAGTCATTATGTTATGAAGTTTAATATGTCACATACAATTTCTCAGTGAAGCATTGCATTATTATTAGGTTCTCAGCATCATTTGAATGTGCCTTGAATGCAATTAATATTTTGAACAAAAAGAAATACTGAAAAGTAATTCTAAAATGTTCTCAGTAAACTTTAACTTTTCATTTTTACATACATCTTTATCTAAAAATTTTGTAAATTGAACTACTCTGTTTGAGAATTGGGTTTTATGTAGGGAACATACAAGAAATCTGCAACAGTTTTTATATGAATTATGCAAAATCTTTCAAAAAGACTAATTTTGTCTTCAGTTTAGCATTTTTTTTTCCTGAAAGGTGTTTCTTCTTTTTGCTAATGTATTGCATTATAAGTGAACCTGCTATTTAAGAGCATCCTTTAAAGAATTTTTATGGGCTGTTGTCTGATATATGCACAGAGTGCATTTCTCTGTTTGGTACATCTATGTGCTGAAGGTTGTAGAAACATTTCTGCGCTAGAGAAATATGTGCTGGGTAATTAAAATACTGGCATATAAGGCAAAAACTTAAGCATGACTGCACTGTTAGAGTATTATTTCATAAAGTTGCCCAGTGAGCTTTCTTTAAAGAAAAGTAAATATTTTGTGATCTCAGTGTGTAGGTAGGTGTATATCTGTAGGTGCATATTATAAACACACACACACACAATTTTTTATATCTGAATCAGAAGATCATCTAATAGCTCATGTATGCTGTGTTGTCTGGTGTACACATGATTTATAGAGCAAAAGCTCCTCTGGAGCCTTGTACTCATCTTTTCCCCTAGACAAGCAAGGTCCTGTTCATAGGCAAGAATCTTAAAACACTAAACTGTCAAACCTACCAAAAAAAAAAAAAAAAAAAAGAAGGCTCAATTTATGACTATAAAGGGATTCTAGCTAAAAGGATTTGGTCAAATAGCTGGCTGACTTCCCTCCCCTCTGTTTCCAGATAGTCAAAACTATTGTTCTATAATGAAGGCCATTTATGTACTAAAGGATGAGAAAGTTTAGAAAAGCTGAGTATGTAAATTCTGTAGGTGTGTCTGAACAGCTGAAACTGCAGCTATTAACCATGATCAGTGCTGTACTACAATTTGTATATAAATCAGTATAGATTTAGCTTTTTTTTTTTTTTCTTTTTTTTCTTTACAGTGGAGAGTAGGTTTTTTCACTCAGCTCATTTCTAAAGTATGTAAGCAAATTTTACTCTCAGGATAAGGTCAGCCCTTTAAAGAGTCAGTCTGATGGGTGAAAATTTTGAACAGTTGTGATCATGTAAAAACAGGAAACTAGAATGGAAGTTCTCTGCCTCTGACTTGGTTTAGTCGATACCACTCAGATAAGTCTATGCTCTGTATCCCTACCTCGGTTCTGTTTGCACAACATATTTTTCTAAACCATTGATTAC
The DNA here is from genome assembly GCF_030463565.1 of Pelecanus crispus. Classification (NCBI taxonomy): domain Eukaryota; kingdom Metazoa; phylum Chordata; class Aves; order Pelecaniformes; family Pelecanidae; genus Pelecanus; species Pelecanus crispus. The sequence goes on along the minus strand of NC_134646.1, from coordinate 41,906,696 downwards.
AATTTATTTTCTATGATTTGTGATAATTATGATGTACATGATAGATAAATGCAGCAAAGGGCAAAGACACAAAAAATTCTGATTCAGTACTCATGGCTAAGCAAGTTATTACAAGTTATGTGGCCCAAGTCTTTAAAAAATATTTAAGCAGTTAGCCAACAGTCTGTTTCAATAGCTGTCAGGCACCTACATGTCTTTAAAGACTGTGATTGTAAGTTTAGATAGCAAAATTTCTTTTAAGCTAATTTCTTCTGGCTAAACAAATAATGAGGAGCTAAATTGCACCAAAGAGCATTCAAGCTAATGAAAACCATGCCTTTGGTTATTTTCTCTGGACTTCAATTCCATTTGAAGTTTGTTTTTATTCTCATTACATATTTCATGGTTAGAAAGCTTACCTAGCTTAGCTGTCTAATTTCTAAATAGTTTAAATGCTAAGCCTGTAAAATAAATTATGTATAGCTTGAATTGAAATGAACAAAGAATACTAGTTTTCCTTTGGGAAATAGCTTTCATTTAAAAAGATTTTTTTTTTTTTTTATGTAACTCTCAGCTGGGAATGCATTTGTTAGCAAAATAGCTATTTGGTGTTTTGAAAATTTAGTTCTGCTTAAGCTACGGGCTCGATAAGAAGTCAGCACACAGGCAATTTCCATATAAGAACTAAGCCACTGATGCACCTAGCTTGGCTGAGTTAGTAAAGAAAAGACTGTAAATTGAGTTCTTGTAAAATGTGTCTTGCAAAAAATGAATGTGTGCAAGATAGAAGTTGCGGGTATTTTCTTTTCCCCTCTACTCCCATGGGGTATAAGATGCTGATTAGTGTACGGGCACCACTGTAGGCACTGAAAACCTGGCTTTTATGTTGCAGGTTCCCAGAACTTTTTTTTGGCTGGTTTTTGGGGGGTTTTTTTGGTCTCATGCTATATTTATAGCAAAGCAGCTTTGTTCTGCTTTCCCATTATTGTAGATTCATTTTCTCATGGCTCTAGGCTACACCATAGAAGAATAGTGACGCTGCTGGTTTTGAGCCATAGATCTTTCACTTAGACATTGAAATCTCCTCCTCCCCCTGCTTGTAGACTTGGCAGCCTCAGTGCTGTGCAGTAGCCAGTCTTCCACAGGGTGTCTTTGCCAGGCTGCCTCCTGATGTACACCAGGTTCTCCTGTGCTATGAAGAATCATAGAATTGTTTAGGTTGGAAAAGACCTTTAAGATCATCCAGTCCAACCATTAACCTAACATTACCAAGTCCACCACTAAACCAATTAAGGGTAGAGTAGCAATTTCATGTTTCCTGGCTTGGTGGCTGGATTATTTATAATGAAAGTAAAAACTAGGAATCATTAAGATTGGAAAGGACCTCTAAGATCATCATTCCAATCATCATTCCAGTCATCAACCCAACACCACCATGCCCACTAAACCATGTCCCAAGGTCACCCTTCTTCCCTAACCTGGCTGGTAGGAAGACAACCTCACCGCAGGGCCCTCCCCAGACTTCTTCCTACCCCAGGAGCAGTGTGGCCAGTTTTCTGCATAAGGGAGTGAGTTATTTTTCAGACATCTTCAGCCTCCTCTGCATGCGCATATCTGAGGGTGCCTTTCCTAAGTACTCAGTTTCTTCTCTCTAAGTTTCGTTTGCGTGACACCAGGATCTGTTGCTACTTCTCTGTTTTGAAATAACATTTCTCAGGCTTCAGCTTTTTTTTTTTCTTGCCCTTACATGCCAATTTGACTCTTAGGACATTAATTAGGTCTTGGGTGCTTTATTGTGTTTTTCTGGAGTGGGGATTGAGGGAATTACTCTTCATTGAGGTGAACCTCCTTCACTTCAGGTGTTTGGGTAAGCTTTCTGCTCACCGTAGAGCTTCCTCTGCCCTCACAGAGACACTTGCCAATAAAGCTGCCATTGGTTTCAATGGGTGAATATTTTCCTGGTATGATCAGGAGTCTGTTTGGAAGAGGGAAATATCACCAAGACATTTGGACATGTGTCACAGAAGAAAACCATCAGATTGTGATGTTAGGACACTGATCATTTTATGCAAAACCACAACATGAAAAGCTCTGTATCCCATTACAAGGTAACAACAGTTCTGGGACCAACCCATACCTTAGGGTCTGCTTACAGCTGTAGTTTTTGTTTTCCCAGATAACGTAGCTATCTGCTTCAAAGGGACAGTGAAGAATGAGAAAGAGGAAGGACTGTGACTTTTTAAAACCTGCCTTCTAAAAACCGTGTGCATGCGTGTATACGCTGTGCCATACACATTACTCCAGAGTACTCAAAACTGTTCTCTAATCCTTCTAACTGTGTAACTCCAAAGAGGTATCCTAGGAACTTTTTGTACTTTTCATACTGGATATTTTCAGCTTGGGGTTAGATTCTGCTAACTTTGTGTATTTTAGTGGCATTACTTACAGACCAAGAAGTATTCAGCTCTCAGAAAGAGCACTGGTATTTGTCTTAAAAGTCTTGCCATGCATAAAAGGGAAAAACAGTGATAGTTCTATTGATTCACCTTCCGACCACGTAGCAAATTGAAAGAGAAATAACTAAGCGAAGAGAAATTACTAAGAAGCAGAAGGGAACGAGGAATGTATTCCTGGGCCTCAATCCAAAAGGTCATATGTGCGGCATCTTACGAACATCAAGTCTGAAAAGGAAAAAGCAGTGTAAATAAACCAGTGCTTTTGCATTGCTGGTTGGCAGGTTCCCTCACTAGCTCTTGCTGTCCTTCCTGTCAGGATCTGTCACTGTGAGGGAGATGACGAAAGTCCCCTCATCACACCATGTCGCTGCACAGGGACCCTGCGCTTTGTTCATCAGGCCTGCCTGCACCAGTGGATTAAGAGCTCAGACACGCGCTGTTGTGAACTCTGCAAGTACGACTTTATAATGGAGACCAAGCTCAAACCTCTTCGGAAGGTATGGTGCTTTTGAATTTAATTACACTCAAGCGTCAAATGGCCAGAACAGCTGCACAAAATACTGGCACAATTAAAGAAATATCTGCCTTTCCAAAATGGCTTTGTATTTGCTGTTGTTAAATCAGTCCCAGTGATTTTATTTCTACATTTAAGTTAGTTAATTTATGGCAGCAGAGGATTTTGACTAAAGACTCTCTTTCACCACACATACAATACAAATGCACAAATAATAGGCTTTTGTATTTAGAATTTTTGTCTTCAGCTTTTGTTATTGGCTGATCTGCTTATTTTTAAGCCACAAAGAAACCTTACTCATTATGTTTTGCCCTGAATAACACAGGCCAGTTCACCCAGTAATTTTTACGTTGAGCCCATCATTTCTGGTTGAGAATGATGCTTATACCAATGTGGAGACAGCAATTACAAAGTAACACAGTCAATCAATTTAGCTGCATCTGTTCTAACTGTTACACTTGTGGGCAAATTAATCACTCGTACGTTAAGATTAGTTAATGGAATCTAAACTACAGGGCGACCTTGCATCCTGAAAGTCAAACGTATGTTATCTGCGCTCATCTGTTTTCCAGGATAAATCAATTTAATGGTACACAGGTTGCCAGTATAGGGAAGGTAAATAGGTTGATAAACATATGTGCGTTTTGTTTTCTTTGGAGTGAATAATTTCTCATCTGATTTTTCTCTAAAAATGCTCTCATCCTTTTTGGGTTTTGTTGCATCTTTGAAGTTTGAGTCAATCTAGACCAGGTCAAATTTTGATTTAAAATAAATTTCAGTGTGAGAGCCCTTGAAAAACATGTAGAAACTATTAGCTTATAACTAGTGTATGTATATGTAGTAGTGTTTTGATGGCAAAAGACATTTTGGTTTTGTCAGCTTTGCACAGTAGCAGTTCAGAGAAAGGAATGCAAATTAAATTCCTTCTCATTTCCCATCCAGAGAAATTATCTAGTAAGTCCCTGATGATAAAGCACTTTTGAAGAGAGAATTGGGATTGATTTGACAAGCAAAGCTTGTGATAGGAAAGGACACAGTTCTCAAGTGCCAGGTAGATCTTGCCAGGTACACTGGAAATTGAAACAGATGTAAATAAAAACCTCATGGCTAAAAACTTAATTATATTGACTTAGTTTTTAGTAATTGCAGATGAATTTTAGCTAATGTGACAGAAAGGAGGTAATTGTATAAAATTCCCTGCCTGTAGCATACCTTCTGGTTTTTTTTCCTGTATATGTGTTTCTATTTTCAACAGAAATTGCTTTAACCTTTCATCTAACAAATACACTTGCAACAGCCACTTTTCCTAAGACAATATACAGATATCAGTATTTTTAACAAAAGCCTCTTCCTGATTGTGTTAGATAATAGACAGTCTTTAAAAAACGGGAAATAGAATTTATAGCATCCGAGGAGAAAAGGAGTGAAAAATGTGCTTAACTGTTGATATCAGAAGTAAGCACTTTTAACTGTGTCTCATCATTGCCACCCCCTTGCCCCCCTTTTTTTGTTAATTGAAAGAAATTAATGGAATACTGACAGATTTAGAGTGGTAATGTAATTCCTGCAAGTCTGTTGCTTCTTAATTGAATGATTACCACCTTATTCATCTTCTCGTTGGTTCTCAGGTGACGTTTTGATTTCCAACATAGCAAAGATGAGCCTCTTCCTTCAGACAGGGTATTTTTGTTTCTGCTCAAAGCAGTATCCAAATGTAGTTTATCTGCCTGACAGTAAATGCTGGCAGCATTATCCCCTTCAAATGCATTGCTAACAAATATTTGTCTGTATAGTATGGACCCAACATCTAATTACAGATCCTTTCTTATAATTTACACCCATTTCAGAAACCAATACTTGGAAACATTTTTCCAAGTTTCCAAAGTTCTTGAGTTAAAACCAGTTATCCTTTTTGCATTTACAACATTCAGCTGTGACACCCTTCGTATGTTACATTAAGCTAAATACGTCATGCCTAATAAGTGTATGCACTGCCATCGCCATTGTTCACAAATTTATGAAACACTAAATGGTTTATGAGAAGTTGTTTTGTAAACAAAGCATTCTGAGAGCTGTAGCAAAGACAAGGTAAAGGAGGAAAGGGTGATCATCAAGAGACCTGCCAGGTAAGTGCAGCTGACTGGTAACTTTTCACCCAAACATCTTTTATAAAAATCACTGAAAGTGCAGTTTCGTCAAAACCTGTATATTTTGCAAAAGTGGAAAGTTCCAATGAAACACTATCAAATTTCTTGCAAGCTTTTACAGAGCCCAGAATCTCAGCTGTGGGGCATTCCCTAGGAGTCCAGGTTTTCAGAAGACGGCGTGAAGACTGGTTACCAGAGATCAAAGTGCTGTGGGACAGGCAGCTTAGAAAGCTGAAGCTCTCCACAGTCCTGTCTCCTTGTTGCAGGATCTGAAAATCCCTACAGAGACTCTAGGACTTGCAGACCTTCTTGAGAGCTTTAGGTTTTGCTAAGGCTTGAGAGCCTTCAGTCTCCAGCACTAAGTCCAGCCTGGCAGCAGTGAATTAAAATTTCCCAAAGGATGGAAAATGAGGAATTCTCTAGTCATAATGGCAGGGACATTATGAGCAGTGGCAGTTATATCTGAAAATGATGCAATTCTTGTCAGCTTTGCCGTATGCCAAGTGGAAACAGCAAAATTGACAAAAAATTGATTTATTTTGCTAATAAACTTTGAGGAATTCTGAAGACAGATTTCACTTCAGTGTTTCCTAAAGAAAAGACTACAGATTTAGCTCAAACAGAAGAGTACCTATTGATTTCCATAAGAAACTCATTTTATTAAAAAAAAAAAAAAAAAAAGGAAATTTCCCCTAAAGTGAAAGTTTCTGGCCAGCTCCAGAAGATGCCATTTCCATGGCTATTAGACCTGGATTTTAAGTGGTATTCTACAAGTGAAAGGGTCACACCTCTCAACCAGTTTTGATTTTTAATCTCTACCTTAGCCATGATGCGAGATCCTGTAATTTGTTTCTTGACCGCGCATTGCTTCATTATGATGAATTTTATCATACTACCTTTGTAACATTCCAACCACTGGTCTCCTGAAGGGAAAAATTACAGACCACGGAACTTAATTACAGGTATCTATACTTGTGGTTTTGCAGTATCACAAAAGCAGAATTTAAATATAAAACAAACAATTTGACTCAACTGGTGAATTACTATCTTTATTCACGCCTCAGCCTTTCATGCACCCTTAAAGTTTCCTAACAGTTTTTTATCAAAGTCTAGGGGTTTATAGCAAAGTCATGGTTGAATATCGTGTCAGACAGCTGTTAGCATGCATAAGTGACAATGTGCAGCATACTAAGTTAACATAAATCAAGATACCTCTATTAAATCAATAAGCTTGTGCCAAAATGCAACAGTTATTTAAATACAGAATCCCTGGAAGCACCAGACATCAAATAAAACTTAGTTTAATCATTTTAGTGAGTCTTTGCATTGAAGTAATCCTTTTAAGCATTCATCAGCAGGCATTGCAAGTGTTTCATATATTTGAGCAGGTCTAATTACTTGGCTAAATATAAATTTAGAGATTAAATATTAAGTATTGCTTAGTGTGTTTTATTTCTTGTGGTCTCTGTTATGTCTATCTATGGTTACAAATAATATAATTGCATTTGTAGCTTTACCTTTCAGCATTTGCAATCCATAATGCAGAATTTCTCGTTTATGAAGTGACTTTATTTGTCATGGAAGGAATTAGAAAGTGGAAAGAAGCTTGTGTGAGTTCCTTATTGAGCTCTCTCAGGTAATAGCTTCATCCTGAGAAAATCACTTCTTCTTTAAAAAGGATGTAATCCTGGTAAAGTAGCACCTGCATTTCATATCTCGAATTCGGTGTTTGAAGCATAGTAGAAATAGGAACTGAATGAAAATACTGTGAGTATGAAATGGATTAAAGTGTCAAATTAAAAGGTGCTTAAAATGCAGAAACGTCTTCAAATGGAGATTTCTTCACAGTGTCTCGCAATACTTCAAAATACTTTTCATATTTAAATTTTTCTGTCCATTTAAGATGTCTGGTATCTGATGAGGTGTTTTACTTTGATGCGTTATCCCAATGGATTATTCTGTGATGTCGGATATGTCTATTTTCTCTCTTGATTTTGTTTTATCTTTGAAATGATTTACAAGTAATGTCTTATTTATGTGAGGAATAAACAATATTGCACATTGTTACCATGTAGTTACTCTTGGTCATTAAGGAAGAGTGAGTTGTTTTTTTGTTTAGGAAAACATTATGTACCAGCTGAGGTTGATTTTCTTTCTGATCTAAAGGGTATCTGAATTTCTCCCTTTTAAAAATAGAGGATTGGGAGTGTTCTTTTAGAACAGAGTGATAAATTTCTGTTAAATTTAACAGAAGCAAAGCCGGTCTTAATATACTGAAAGAAACCTGATCTTTTTTATTTTGAATGTGTACATACATCTTCTAAGTGTTCACTCCTCTTGTATCCTGTATTTGTTTATATACTGATAAATAGGACTTCTAAATCTGATATGAAGTGCATCTGTCTGGGTTTTAAACCCTTGAACTCTGTGGAACTTCTCATGTACCCAGCTGGCTGTTATTAGAGAATAAAAGAATGCTGTCTCTCCGCTTGGTATAATTTATTTTATAAATAACCAGATTGTAATAAGAGTGATAAAATATCCATGCCAGCTTTAATTCCCATAAAGGATTCAAAGGTTTAAGTCCCAGCTGGAGATACGTGGTTCATGACTGCCCAGAGCAGGGTATTTAGGTCCTGGAGAGAAGTTATGGAACGAGCTAACTCAAATTTCCATATGTAGCAAAATCCAGTTCAAGTATATCAGTGCCCCTTTGTGGTCAGATTGGTGATTAACTGGTTAAATCGGTTTGGGAAAGATTCCAACTGGTATGATGATGATTTAAGTATAGGATCAATAGCAAATATTTAGTTTTACTATAGTAGATTAAAGATACTCTGTTTGCAACAAGACCGTCGGATCAATAGGAGCTGTGTAACCAATTAAGATAGAGGCTTTGAGCCAACAGACAGCTTGTGGGTAATGCCTAGCTGTAAGGCAGAGAAATCAGCAATTCCACAGGCTCCTAAAAAAAAAAAAAAAAAAAAAGTGAATCACCTAGGGAAGCAACAGAAGGAAATCAGAATGCTGCTTTGAGTTATGATAGACGAAAGTCTAAAATGAATCTTTAAGTCCCATTTCTCTCCCAAGACTTAATGTTTTTCTCTGGAGCAGGGTCACATCTGCTTCTGCTCCCCCTATTGGAGTTAAAACTGTATAGGGTGCCTTTTTTTTACAAAACGGTCATCACCTGCACTACTCTAAATCCAGTTGTTAGGGCTCTTAGCTAATGTGTGAGAGCGCCAGATTCAGCTCCATTCTCTGTGCTCAACGCAGTCCTATAGAAAGAGTAAATCTTAAAAAATATGACTGCCTGGAGGAATTCATTCATAACTGGATGCTTTGTGGAAAAATAGTTTTTTGATAAAATCTGGTAGCATGCATGATAAATTTGGTGACAGCAAAATACATTAAGGTTGTTGATTGATTTTTGGTTCAATGGTAGCTGGATAATTCGTATTTACATTCCTTACTTAAGAATATGTCAGTCACTGCCAAAAGTGATATAGCCTGCAGAGATATCTTTGTGAAATCCTGCTATGAAATGAAAAGTGGTCACCATTAGAAACCACTTCTCCTGCCAGAGTGGACTCTCAGAACCAGAAGTGACCTGCAGAATCTCCCAGGAAAAAGAAGAAACTTTGGGCACTCATTACTGTACCACTTGCTGTTTACTTCTTGTTGCCCTGTGCTGTGAAGTGTGAACCATCTGGCTTTTTCATCAGTTTTCTAATAAGGCTTTATGATAAGAAAGTGATAGCTAATATTGCATAGGTCAGGTAACGTTGTCATGCTGTGGGATTAGTTCCCTTTTAACCCAATTTGGTGAATACTTTGCAGTCCTTAACACAGGAGAAGATCCTACATTTCCTTTTGATTTCTGGTGCAGCGGCACAGCGTCGTCAAGGCAACCTGCTCCAGTGTTTTCTTTCTTCCAGTAAACTGTCTCAAAACATCGCCAGCCTCAAATCATTTCTTGTAATATGTGGGGTCAGACACTCCACCAGTATGCACAAAGGCACAAAGCTATTACTTTCTTATTGGCTATCATGTCATTATAGTGAATAACTTTGTGCTCAAGGGAGAATGTGTATATGAAAGCTTTTAAATAAAAATAATTCTATAGCATTTATGTCCTATTGTGATGCCTTGAGGATGCAAGTGACTACTTTGTTCAGACAGTTGTATTCCTAATTTTTGCGAGAGAGTAATAGAGCATTACTGCTAATTTATCTGTATATAGATAGCATGCTGTAGTTTGCAGAGTAATGTTGTCTTAACATATTGTGCCATAACAAGAATAACAGATCTTAGCTTTCTTGTAGTGGTAGAATTTGGGTTAGCTTTCCATCTCCATATTTCTTTCTCTTCCATTCAACCCAGCTTTTACTCACACAGTTGTTTCAGTTCCCATGGACTTCTGGTGAGAGATTCTGACCTCTCGTGCCTCTTACCTTGAAACCATCATAACATATCCCCTAGGCTTGCAAAAAGCTGTCTTACTATGATACTTTACTGGGACATCCCCACGTGCAGCATCCTTCCTGGAGGCAGAACAAGATATTTTTATTGTCATTGCTTTGAACTTCCATTCTTTTAAGAAGCACACAAAAAATCTTAACCCAGAAAATGAAATGAAAACTGTTTTCTCTTCTAATTAGCTACTAGTAAACAAATTTGCTACTTCTGCTGCTCGGTAGCATTTACAAAAGCAAAGGGAATTCAGGAGATTGTCCAGTGCTGGGTATTAGCGGTGTTATCCACTATTGCACAGAAGCACGAACATGAGCTCTGGGAGGTACAAATCCTTCTGTGCTTTCTGAGTCTGAAATAACCAGTTGGTCTGAGCTGGTTTACAGATGCAACTTGCATCAAAAGGTTTCTCTTCGATTTTACATAAAGGGTCCTACCCCATCCTGCAGTTCATCAGCCTCTCACTTATTTTTTAAGAACTTAGGGCCTCCTTTTCATTTTTTATTTCAGCCCTTTCAGTGTTCTGTTTTACAGCTCGGCCTCATCAATAGTTATAACTGAGGAGGAGCTGGGTAGCTGAAGCATTGAAAATAATTAAGAGAATCTCTTGATACTGGCTTTGCAACTAAAGAAAATGTAAATGGACACAAAATGTATAGCTAGTAATATAAAATTTAAAGAACATAATCAACCCAAGCATTGACCTAAGCCAGTCATTGTTATTTGTGGACTTTTGTAAAACTGCCATTTTTACTGTTTAACTTTGAAGCTAGGGATTTTACCAGCTCTAATGGGAGTGGGCTGCTATTCATGATCTGATTAATGTATGTATTAATCTCTCACATAACTAATACATACAATTTTACAGTGGTTATTTGCCTCAAATTTATTTTGCCTAGGACCTATTGATGTGAGAATGATCTGAACTGAGTTTTAGTTCACAGGCTGATGCTTGCTTTTTGGTGGAACACATGCAAAAAATGGTTTCTCTTGAACATAGTGATGTTCTTTTGAACATAGCAATATGGTACGTGATCTAAATTATGATCAAATGGGATAATTACCACTTTATTCAGTATATTTTATGATTTTTAGTGTTAATTTACTTTTATTCCTGTAGCATTTTATCAAAATTGCTTGGAAAAAAAGAAACTTTTCCTCCAGGTATTATTCAGATCTTTATTCATCTGCTCCAGTTTGTATGTGGCAAAATTGGAATGTATGGCATTTGTTGGAGGTCTTTCAGAATGAATAGCTTCCCTCAGCTCTTTGCCAGAGCACTAGGCTGTAGTTTTGTATTAATTACTGTAGCCTTTCCTCAGCACAAATTTCTTCTATTTCGTTTTTATTTAATTGGGTCAAAAGAGTCTCTCGTGTGGGAAAATTAAAAGACAGAGAAGGTAACTGTAGCTATTCATTGGGAAATCAGTGTTCTTGCTAAAGTAATGTTTATAGATAATGAATCACGTCAGCTCCTCTTTTTAATCTTGGTTACATGGCATATTAGACATGTGTATACACTGTGTATAGAGTTGCAAAAATCAGATACATCTAGATATGTTTAAATAACAATGTATTTAAAAATACCAGGGTTTTGGTATACAAGGACATTTAAACCAAGCCACATCTTTGTAACAATTCAGACTGATTTGGTTAAGGGAAGCTCAGAAGTTGAGTTACATTTTCTATACAATGTAGGTCAGTTGCTCATACAACTTCAGGAAAAAAATAATGACTATATAAAAAGAATTAGTGTTCAGGTTCACTTGCGCTATTAATTTAGTGGGTGGTGGGGTGGGGGGGGAAGAATTGGTAAGAGCACCTTTGATCTATAAAAGTGAAGGATAGAAAATGAGATAAAAAGACACACGCGATGTTCTTGAGGTTCATCCAGCAGTACCAAATGGCTACTCTTCATTCAGTGACTTTCAGATATGGCTGCTTTCCATTTCCAGTCAACTGTACTCCTTTTCTCGCAAGAATCCTTAGCATATGAAGGTACCTTTGTACCCTTCCTTCCTCTGCTTGCTGCTATACTTCTCTCCGTTCCTGTTATGACATGTGATGCTGAAGGGCCTTGGGCTGTAGCGATGTAATACACGCTTCTGTAGGCCAGGTTGCACAGCAGGTTCTCCAGGTAAATGGCTTTAGGGTTTTATTCTGTAAGATACAAATTAGAACTCTAAGGAATTTTACATATTGGAAAAAGCGTTTAAATTACTAATGTAACAAATGGGAGAATCAAGGACATGATCACCAAACAAAAAAGACTAAGCACATTTAGTACAAGGCAGTAATGAGAATTTTCATGCTTGCAGTGGTCTAAGAGAAGGCAAACTTAGGTGAAAAATATTTTTTAGGTGGAAGGTAGAATAACTAATATTCTGTTTTAACTCCCGGAGAAGACTCTGTACTACAGCTAAATAAAAAAGTATATTTGTTGATTTAGCTTTTAGGTGTCACCAGTTTTATTTCATCAGCTCTAATTTCAAAATGCATGCTTCAAGATACTTCTCAGCAGGCTAGTCAATTTGATATTGAAGAAATTAAGCAGTGTGATGAATACTGAAAAGAAGGTGATTCAAGCAAAGACTCTCTAACACTGTGATCATATATTATAGCTATGTCTTAGGTGCCTAAGGAAACAGTTCTTCAGAGAAATTTCACTTTAATTGGACAGGACTAAAGAAAGTGGAGAGGCGTACAAGACTATGTAATGGGATGTTGATCTCCAGCACGTTGCTACATCCACCTTTCTCTCTGCTTTCTCTCCTTTTCCTGTTTCTACCATGATATCCCAGCCTTCTGTCCACATCCATCACACTATTTAAGATGAAAATACACTCAGATGTGTAAAGGGAGCCCATGCTACTCGGTGTTCCAAGGCAGAGACTCTGGCAGAGACTGTTGGGAGATGGTTAGTTATGGCTGCTGTGGTGGAGGAAGGACTTGTAGTTGCTTTGACCCCGGCACAGTTCATCTCAAATCCAGCACTGAGCATGTGTCATGGCTGCTCTTGTATTGCCCATAGAGTACATACTGCAAAATGCAGCACCCCCACCTGCTTTGACTGGAAAATGAAATCTCATCTTAACTGGCCTTGCAGCAAAATTATGATCTCTGCTTTCTGGTATGGTAGTTTGACTGACTGATTCTTTTTTTTTTATGGGGTTTTTTTTCATGTTAATTTGTTGTTGTTTGAGAGGTGGACTGTGATTTAAAGCCATTTGCTACTTAGTGACTGGAGGAAAATGTCATGCCTTCAATTAAGTGTGCTGCTCTTTCGGAAAGACAGAGTAGACAGAGGCGGGAGACGACTAGCTGCAGAGAATAGAAGTGACACACAAACTAGATCCTTTTGATAGATAGAATGGTTGTAGAAATACTGTTGGGAGAGCAGGTAACTGTAGCATCTGCTTCCGTTCTTGACTAACTGTGGTAAAAGTTAGCGGACACATAGATTCTACCCCTTTTTTCCTTACTTCTTTATGGGTTGCCAGCATGTAGCTTGTGTTTTGATTTTTTGAGTAATAAAGGCACATGCCCAGGCACCTCAAGTAAATCTCTTCTAGAGTTCTAGATGTGTACCTCTTATTCTTACTACCAGACATTCCCCATAGTTTTGCATTATGGTGATAGTTCAGTCCTGACCAGTGATTTAATGTTTCACCTGCAGTTTATCTGTCAGGATTATCTTTTTAGATAAGGTAGCTGAAGCGTACTGTGCTAGGAGATAATGATCCTTTTCTAAGATAGCTTATAAGGCAAGAAAAGAAACAGCAATTGTAAAAGAGAAGCTCATGATAGTACTGAAGGCTGATCACGTAGACCTCTATTGAATAAAGAATTGGTTAATGTTGTTTCAGCATTCAAAGAGGATTCTTGGAAAGTAAACACTTTGTAGAGTACTTTTGCATTCCATATATTGGTGTAAAATAATTTCTAGCAGATGGGAACTAGGAAGAAGCTTCCAATATGGAGAGATTATGCTATAATTACTTGCCACGGGGTTTCTTGCACGTTTCTCTGAAGCATCTGGTGTTGGCCTCTGTGTGAGACAGAATTGGATGAGAGGGACATGAGGTCTGGCTATTCCTGTATTTCTAAAGCTTAGCACTTTTTTGTTTAGTCTGCATTGGGGTGATTAGGATGCAGGTACTGAAGTTCTTCTAGTTGGTAAATGTATTCTCAATAGTACAAAAAGTATTCTCAATAGTACTTCCAGATTGCAAAAACAGATACTTCATTTTAGAAATTATCTTCTCAAATTACTTAATATCCCTAATTTATACTTTTTAAGGGTCTGCTAATTTATGACATACACAGCTAAAAATTGCATGTTTGTGAAGAGTGCATACTGATTATATTGCTAAAGTCCAGCTCTTCTGTCAAAAAAAGAAATATAGCACTGTCTTGATTTTGATAAAACTGAATTATTAGTTCTTTGCAGATGATAATCTTAAGGTGTTTATCAAAGTGAGATTTTTCATTATGTAGTTCTTTTATTACTCTACGCATGCGTATCACATATAAAAGTGAATTAAAGTGTGTTTGTCTTTAGAAGTGCACCTATTTCTTGTTCAGTTTGAAACTTTTGATAGGTGTTTTAAATACACCACAGACATTCATGTGAATTCCAACCAGGTTTGTTTAGTGTAACCAGGTTTGTTTAGTGTCACCTAGGGACAGAAACAGATTTTAGGTAAACTTCAGACAGGTTTGCCAGAGAAGGATTTGTACCAGCTCGTCTAATGAGCTAACTAGATCAAAGCAAGATTGTGCATGGATATGGCCATATGATGCACCATACGACATGGGATTTTTAAAATCTATTTTATTTTTGTGTTCAGTGGCAAATGTAGCAGGGGTCTAATTCTGGTCTTCTATTATTGATCCTTACAAGAGTTTCTTCTCTGGGATGTATCTTTTGACAAAAGGCAAGGGCAAATATGTTTTCTGTGTTTTCTGTGAACCTGCTCAGTTCTTCCTCTCTGAATGTGCCCTGGGGGTGTTTGGGGAAAAGAATATGGAGGAGGTGTTTTCATGGCCCAAACCTTCTCTTTTCAGCCATCAGACCTGGCACATTCTGTTGGACTGTATGAGGGGCACTTCTTGTCTTGGAGCAGGATGCAGTGAGGCATGCCTTGTCCTTCTTTAAGATGCAGTCCCTCAGGCACAGGCTGTAACCACATGTTGTTTAGATGGCACAGAGTGGCCCAAAATGCTTTTATTGAAATTACAAGGTTTGAAGTCTCATCTCTCATCAGCACTTCAAATCTGCACAAGGCTATTTTGTTCTCCTGATGTGTGGAGCCCTGTTGTCCTTTATTACTATTATTTCTTCCTCCTCCACCTACTGCACAAATTCTGTTCCTGCAAACTACCATTGCAGCTGCTTTCCGCCAGCTGGTAGGTTGATAGTAGTGAACAGTTTACTGTGGAGCCTGAGCCAATTAGTACTGCAACAAGTGACCAGAAAACCCTCCCTAAACCACAGAAAATAACTAACTCTGAGCTACATGTTCAGACTACTGACATATCTTCACTGCTTAGCTCACTTCAATATACACTGCTCCAGTTCTTAAGACCTTTTTTCAAAAGTGCTGGCTAGATCCTTCAGGCCTGGTTTGAGATAAGAAAGACGTTTTCTGTGTATTCCTAACCTGTGTGCAGACTGCAGTTTCTACAACAGTCCCTAGTAAATAATTTTAGACTTAATTTTGCAGGCATGATTATTTCAAGATAGAAGTTGGCTCAAAGTCTTTCTTTAGATTGTAGAAAGAATTCAGAAAAGATTGCATGATGACTTTAGCTCTAGGTGATAGCAGAAGGAAGTCCTTCCAGCTGTGGGTGCTGTTTACATTACATTTGTTGTAATTTTTTTGCTAAATGACAGATAGGGAGAAAAATGTCAGAATGGGAGATATATCTATTATTAGCAATGTCATGCCCCTACCAGATTCCCCTGTCAGGCCTCCTTACATGAAGTTTTTAAAAATAGGGTTCCTGAAAATACCCAGGAGTTAAAAGTCCCAGCATTCGTAGCATGCTGCAAAGCAGCCCATTAACTTGACCTTCAATTTGGCATTCTCAGTGATGAGCCCGTGCAGGAGAGAGACCTTCGGTTGTAAAGGTGTGAATCTGCAAACCTGCAGTAGATATGGAGTTGCTTCAGGAAATCTATGTAGACAAAATTTTGTGGCCCATGTGACAGAAGATTACCACTAGCAGGAGGCAACATGCGGACAGAAAATGGTGGATGGGGGCAGGCAAACATTAAATCTACAATCTGAGGGTGGGGAACAGGAACACAAGCAGCGAAGTTTGCAGAGTGCAGTTCTGTGGTGCGGTAACAGCTTTTGCGTGAGCAGTGTGAAGCTTTTGGTTCTGCATTGGACCATCATGAAACCACTTTGCAGAAAGCTTAATTATGGGAGGGAATTAAAATTGCAGATTTACTTCTGTCTATAAGAGGAGAGGCTGTATTGGGATCTCTAAGATATGAAGCAGCATCTGCAGACAACTTGTTTTCAGAGGATATTAAAAAATACCCATATTTATTTTTTGCATATTGATTAACCAAGCTTTTATTAGAAGTGACATGCAGGGAGGCAAATTTTGGTCCTTTAAATAAATATCAGGGATTTTCTCAGACTGTGTTACAGGAAAGGGAAGTGGGTGGCTACATATGATTTAGATGTTCCATGTGAGTAGGCTATTAATTTTTTTCCCCTTTTTTAAAAGTTTTTTTTTCTTTCCCCAGGAGACTCATGACTACATTTTGTAATTGCAAGAGCAGGTTATGAGATCAGTAACTGTTCCCTTTAAGGTTCAGAGCGAGGTAGTCTTTAAGAAATAAAACCAAAACGTGAGGTAGAAACCTAGAACAGGGTACAGTTTTACAGCTGCTACTTTCAAGTTTATTACAAACTTCTCTGGCAGTAAAGCATAGGAATTCAGGCTGAGGTGCACCTCGTGTTTTAGAAGTAGCTGTAAGTAGTAGTTGCGGTGGGAGGAGTGTTTCTGATCACATTTACAATCCAGCTTCTTTCCTTTGACACTTCGGCTTCTTGGTAGGAACCTCTGAAGCAGGCAGACAGTCTCCTACCACCCTCCAGTGGTTTGCAGAGCACAGTGCAAGTGTAATGTTCAGAAAGCTTATTCAGGAAATAAAAAGGGGGCTGGGGATATTTCAAGCTTTCTTCTCGGGATACGTGTTGTTGCATTGTGGATTTGTTTGGTGACTTGTGTAAAAGGTCTTGTGATTGTTAGATGTTACGAAGTGTTTTAGCACACCTGTTCTGTGGAGCAAAATGATAATTTATGCGATTGCTTGCAGTTGCAGGACATGAAACCATCTGCATCTGTGATGATTTCCAGCCTTTGTGTGTATTGCTGCCAGGATTAAGGAATCTGTGGGTGGTGACAATTGGATGTACAACAGTGAAGGGGCACTTTGGAGGAGGCTGGGCAAAAACTACAGTGTTTGTCTATCAATTTAGTGACTCAATAATTTGCAAGTCATTATAAATGTCTCCTCTGGCTGTTGCAGTCTTACATTTCTTTCTGTCCTTCCAGTCTCTAGAGCATCTCAGGAGTATTAACATATACGTTTCCAAGGAAAATTGCATCTGGGCACTTAGTTTTGTGTTATTTTTCTGTTCTTGGTGGCATCTGATATTCTACCCATGGCATGTCACAGTGTCATCAACCTGGTGGTTGGACATTTTTCTACATCACTGATGAAGACAATAAAAAGTGATGCAATTTATTTTTATCTTGCCATCATGAATGTAGAGAGCCATGAGAACTGCAGAAGCTTCAGAATACAGCGGGGGTGAATTTATCAGTGGTTCGAGGCATTAATGTGCTGTGTGATATGGTAGCACCTGCCAAACTTACCCACCCAACTTTAAGCTATATTGAGGACTGCATTATAAAGCACAAGTAAAAGGGGCCGATGCTTTCACTGCTCAATATATTGTTGTCTCATAGCCTTTGCTATGGACTTTCAAGCAATTTTTATTTCACGTAACTGTGCTTTTATCCAAGCAAGTCTGTGCTAACATTAGCAGTTAAATTTTACATTTAACCCTATTGCAAAAATCCTAAAATAGTGAATTGCAGTTTTCTGCTCCAGGGCAACTTAAATTGCTGGCTTACCTACTAACATCACTTGTCTAGTAGAGAGTGACAGTAGTCACATAGTACTCCCTGTTCAGCCAAGCTAAAATATGTGAGTAGGACAGGAAAATTACCTCAGCTACCACAGGGATCACCACGATTAGAGCACAAAGTTTAATTGAATTCCCCCTTCTGAGCTCAGCCCATGATGACTGGAGTTGAGAGGAGAACTGGGACTGCAGCTAGGGCAGGGCAAAACAGAAGTGCAGCTTTGGGAGACACTAAGAGCTGTAAAATTCTCCCAAGAACTCTGATGTGGCACTTCGGGATATGGTTTAGTCTGGTCTACCCTTGATTAGTCTAGAGTGGGCTTGGTAGTGTAGGTTAATGGTTGGACTGGATGATCTTAAAGGTCTTTTCCAACCTAGATGATTCTATGATTCTATGATTCTAAATCCCCCTGCATCTGTCTGTGTGAGCGGGAGTCTCTCCTTGGTCCATGTTCCTTTCCTGTATCCCAACTGGGAGTATGGGGTGGCTCCGTAGTCTTCCAGTTCCACAACCACCCTGCCCTGGTAGCCTCTCCCAGCCTGCTGCCAGCCAGCTTGTTTCAGGTGTGGTAATGCGTGTGTGGGTAGAACAGACACACAGGCATGCTGTCTTGTGGGAGAAGAAAAGGGGCCAGAGAGAGAAAGCAGAATCCAGTAGGCCTTGGCTTGTTTTCTGGCTGGGTTTGATCACGGGATGTTAGAAAAAAAGGCCCACTTTAGCGTGTTTCTGCTAGCTCCCTCTCCTGATATACCTTTCTTGTAAATCTCAGCAGACATCTGTGAGCTTGTTCCTTTATTTGCCTATCCTGCCTGTTGGTCATTTGTTTTTGTCTTTTTTTTTTTTTTCCACCTACAAAATGTTTACATTTAGAGTAATGGGGCCAGCATTCTTCTTTGACTTTAAAATTCCAGATGAAAAAGCTTTATTTGACTGGGCATTCAGATCAACACTGTAAGGTTTTTGTATGTTACAGAGAGTAAAATGGCTATAATGAGACTGCAGGTACACATGACAATGAAAATTTAGCACAGAATCTTCTGTGTAGCATCAGAGTTGAGATGACAGAAAATTTCTTTTTAAGAACACAATTCATTCTTCCTTATGTTCAACATTGATCTCTCACAAAACATCCACAGGTAAGTGAAGGGTTAAGGTAAAATCCTTTCTTCCATCTGGACAAAGACAACTTTTTCTTTGGAAAGAAAGCCTGTTGCAAGGCTTGAATTGAATTTTCACTGCAAAAAGGATGAAAGTCTCCAGGTCAAATGCTGTGTAACCTGGTGACTGTAATGATATGATAAGACTGTGATGGTAATGCCACAGTCTGTCTGGTCTGACTACAGTGTTTGTCTGTTGATTTCGTGACTCAGAATAGTGACTGTCTGGTCTGACTGCTGAATACTACCTACATGAACTACAATTGATATAAGGTTCTGAGGTTTTTTGTTTTATTACTTCTTTTTTAATGCCTCCCATTTTTCCAGACTGCCATACAAAACCCAGCAAGCTTAGTTTTCACTCCTAACTAGATGTGTCAGGAACTGAAATGAGGTATCAGCTGGTAAATAAACTGCTAGCTCTGTCTCTTTGTATATTACTCAGGAAATATTTCAGTTCTTCTAAACAGTTATTTAAGCCTTGTGTTAGTGAAATTCTTGCAAGGGCTAGAAAATGCTCCAGAGACTGTGTTTTGAGGCAGCAGCTCTGAAACATGCAAGTGTTAACTGCCATTAAAGAATGAAATTTGTTTGGCCTGGTATGTACCACTCTAAAATTAATGGCAGGAAGAAGCATTTCTGAGAGTTAGCCTTCTTGGTGACATTGCATTGACATTCCTCAGCTTTTACTGCACTTGTGCTCCTTCGA
The DNA here is from genome assembly GCF_030463565.1 of Pelecanus crispus. Classification (NCBI taxonomy): domain Eukaryota; kingdom Metazoa; phylum Chordata; class Aves; order Pelecaniformes; family Pelecanidae; genus Pelecanus; species Pelecanus crispus. The sequence goes on along the minus strand of NC_134646.1, from coordinate 41,887,086 downwards.
AATGTGACCAGACAGCAAATAGTATTCAGACTAGAAGAATGCCATGTTGGTTCCGGTTAAAGTCCAACTGTCTAGCTTAGATGCCATCTCTAACGCTAGCCATAAGCAATTTAGGGAAATTTGTTATTTCACAAAACCAAACCACAATTAAAAAAAAAAACAGCCACAAAAAAAAAAAAACAAACCACCAACCCAAACAAAACAAAACAAAAAAAACACCAAACAAGGAAAACAAAGCCGAACTTATACCTTCAAAATAAATTTTTTGATCCAGCCTTAGCACCTGGAAACTTTGAGGAGCTGCAGCCCCAGTGTGCCAAAGGGCCATGTAAGCAGAGGAGCAGCTTTGCTGTGGCGGTGGCCAGTGCTGTGGCATGGATGCTGGAGCACCCTTCGGTCTTGCGTTAGCACGACTGCAGAGGGGTGGCACTGTTGTATTGTGGTTTGCACTCGTTTCATTCATCGGATGCTAGTGACTGACTCCGAGATTACTCATCGGAATTGAGGCATTTTTGCTTTTAAATGTCGTATGTTTTTTTCATCTTTTCATCTTTCATCTGTTTTCAAAGGCGAGCATTTTAGTAGAGAAGGGTTTTAGTTTAAAGAAGTGCCGAAAAAAATGATGTCTCCACAAGTGAGATTAAAAGAAAATCGCCTCAAGAGTTGCATTGTTCAAATGGAGAGAATAACCTACTTCATCTTAACTTAAGCTAGGATTTAGTGCCATAATTCACAAGCATGTGCCTGGAAGATCCTTTCTTGCATTACTGAGGCTGTTTGGCTGCTATTGTGTACAATCATTTCCACATACTCATCTTTTCAAGTTTATTGAATTTAATCCTCAATGCAGTTGTATTTCTTACACTTTTATTTTATAGGAAGACTGTTCCACAACTTCATTCCTTTAATTTTAAGCAGCTGAGAATAGGTGAGAATAGTTTTTAAGTTTTACAAGCTAATGTTTGGGTTTTTTCTTCTCTCATCACCAGAAGTGTGCATCAGGTAAAGTGAAAATTAATATCGAGCTTTTTACCTGTCTATTAACGTGTTGTGGCTGTACTGCAATAACTTTAGATGTCACTCGCAAGCAGACAGAAACAGAACAGAACTCTTCATTCCTCTGAATCTGTGAAAATGAGATCATTATGAATTTCACAGTGACAATGCACATACTACTGTAATGTGTATTAGCAAAATAAAAGGATTTGTTAACTTTATTACTGCTTGGTTTTTTGGTAGAAAGAGCCAGAATGGCCTAATCAGTTTATTGTAAAATTTTACAAGTCTGATTTTTTTTTTAATTACTTTTTTTTTTCTTCTTTTTTTTTTTCCCTAAATTACAGTGGGAGAAACTACAGATGACGACAAGTGAGAGAAGGAAAATAGTTTGTTCAGTCACATTCCATGTAATTGCAATTACCTGTGTTGTTTGGTCATTGTATGTTTTAATTGATAGAACCGCTGAGGAAATTAAACAAGGCAATGATAATGGTAAGTATCTTTTACCTTCTTCAATCTTGATAATGCAATGGATGGCTTTGGAAGGCAGCTATGTAACCAGTCACATTCTGTTCTTAACAGCTCACTGATACATGGCTACATCAAATGCTTTAATGCAGAAGTAATGACTGCATCAGTGTTAAAAGCTTATGTTATGTCCCTGCAGAGAGATGTCTACTTAGTGTAATCATTGCAACAGCTTAACTAGCCTGCTGGTTCTTCTAGCTTAATCTCCCATTATTTAGATATTTCTAAAGGTCAGACAAAAAAGATGAGTCAAATTCAAACAGCTTAGTGCAAGTTCAGGTCATAAAATAGCAATTTATTTATATTACCCACTTGAATCTCGATATCCTGTAAAACACAATAGAGCCCTTTCAACAACCAGCTTCCTAATGAACTTCCAAGAGACTGTGTTCCAGCTGTGTTAGTCCTTCATGTGGGACTGAAGTAGCACAGAAAACCATTCCTGTGTCCTTTCGAACAGAATTTCACTGTGAATGTCCATGTTCCAGTTGTGTTTGTTGTGGGGGTGGTCAAACACTGGAACAGAGAGGCCGCGGAGTCTCCATCTGTGGAGATACCAAAAACCCAACTGGGCATGAGTAACAAAATGCATGTTTAACATAAGTAGGTTTCTTTTTGGACAATACTTACCATATGTGGAAACTATATTCCAAACTGAACTACTGTTTTCCATTTCAAGTCTAAGTCTATTCGGTCTTAAATTTAGTCTTAAAAATGATCATGATGATGAAGAGGATAAAAAGCTTTTGAGGTTTGATCTGAATTAACTTTAAGCACAGTAGAGGGACAAAGGTCTCTAGCTTTGTGCTATACTCTGGAGTTAACATGGAAGACAAAACAGGCAGAGCTTTGTGCCTTGCTAGTTAGATAAATATTTGATGATACTCCTGATGCTTGCCTTTCTTGCCTATGAGCCGAAAATATATAACAAGCCTCAGGAAGTCACAGACAAATGTATACTACAAAGTCTTGTTTTGCATTCTTTCTAAATGGGTAACCCTGTTTTTCATCTCAAAAAAAATGGCCCTGAGGACAGAAGGAATGGCTTTGAACTTCTATTTATGAGTACAACTGCCACACTAGTCATTAAAAAGGGGAAAGGTATTTCTGTGGATTAGCTGAATTTACACAACAAAACAGCTAACATGAATTTTTGTTGCTGTATAAAATGCATAAGAATCACATTAATTAATCCTGCTAGGCTCAAAATATTTACAATTTGTGTAGAATTCAGTGTTTGCCAAATGTAATCGATGATTCTCCACACTAAAAAAATGGACAAAGAGATGCCTTGGAGCTACATACAACATGCAAAGATAAGTGTGTGTGAAGAGAACTCTTTTGCCCCAAAATTTGCTTGTTGGGGGGGGGGGGGTACTTTTACAAAATCAAATGTGTATTTCGGGTGGAGGTGAGAGACATATATGTAGTTTGCTTTTCTCTCCATTATCTCTGTTTAAATGGGAAATGGTGAGAAAAAGACAGTGCACAGTGAAGGAAGACCACTTTATAAACATATTTTGAGGAGGAGAAAAACTGAAAGCCCTGAATAATACTAGTACTGTTTCTTAATATACTGTAAATTTAAAAATCCCTTTTTAAATGTATGTCTCAAAATATTTAAAGGGATTCTTCTTCTCCTTATAAAAGCATGTGATGCAAATAAATAAGAATTTACCCTTAATTGGTAAACCTGTCACTGGTCTATAGAAAGGAATTTAGAATTTATTTAAATTTAGAATATATTTTAAATATTCTAGCATTTATGTGGTGCCAGTGGTAGGGAATCAAGTTTCACATAAATTTGCTCTGCATGAAAAAACAGGTCTAGGCTTAGCTGAGCTTTGTCTCTCCTAAGAAAGCTCGAGTCTGTGAAAATATGGCAATCCTGGAATACACTGAAAGGTACAAGATTCACTGCGCCATACCAGTTAAGCAAAAAATGATGCTTCCTGTATTACCATGGAAGAAGCAGCAGCACATCTTTACTGCTAAGAGGTGGAAGAAACTCTGAAGGAAAGCTGAGCCATTTATTCAGCCTCTTTCTTCTGAGCTCAGCAATCTGCCTGTGACCTGCTGGTTCTAGGTGTTGTTACCCACTGATGGGGCTTAGTCAGATGGAAACCATGCTGTTTTCATAATTAAGAGCAAGAGAGAGACAGTGATTTTTAAAAACAGTTATTAAAGGGAAAAAAAAAGAAAAAAACCACATCACTGGATATGACACCTTAGCAAAGTATTCTTTGTTTCTTTCTTTTGTCCCAGGAACAGGGGATTGAAGAAAGGCATGACAAACGTTTTGTGAACAAATTTAACAAATATAAAAGGATTTGTCCCTGGCAAGTTCAACTAGCCAGAGTAATAGTGGTTAAGGAGATAAAGTGATTTACATGATCTTTGCATGCTTTCATTTTGCTGCAAATTAAAACAAAAAAATTAATTGGCTAGCACCATCACTTAATACATTGTTACCATTTCTAAGTACTACCAAACAGTTACCATGACAGGGAAAACTACAGCTACTTCAAACATTTTTGTGTGCTTTTGCAATAATTAATATTCTTTTGGTCTCTATTTTTTTATTTAATTAAAAGCCCAGTTCCTATTTAACAGTGTTGAACAGTAAAGGGGATACTTAGAATCTTGAGACTCACAGAGATGGCTAAAAGAAAAGACTTGCTTTTGAGGAGTCCAGGTTACCAGGTCTAGGAGTCGAGACTGGCTCTTCACTGAAGCTATTCTGCTGAGTCCTAAAGGAACGCAGATTGCTTTCCTGCCTGTGGCAAAAATTTCTTCCCTGTGTAAAACTTGGGTAAAACTCACAAATATCACCAAGTTGTTGTGATATATCACCAGTGGTTGAATACAGCATCTGCAAGGCACCTTGAATGCTACTCTCATTGAGCAAAACGTTATTCAAAGACCGTCCACAGAGAACCAACAAACCTCTTCAGATTGTTCAGCCTGACGGCTTAAGCATTGATACAGAGCTCTGACTCTTATGTAAAGCATTTCATCTTTAAATGTGATGAGGCAATGTGTAATGGGAAGGCTGGTAGCTGTTCCTTTATGTTACGCTACTGAATGGTTGAAAAAAACAGATTAATATTAATCAAATATTAATGAGGAGAAGGCTGTTCTTAATACAACATTAATTTATTTTGTTAAAATCTTAAGACCACATCTAGGCCAAAGCAAATAATTTTAACATTAGTCGTATCATAATCAAGTTCAAATGCTCTCATCTCTAGTTTTTTGGGGTTTTTTTTGGGTTTTTTTTTTGGGTGTTTTTTTTTTTTTGTGTTAGTAGCCATATATTTTTCTGTAAATATCAATGTGATTGATCAATGCAATGAGAAAAGTAAGGAGATACACCAAAAACTGTAAAGTTACTTTTTTAGTACATGGGAATATAGATTCTGCTTTTTGATATAGGTGTGTTTGGCGGGGGGGGGGGGGGGGGGCACAGGGGCCAGGGGTTGCACAGACAGCAGGAAAAAGAAGCCAATGAAGGCAAGTGATGCAGGAGCTAAGAGCCCTTTCCACTAGCCTTTTTTTACTATAACCTGGCTTCAGGATGAAGCTAGGACCAGGTAATAATATTGTAAATGTTGGTGTTCCAGGTACCCTAAGCAGGATCATGCTTCTAGCATGATTAAAAAAAAACAGTTGTTGAAGATGTGCGTAATATTTCTAGATATCCAGTTATCTCTGTTTTGGTATTTGTATTTTTGCTTAAGCAAGCTATTGAATACAGGGATATTACTGAAGAACAGTAAAATGTTTTGGTTTTGACTGTATCAAGCATTATGCTTCCTTTGTGACAGTGGCCTTGCATTTCTTATTTGACTAAATTGTGGTGAAGTCAGTAAAAAGTGGGAGGCAGATGTAGTTTCTTGGCTGGCCTATGGGATAGGAAACTGCTGCTGTTTTCTACTTGAGCCACAACTGCCCCAATACATACCTGGGAATTCTTAGCAAGTGGCTTTTCAAAATATTTTACTGGAACTCAGTCCTTGATATTCAATGTATAACAATGGTAACAAATATAACCATTTTATTTCAAAGGTGTCCTTGAATGGCCATTTTGGACAAAACTCGTTGTGGTGGCCATTGGATTCACGGGGGGCCTGGTCTTCATGTACGTGCAGTGTAAGGTTTATGTTCAGCTGTGGCGCAGGTTGAAAGCCTACAACAGAGTGATCTTTGTTCAGAACTGCCCAGACACCGCCAAAAAAATGGAGGAGAAGAACTCTTCGTGCACTCAGACCTCGGACGTCAAAGACGCAGTGGTCGTGCCAATAGCACAGACAGGTACAAACTCTCATCCGGCAGCTGAAGAAACGACATCTGAGGTCATGCCAGTTTGACAGAGGCAGCAGTGTTTCTTCCTTGCAGAATAAGGCATAGTGTTTTCTACACTACAAATGCTAAAAGAGAGTAGAAATGACTGTGCATTTTTTCAGTTAAAAAAACAAAAAAACCCCCACAAAAAGCAAAACCCTACAAGGAAAATGGATCGAGCAAAGCAACTTGTTACTGTATGGAATGTGACCGTTCGTGAAGTAGTTTCTCAACTAGTCAGCAAGTGTAGTGAAAGTGGAAGTGTAGAAAGTGCAATAGAGAACAGGTTTAACAGACAATGCCAAACCAATGTGACAAGAGTACCTTTTTTTTTTTTTTTTTTTTTTAAATTGGATGGCTGGGAAAGTAGAAACAGACCTGATGTAATCATTTTGTTTACAGAAAACAAAAACCTTTCATCTGTTTACTACTAGAAGTTGTATTTGCTATTTATCGTCTTAAAGATACATTTCAAAAGGGTACCAATCAAGTTATATGCATTAACTGAATTGAAGGATGAAGAGCTGTATCGCAGCACTCACTCTCTAAGCCTCATACGGTAACACACATTCATGTGACTGCACTGGAGCCTGAACGTTTGGGCAGCTGTGTCAACTAAGGATATGTGAAACATTTGAAGGGTAGCATTGTTTTTAAATACGCCTGAATTTTTTAAAAGAAGGCAATTCCAACCAGTATAAACTCATGTCTCCATAAGCTACAGATATTTTAAGTATAGCTGTCAGCAAAAGGAGAGAATTTGTAGATACACATTTAGAAGAGCAGCTCAGCTGTTTATTTTACTTGATAAGAGTGAATTAGACGTAAATTGGATAAGCAAAGTTTTGAGGCAGAACTATAAATGAAAAAAAATGCAGTTTACTGCAGAATCACACAAAAGTAAATTGCATATTATCAGAGGTCTGAAAAAGGATGACACATAGGGAAGATGGGAGCCACTTTTGGTTTTATTTTTTAAGATTCATGATACAAAAAGTAGACATAAGAGAATATACCTACGTATCTTAAGAGAACATTAGTTTTTATCTCCTTGTTCTGAAAAGTTAGTTTTTATCTTCCTGATTGAAAAAATAAATCACTGGTTTCCCTCTGTACAGGTAAACTTGAGGTGTTAGAGATTCAACAGTTCAGTTGTTACCTTCGTGTTTTGAGCATTCTCATATAAAAATGAAGTGTGAATAGCATTAAAGGGTGCAATAGATAAATGAATGTAGATACAATACTGTGTCCAACGGGGTGAATTATATATAAAGAACCAATTTTGTGATTCACTTCTCATACCTGTGATGTTTACCATCAGGACCCAACAGCAAGTATTGACTTGGAGTAGTTACGGACTGGCGTGGACAAGTCTGGGGCCTGAACGTAATGTATATTTGAAAAAAAAAAAAGTTAAAAGTTCTTTTTTGATCTTGTATTTAGGTAAAGGAGGAAAAGCAAATAAAGAACCAGAGTAAGGAGGATAGGAGAGCACAGGTTCATTCAAAGGGGGAAATCTGCGACAATTACAAGTGAACTAGATTTCTACAGAAGTTGCAGTTTCTGATGGTAAATTTCCTCTTTACACATTCAAATATCTACAGTTAAATAGCAGAATCATCCCATTCTTGCAAATATCCAGGGTGCTGGGCCTAAGATCTATTGGAGTTTATATATTAGGCATTCCTTTGTGAATGTGTTTACTGGCTTAAGGCTCAGGGAATACTGGAAGTAGCAGTAGTAGCAAAAAATGTGTTTTTTATCAGACCATTATGTTCTTTTGTATTGGAATTGCTCATGTAAATTGGCTGTGACTAAGTGACTGTCATCTGTCTAGACAGGACACAAAATCTTGGTGCTTGAACAGGCCCTAAATACATATTAATATTTGCTCTAAGTTACTCCAGGTGAGTTGGATTAATGTTTAAGTTTTTTCGCATAATGACACGCACTTTTCATATCAGATAACTTTCCAATTATACAAGTGAAAATTGGAATTGTAGCAGCTTCTCATTTGAAATGATACAGAAGAGTAACCAAATAATTTCCCTCTTTGTAATTGTGGAGGAGACTTCAGGTGGTCTTCAGAAAATGACGACAGTACCTAAGGAATGCCTCATAACTGCACGTTTAAGATAGTCTGCAAAGGCATGGTTTTCAAAAAGTGTAAATCTACTTGCTAAAAAGTGAATCTCATGATATCTGAAGTTAGACACTTAAAATTACTAGCTGCATCTAAATGTTTGGAATGATGTTTACAATAAAACCTGATGAATCATAGCCAGATTGACTGACAAGGAACATTATTATGGAAGAGAATTAAGAGCTTTCTGAAATAATCAGAAAGTTTCTTACTAAGTGACAGTCACCCTGCTTCTTCAGCCAGCTTGTTCTTTGAGCTGCTGTAGCATCATGACCCCACTGAAAGTACGCTATCCCCAGTTTTGACAGTTTAGTGGAGACTAATTCACATTGGGTTTTCTTGAACAAGTATAAAATTCAACTCAAAGAAAAAAAATGCCTGAGGCTTCTGAAAGCAAATTTATAGCATCCAACAAGATTACTGTACATTTTTAAAAAGACACTGGATAGTCGGCAACAGAACAGCCAACTTGCAAAATTTTATACTAACAACTTCACCTTCGAAACACTATTTTGGCACTCAACTACATGTGCAACTGAGCTTACAGTTAGTTAGCTATAAGAATGGAGAAAGACTTCAGCTGAAATTCCTCCTCTCCCTTTGAAATATTAATTTGGACAGCAGGAAAAGGAGCAAAATGGGACAGTGTCTGCTGAGACAGCAATGAGACAACTCAGCAGCAAGAGAGATTACAGCAGGCTCGAAGCAGTATTTAACCTTTTAAAGCATTACAGTATTAGCCCGTGCATGCTTTTCTCTTCTTAGGTGCAGCGGATATTCTAGAGCTTTCAGGGATTTCATGCAGGATTGGAATTTGTTTCTGAAGCAGGTTGGTTCCTCTTCAAGAGGGCAAGGAGCTATTCACACCAACATGCCTTGCATACAGGTCTGCATGATAAGGAAGGTGCACCAATACAGACACTAGGGAGCTGCTTATCAACAAATGTTTTTTTATTCCCACACAAAGCACAATTTTCTGTATTAACTTAATGAATGACCACAGGATTCTATCCTGCAAAAAACAGTATACTGAAAGTTTTAAGACACATTCTAAGACTTTTTAATGAAAATGATATATTGTCCTGGTTTCGGCTTCTCATGCTCTGCCAGCGAGAAGCTGGGAGGGGACACAGCCAGGACTGCTGACCCAAACTTACCAAAGGGATATTCCATACCGTATGGCATCATGCTCAGTATATAAACTGGGGGGGGAGTTGGCCAGGGGGGGCAGCGACTGCTGCTGGCTGGCTGAGCATCAGTCAGCGGGTGGTGAACAATTGCATTGTGCATCACTTATTTTGTATATTTTTAGCATTATTATTATTATTTTCCCTTCCTTTTCTGTCCTATTAAATCGTCTTTATCGCAAACCATGAATTTAACTTTTTTTTTTTCTTTTTTTCCTTCTTCTTTTTTTTCTGATTCTCTCCCCCATCCCACTGGGGGGGGTGGGGGGGACAAGGAGCGAGTGAGCAGCTGTGTGGTGTTTAGCTGCCTACTAGGTTGAACCACAACAGTCCTTTTTGGTGCCCAACATGGGGAACGAAGGGTTCGAGATAATGACAGATCTGACCAGAGCATGTTAAAACAAATTTGTGATAAGCATTCATTATATTAGTTTAATAGTTGCCAGGTTAAACCACAACACATATCAAATAAGATCCGTATCAAACTGCCTGTGCAGCCACAGTGCACCTCAAGCAAACACGCAGACAGCGGAATTTAGCCTGGCTAAACCCATAAGGGCAGAACCTTGCTCTGAACTGCCATTACGGAGAAGAGCTTAATCTGCATTCTTGTTTAAGCAAGTTGTAATCAAGGTAGGTAGAAGTAATCTGGTGTCAGATGAGATCTGGAATTTTAAACAAGATACTCTTAACCTGTGAACATGCACGCTGCTTCTCCTGTTTTAAGTTAAAAGCATTATGAAGTTTATTTCAAACTGGCATAAACACAGCACTTTTGACTATCACTAGCATTACGAAGATTCTCAACTAGTCCAATTGTGCCATTCACACACTGCTGTATCTGTAAGCAGTGTTTATTTTTTGTTGTGTAGAAAAAATTGTAATTCCCCATCACCAGAACAAACCATTTATAATTTCTAATAATGCAATGAAACTTATTCTATGATGAAAATATTTTACTGTGTATAATATTTGGAACTATGAGTTTGTGGTACTTGTTTAACTCCCTCTCTTTTGCAAAAGAAAAATTGTATGTTCTTGTGGGTGAATGTGTACTGAAAGACAGAAGGTAAGGGAAACAGAAGTAATATATCTGCTTATTGTTGTGAAAAAAATGTATTTGTATTAAACAAATGACCCAAATTACTGTAGTATTCTACATTTGTCGCTTTGTTATATAGAGCATCACATGCTGAACATGAATTGGCAACACCACACTCCTGCAAGAAAGGTGAACAACATATTCAGCTGCATACTTAAAATTGATAAACTTGCTGGCTTAGAGTGGCTAGTTTTGGGTACCACACCTTGGCACACGCTCAGGAAAATACCTCACAGTACAAAAACACTTATCAAGAACTATGGTGGTTTAACTTGCAGAAAGGAAGACTGGGAAGGGGATATATAAGAACAGGTTTCAACTCCATAAAGAAATCCCAGAAAGCAACTGGTTTTACATCCATAGCAAAATGGACAACTAGTACTGGGTTTCAACTGCAGGAGGGTAGGAGGAAGAAAACTTCGTAAGGAGAGCAGTGCCCTGGAATGAACTGTTTGTTGTATGTGATAAAGCTAATCCCACCTTAGATTGTCAGAATGATCAGGTTCTTTTTTCATTATTTCATAATTGTACTTGGTGAGATTTTCTCCTTTTCCAAAAACCTTAAACGCTTTTTTTAATGAAAAGAAATATTACATGTTTGCATTATAAAAGAATCTGTGTACTTTAAGTCAAGTGTAAAACCAAAGAAAGTATACTATCTTGATAAATACACAGCATTCCAACCAAACTACAGATTTAGTTTTCTAAAGAGGGTTGTATCCACCTACCCTGTATCTCTATCCTAGGTTGTCAGCTGTGGAGAGTGTGGGCTAAGTTTTGAAACCTCACACTTCTAGCTGGAATAAGTTGTCATAATATGGCTGGTGACTGCTATGAATATACATTCAAAACACGGGACAAGTGTTCTAACAAATCACATTCCCTACATCCAAGGCCAACAGTTTGTTCATTTTGTTAAAGCTGCCCTAACTAGCTCACCACTTAAAGATGGATTCATGAATCCCTACAAGATATAATACAGAAGTACCATAACCAAAGAAATTCCAGTAATAAAGATATATTCATTTCCTTTTATTATAGCACATGGAAAAACAGAACCAAATTTATTTTTAGAATTAAGAGAATGGAGGTATAGTTCACTATACCTTTTTGCTTTGCACACAAGAGTTCGAATCTCCCGATGAAGGGTACTATTAGAACACAAACCACGTTTCTGTTCAGTCTGTTCTCTGTGTATACATAAACAAAGAAACATGCTATACGGTATTTACTCACACCTTCCTCCCCCAAATATTCAGGCTGTTTTGCATGAACTTTATCTAAAAGCCAAAAAAAATCATCAGTTAACAAAGAACTCACCCAAAGTACTTTGAATGGTGTACCACATCTGCTACCTATGACATGGAGCTCAGAAAATAACCTTGGATAAATTTTACACCGTGGTTGAGAACACAATGATTCCAGGTCTGCTGGAAAGGGTGGGCCCTGGAACAAACTTGCCCTTCTATGACTTGCAAATACTTATGACTGTTACTAACTGAATCACAGAACTTTCTTTTGTTTTTAAACAGCTCAAAGGTAAAAAATATGAAAACACAATAATCAGCACTATTCAAAAAAAACCCCAGGCATTGTCACTTCACAAATTTTCAAATCAGCATGTTACTGTCTTGGTTGACTGTGTGTGAACTTACACAAATAGGAGCTGACATTAGTAGAATGCTGCCAGCTTTCTGTATTTCTTTAGAAAATGCTTCTGGTTTTAGACTAATGCTGGCACTGGTCTAATAACTTAGTTGAAAGTCTAAATAGTTTTATTTTTCATTTGTAACAGGTAACTTGTTAGACATTAAACTGTTCCTTTTAAGAAAAATGGGCAGTATTTGCAATACAAGCAGTGAAGGCCTAAGGAACCTGATTACAGGACCACTACAGTAAGTCTCCCACAATCAGACTATATTTAGAGTTTCATTATAGGAACTCTGCACATGATCTTGCTAGCTCTATTTAAGGCAACAGCTTAAATTGCAGTGTATAAATCACACCTCATTAGCAAAGTTTCTTACCTTCCTATAACTAACTTCTTTTTAGGAAGAAAGTCTGGAAGTCAATTATAATGAATTTTTACTTTTGAAAAAGCTGGAAGATAGAAATATGATCTATGCATTGTAGTGTGCTGAGACCAAACCAGCCAATTTGACATACTTCTGAAGCACAGGCATTTCTTGGCCCTTTACTAGAAAACTAAGGCTGGAAGATTCCTTAAGTGGAGAACTTTTTCTGCTGAGAAAAACCAATAATGTCCCTTTTTACTACTCTTGCCTATCTGCCAGTTGTCTAGCAAAAAAGAGTTTTTTAAAAGTTGGACTCCAACATACACATTTTTTGATCCCAGACTCTGTCCTTACACACAGCAGTGTCATTACAGAGATGAGTACACATGCTACTGCAATCAAAGACAAAATAAAAACCACCTCACACATAATATACTCTTTAAGTGTATCCTTGAACTACTCAATGGCCGAGAAAATAGTTCATACCTGTTGCCTTTTTGACGTTGCATCCCTCTGCACATCCTGGAGTTCCATAAAGATTGACACATACACTGGTAGCGGAAAAAAGGAAAAATACAATAATGAGGCTAAGTCCTTCATTGTATGCTTGTTTCTCCACATCACAAATGCTGCAAGTCTCATCCCTCTAGAACCAACTTTGTGGAGCAGATTGGAACGCCATGGTGAACAGTTCCATTAATTCAGTCACTTTTGTTTCCAACACTAAAGAACTGTAAATTAATTAATCCACTGCGTACAACCAGCCTTAAGAAGGATAGTGTTTTCTGCTTTGTTTGGGGTTTCTTTTCTTAAATCAACATTTGCTTTGTTTACATGAAAAAAATCATACTGCTACTGGAATTAAACTCAGCTGGTTCTTTCCAGCTGAGACCATCAATGGAGTAAGTTCAAGAATCACAGCACAACTAACAACTCAGCTGCTACTGAAAGTTTGAATGTAATTCAGCCAGTTCCTTAGAGAAGTCTTAGCTCTCCAAGGCTGGCTGGAGTAAAAGTATAACTCAGTAAGTACACTGCAAAGTACAGTGTAACAAATTAGAAAATACATAAAAAATACCCAAAGTTCTTATGTAAAAGTGGCTTTCTATGTTAAAAATGTTACTTTTTGTTTGAAATTTTGTATCTTTAATATGAGCCCTGATAATTTAAGAAACTTAAGTTTTAGCTATAACAACTTTGCAGTTAACAATTAAAAAAACCCAGGGGCATTGTGAAGCAATACCTGACAAGTTAAGAATGAAAGAAATCTTCTATAAAATTATTCTTTAACCAGAAAAACCCCTGTCAATTACAGAGAATTATAATAGAGGATTTAACATTAAAGTCTGTAATCCTTAGTTGCAAGTGAACAGAATTTCAAGGTATCCCCTACAGCAAGTTTGTAAGAACAAAGAACATCATATAAATATTTCCCATTCCTGCTGTTAAACAGCAGCTGCTTTTTAGATTTTAATTTTAAAGAAACAGAGTAACAATTCAGAACTCCTGAGAGCACTCATCCTTCTTTTCCACCATAGGAAAGAAACTTATCCACATAGAAAACCCCAACAGCTGGTTTTAAAGCACAGGCATGACTGGATTATGAAAATGATAGAAGAGATTCCACTATCTTGTCTCAGTAACACACATGAGGCAAAAGACTCTCTCCACCCCCACTCCAGGCTTCTCAGCACAAAAACTCCAAGGAAGGAGGGAAGGAGGGAAGGAGGGAAGGAGGGAAGGAGGGAAGGAGGGAAGGAGGGAAAGAAGGAAAGAAGGAAAGAAGGAAAGAAGGAAACCTTCAGGGTTTTCCTTCCCCATTGCCACATTAGTATTCTGCAACAAAACACATCTGGTAAATTGGTCTTGCACATTAGCCACTAAAGCCCAGATTACTTTTCAATTCAAATATGAATATTTGACAGCTACATACTATTTTTTCTGATAAATCAATCTAAGAAGTTCTCACACAGAAACTGCTCTTTTTTCATTACTTATGCAGCAGGTCAACAAGACAGTTTAAAAGCCAACTAAACAAGCCGTGAATACATGGACTTCAAGGGAGAAAATCCACAAATTCAATGAAGTCCAAATTGTAAACATGTTCTTGAAGTGTGAACAACAGATGTTAAAGAAGAAATCACTTCAAATATTTGCCTATCACATCAACCACACAAGTAATAATTACTTTTTTTTTTTATAATGCCTTATTCATGAATTGTTTCAAGGAATACAGAACATCTCATTCTCCATAACTTTCCAGGACAATCTTTTTTTTAAAGCATTCACCAGGATGTCAGCCTAATATACTGTCATTACTGTAACATGCCAAACCTTCCAGTTATCTTACTCATTTCCCTTCTGTATCTTACCCAATGTGGTGGGAAAGTGACTTCTGCAATGTTTCTACTTACAACTTCAAAACACATCAGGCATTGTATACAAGCAAAAATTTAAGCTGAATCTTCTGAAAGGCAAAAATCTGTCAAACCACTGAACACACACGTGGCTTTAGTTCAGACCAATTAATTACCCTGGTTCAGCTTCCACCACAGTGTAACACCTCAAGTTTTATAAATCAAAACAAGCTGAATTCCACAACAGAGCACAAGTTAACAAAGTTTTAAAAAAAAAAAAAAAAAAAATCAAAGGCCTGCCCTGAACTTCAGCACACTTATTTCTAAAACACAAACACAAAGCAGTGATGTGATGGCCTACAGATATGGCTGGTGTCGGAGGATAAGATCTCTGGCCAGGTTTAAGACTTGCAGTCTGTCTGAAAATGCATTAGATCACTCACACATACTTCAGGTCTGTTAAATTTATTCAGGGTTCTTCTTTAGATTCATTTAAGGAGGACAATGCTTAATTCTATACTACCTAAATAGAATGGCTTCCTAAAACATGAAAGGATAGCACAAACCTATTTTGTAGAGAAGGAAAAACTTAACATAGATGTTAACAGAATAACACTTACCAGTAACACTTATTACACAGCTAAGAAAATACGCTCCTGGATATCTGTAAAAGAAATCTGGGAAACCCACATAACTATTTACCATGACAAGCCTTGTTGTTTAACACACAGAACTGTACTGGGAATCAAGTACTAGAAAGGTCATCCACCAGGAATAATTATTTCCACATAATTAACAGGCATCTGAACTGTGACTGCTACATTACGTACAGACAGTACGGCTGAACTGTGACTTCTGTGCCCAGACAATCTAATCCACACTGAGATGGCCTACTTAATGCCTGCTGTGAAATTATCCCTGGCTTTGCCCTTGCCCTTTTTTTCCTCTTTTATTTTTTTGATTTTGTGGTATTGAAAGTGAGAATCTGCTAAGAACCTTCCTGAAAGACACATTTAAAGGCATCTAAGGAGTTGCTTCATAAAGCAAACCTGCTATTTAAAAGTCCTAAGTAACTTAATTTTAAAATGCACAGCTTTCTCAACAAAGGGGTCAGAAAAAAAAATGGACAAAAGATACATTTAAAAACAGACTGTAGGGATCTGAATTCAGAGTGGTAAGGACAGTGTAACTTTCTGAAATTCTCTTGACAAAACATAAAATATTCAGTATTTTATTGAAGTCTTTCCAGCTCTCTATGCTCCTGACAGATTCTCAGACAAGAGAAGGTTCAAGAGAAGAGTTCTTCATGATTAACTGATGCTCCATAGGAGAGCATTTCTTACACCCAAGGTGAGTGTTCTGTGCCACGCGGCACAGGTTTTTGTGATATGAGGCCTATCACTGCTCTCCACAAAACTGCCTACACCTCAAGACATCCCAGCCAACACCACAAGAGATGGATAAAAGTTGCCACTAGCTGGGCCCACTGTTTACCAGGGTACCTGCTATTTATATACTAAATGACATACATTCTTGCCATTACCAGGAAAAGGTAAGGATTTCCCACCACAAAGTATTTCTAACAGGTGTCTGAATCCTGACTGCTCTATGACCAGGGAAGAGGTACTCAACTAGTCAGGATTTTAGGATATAAACTACAATTGCTTTGTGAACTCAGGAGCCTGCATCCTAAAGAGAAGGTACAGTATGAGAAGTAAGGACACAATTAAGATTTTAAATATTTATTTGTATTCAAATTTTTTTTATCCAATATTATACAGCCTTACCCAATAATATACTGTTTACCCTTTACCATAGGTACAGAGTGAGCTCATAAAAAATGCGACTAGCAAAGCCTTTGCAAACATAGTTAGAATTTATTCTTGTTTCCACTGATAATTAAAACAGGTTTGCTACAATTTCCTTCAGCTGTTTCAGCTCTTGACTCAGCCGATGCTCATTAGGCCACCTCTTCTGCTTTATTCAATTCTTCTTTAGCTTCCACATCTGCCACCTCAGGGTTACTGCCAGCAGCATCCCTAGCTGACAGCTTTTTCATTTTGATGTTTGGCAGTTTCCTCAGATCACCATCCCATTCTCTTAAAGAAAAGAAAAAGTAATGAAAAACAATTACCAATAGAAATAGCAAGAAGGAATGGGAGAGTTAATTCACCTTTCCTCAGAAGATGCTAACTGAAGGGAGGCTGCTTTTCTAAATTATACCATCAGTCCCACTGCAGTATGAATAAGCACCAACGATTTCACCTGATCTTGTACACTACAGCAGCTATAATTTCTCTGTGAAGAATTAACTACTTTCAGATTTGACATTCTGAACAAAAAATATATGATTCACTTAATTCCCAGAGACTATTTGTATCCTCAGTTACTACTTTAGGCCACCTGCTTTTAGGTTTGACACACTAAACTCCCAATCTTGTAAGCAATGGAAAAAACAGTTTGGAAGAGTTTCTTCATCTGGATGCTCAATTTGCAGAGCTAATGTACATAAAGTCCTTCATTATGATTTATGGTAATTGTTAACATCTTATATGACTGACTTCAAGGGGACACAAAATGTTAGTAAACATTAATTCACATGAGGACTATATTATTTCAAAAGGCCATGAGAGAGGAAGGGTTCATATATCACAAGTCAAATCCAGCACTCAATAGAACGCTTGCTTGATTATATCAAGTGCACTTCATGGATAATTTTTTTCAAGGGCAAAGACAGTATTTGCCAATTATAAGACAGATGTGGTTTTGCTCTACCAAAGTAATATAACAACAGTTCCATCAGATGTCCCAGTACAAGTCGTCAATTGTGTATTTATAAACACAGCAGCCAGAGGCTTGTCTCTTCTTTGAGATTCCTGGCTTTATTCCAACATCCTGTAAGTATGACTTCTAGCTACATACCATCCCAAAGAGTTAGTGATATATCATTCCTGTCAACATAAGCATTCATAAATCTAAAGTATCTCATTTGATAGAGCTGTCAGCAAAAGTGGCCATTCAATCCATTACCAAGGCGTATTGGCTTGCTGCCCCAGATGAGCAAGCAGCAAGTTACACAGCTCCCAGATCTTTTAACCAGTTGCAAGTCATCAATTTGCTTAAGATTTTCAACTAGTATTACACACAAACACTGCTGCAGACTCTGCTAGACTCTGCTTGAAGCTTTCTAACCCTTCCAATGTTTTAATGATTAACTGTCACCTGCATTTAGCTTGTAACAGCTAAGAAATGCTGAAATAGCAACACCATAGCTAGTCTGCTTTTTCAAATGACAAATGCTTTGACATTTTTGCATAAATTCTTTTTTAAGAAAAAAGACATACAACCTGTCAAATTCAGAAACACTCTTTTTCATAAACAGATTAGTAATGATAATAAAAAGAACTTACCTGAAAAATTTAAGATGCTTTCTGTTCATAATGTCTGGAATTTCTAATTGGAATGAAATTACATTCTATTAGAAGTGTTACATTATTCAAGTGAGTCTCATTTCAAAGAAAGAAATGTGAGCTAAAGGGCTGAACATATTATTTCAGAGATTAAAAGACCAAGAAAATGAGAATTCATATCAGAAAGTTTCTAGAGCAATAGTCAAACAGGAAGACCTCTCATTGCTAAAGAAAAGAAGGTGAACTTATACCTATGAACTGTTCCAGAATTCAAATATACCAGTTACCGAAAAGCCAATCCTGACAAATAATAAAAAGAGGGTGCTTCATTTTCTCTAAACTGACACATCCAAGAAATAGCAAAATTTTAAGCACTTAAAAGTTTTCCTTTAAAAAAAGCCCAGTGAAGAAACTAGGAAAATAATTAATTTATTATTTGTTTTAAAAGCATAACTAACATCCTCAACCAAGATCAAGGTCTGGTTACACTTTTTAACAGATATTCACTCACCCACATAAGAAAAACACAATTCTGCTCTGCAGAACTTACTATAAACATGCACAACAGATAAAAGGTAAAATAAGAAAGCTTAGTTTTAAAGCTGACCTAAATAGACAAGCCTCACTCTAAATTAATGAGTACTAAGTGATCCCTAAGTATTTTGAAAAGTTTTTGGAAAAAAATTTCAAAGCACTTAAGTCACCACTGCAAGCAAGACAGATCTGCAGTAGAGTTAGGAAAGTAACTCTGATCATTGAAGTAAGAAAATGCAACAAACAGTTAAATATACTTCATAAAATTTACCATACAGTACAAGAATATATATGTTTGTGTGGTGGTTTGGTTTTTTTCTTTTTAAATATAAACACTGGGAAGAGTATAGTAAGATGTCAGGTGTTTAAATAGAACACATTCTTGAATTTTGGAATATAATACTATCTCCTTCCACCTGCAATGAGACAGCCTGAGAGCAAAGAATGGCTATTTGATAGCAACTAGTCTCACTCCAATGCAATTACAGTTTCCATTGTTAAATACCTGTTCTATAAACCACTCAGTCCGGGGAAACTAGCATTCCATGGTTGCTGAAATACCTGATAAATACTGCAGTAAATGCAACACAATATTTATATAGACTGTTGGCACCTGTCTCCTCTCATGAGCTGATGTTGGTCTCAGTTGAACAGAAACAAACATCAATAGTTTTCATGACTGAAAGTTTTCAGTCTTCCCCACTAAGAGAAATAAGTGACATATACTCACTACAAATCTTCATTATGTTTGGTAGCAAAAAGGAAGGCAAACATCTTGTACAGAGACCTATGGGACAGACCTTTTTTTTTTTTTTCCCTCTCCTCCTGGAGTAGCCAAAACGTTCCTACTGGATGTGTAGTTTATAAACTCATGCAGAGTTTTATCTATGATGCCTAAGCTGCTTTGCCGTAATTCAGTGTCATTCTTTTCTTGGTCAGTCCTAAGTATTGCAAGTGACCTGTGCTTAACCTCTTCATTAATTTGTAGAGATTTATGCCTTAGGAGCCCTGAAATTTTTGCACAGTATAAAATACCTTATTGCTGTCCATGAAGTGTACAGATTTCACAGCAACAGGTCGCTCAACAAAGACGACTGCTTGCTACCTCTGTAATGTTAAATCCACTTTACTATTTTAGCTCTTAAAAACATGACATTTCAAGAACTTCTTATACTGTCCTTGAGCAAACCCTGAACATACAGTTCTGCTTTTGCTCATCTACCCATTTTCCTGAGTCTTACAGTAATAAACCAAATGATGCTATCAATGCAGGATTATAGATGATTTTCCTACTACAGAATGTAGGATGGTACCTGTCACTGTCTTTGTGGCCAGTCTTTATTATTCAGAAATTATTTCTTCCCTTCACATTGGGTTACAAAGTTACTGACTGAAGAACTATAAAATATGCAACAGTTTTTGATACCAACTACACAGATTTCTGCAGCCTGCTTCTTGGTAAATACAGTGATACTGCTCACAGCCAATCAAGGCAAGGGAAAGAAACATATACCCAGTCCGTTTTTTTCTCTGCTGATTCCTGGGTTCTGATAAACACCAATGCCACAATAGCTCCATCCTTCCCAACTAAGTATTGAAACAAAGCCATGGTCCCTCTTGCTTTCTCTGTAATCACTTGAATTGCACTCCTGGCAGCACAGTGTCAAATGCTGAAATGTCCTAGCCTCCACATGAGAGAAAGAAGTTCTTCCCTTCTCTCAGATACTGTACAAGGAGCAATGCCAACTCAGTTTTCTTCTAGGACAGAGATTAATGATGTAAATTTAAATAGTGAGTGTAGCAGAAGTGCCACTATGCTAATTTGGGCCAACTGCCCCAGAAATGTGCTGAGATTTCTATCTGCTCCTTCTATCAAGGCACTGACCCAACATACAATTCAGTGTTATTCTCAGACAGACCAGGACTAAATGACGAAACCTTTCAAATGAAGTCCTTTCAATTGCTTTGTTTTGGCTGGAAAACAAAACACCTTGGAAAATATTTAATGGCTTTTATTAACTTACATAGGACATCTTCCAAACAGAATATTCTAATAGTTTTATCTAGCCCATCATCCAGGGCTCTCCCCTGTGTCACAAGAAAGCAGGCATTCTGAAGCAGGGAGATTCTGTGACAAACCAAGATTTGGAACTGAACTGATCTTTAGTCCTTTGGCAGTGGCAAAATTTTTAAGTTCTGCTTACATGTGTGTTTGCAATACATTACACAAGACAAACCCCAGCATTGCCAGATTAGGAACAGAACTAGAAACTCTAGTCCTGTTCTACTTTGTGTGTAGAAATAAAGTAATTATATCCTGCACAGTAACCAATTTTTTTAAAATTATGGTGGAAAGCTGCAGTAGCACTGTATTTTCAGATTAGTAACACTTGTCTTACTCAGAAGTATCTCCTTAGCATGCACCAGTGTCATGTTTTTTGCTGCTACTTGTGAACTTCTTAGTTTGCTTTAACAATGTTAAGTCATAGGAGAGTGTTTTCTGAACTAAAGATGGAAAAAATGGAAGATGAAGAAATGTAGCACAGGGGTTAGTGGAAATGAAACGAAGACAGTGTTTTGGGGAGCAGATACTATCTGGCATTTCTAAGATGAAGTATTCAGTAACTGTGATTATGTGTTATAATAACACACATGTGTTTTATTGTGTTACAATATTGTGTTACAATAAAACAGCAGTGAAAAATTAAAGTAAGCATTTTTTTCATGTTTCTGACCCTTTCAGATAATGTTTTATTTTGCTATCTTTCTTCTGAGGAAGAACAAACAGCATGTTAGCTCAAACTTTGTCATAAAGATGTTAGTGCTTAACACCATTTCATGACAAAGAAAAAGACAAAGTGACTGAGCTTAATCTGTAACAGAACTTGCATAAAATACTGTAAAGTCAGCACTTTTCCAACTGTTTGGACGGACAAGCACTGGACCAGATTACTTCAAAGTTCTGATGGGCATCAGAAGTAAAAAGCTGTCAGCTGTAGATCTAACCTGCCTCTGTGCACAGGCTTGGACTGGAGGGCTTCGACAGCATAACTAGAGAAAAAGGGGATAGAGGAGCCAATCCCAGTGTCAGAGTGCCCTTCTAGAGCTGTGTCCCACAGCACTACTTTTTAACCAAGTGCTCTGTGACAGTCTACCGAGATGTTTTATTTCCTTCCAGAAGCATGCTGTTAATAAAAACACCACCGTTCTTGATAGCAGTAACCATTTCTCTCTCCCAAAACAAAGATTTGCACAAGAGATTTACCTAAATCTCACAAGGACTGAAATGTCACTGCTCTGACAGTGCTCTGCACAGAATATAGGCTGCATATCGCTCTCCTCTTTCTCACATCCATTAGAACTGTCATACAGAGAAACACCCAAGTCAGGTCAAAGGATGATATTGCAGCCTGAAGTTAAAAAAGGAAAAGGATGTTAGAAACTCTAGATGCTCTTTAGATAAAGAGCCATTCAGTTACACAATAATGATCATTACAGAAAACAGCAGCTAACAAACAGTACAGTAGTTACACTAGCAGATACATGTAAATGATGTAACTGCCATCTGAATTAAATCAATTTCCTTATATCCTGAAGTTTCAAGAATTAACTAATAAAACTGGTGCGTTTAGCTTTAAAGGCTGTCCTTCCCCAAGATTAACATTATGTGAGAGAACATGCAAGGTAATTAGAAGCAAATTACCAAAAATGTATGATGTTCAGATGAAATAATTGTGATGCTTTTCATCTGAAAGCATGCTAACTCTGAGTTCCAAGGGCATATCCTGTAAATATCTAGGATTCCCTTTCAATAGCTTTGTTATAAACATGTAAGACAAGATTAAAAAAACCAAACACACACAAACAGAATCATAGAATCGTTTAGGTTGGAAAAGACGTTTAAGATCATCCAGTCCAACCATTAGCCTAACACTACCAAGTCCACCATTAAAGCAATTAAGGGTAGAGTAATAATTTCATGTTTCCTGGCTTGGTGGCTGGATTATTTTTTAATGAAAGTAAAACTAGAAGAATCATTAAGATTGGAAAGAATATCTAAGATCATCATTCCAACCATCAACCCAACACCACCATGCCCACGAAACCATGTACCAAAGTGCCACATCTGCCCGTTTTTTGAACATTTCCAGGGATGGTGACTCCACCACCTCTCTGGGCAGCCTGTTCCAATGCTTGACTACCCTTTCCGTGAAGAAATTTTTCCTAATATCCAATCTAAACCTCCCCTGGTGCAGCTTAAGCCTATTTCCTCTAGTCCTATCACTAGTTACTTGGGAGAAGAGACCAACAGTCACCTCACTACAACCTCCTTTCAGGTAGTTGTAGAGAGTGATAAGGTCTCCCCCCAGCCTCCTTTTCTCCAGGCTAAACAATCCCAGTTCCCTCAGCTGCTCCTCATAAGGCCTGTGCTCCAGACTCTTCACCAGCTTTGTTGTCCTTCTCTGGACACGCTCCAGCACAATGACAGATGACAATATCAGGAAGAAAACTGTAGTAAAAATTAATGTAATTTAAGGAATAAGGAAGTGACAAGTAGCTGCTAACAAAACTCAACAACCTCACAGATAGACTGAATGTTCCCTGTATAAGTACTATTTAAAAAAAAAAAAAAGACTAAAATTTACTATGCTTTTGGATATCTACCACTCTCGTAAACAGCCAGTAAAGAAAAATTAATTTTTCATTTACATATATCTGACATATATATATACACACACAGAGAGCATCAAATTTTAGGAGACTTTCCTAAATGTAAACAATTCATATCACACAGTCTTTTCATAAGAAATGCACATGCATACAAGAAATAACTAAGTTCAAGAATAGGGGGAAAAAAACCCAACAAATACTAAGTCAGTTATAAAAGCTCCCTTCACTACAGCTTCCAGGGATAATAATGAGCTAGAGCATAAAAGCACAGTTTCCAGCTGATTTCCATTTATCCCCAATCTCTAATTACAGTATTTAGCACAACTATTTTCTCTGAATGAATACTGTCCTAGACAGAGAGCAAAACCTGCAGCAGCTGTGATAACAAATAATGAATGATTTGAGACTGTATTTAATATGTGAAGTTGCACCATGCTCTCTGAATGCTTTACTCACTAATACTATAATAACCTCAAATTTTGCTTACAATATTTCCGGATTCTTCTTTATTTTTATGTTGTGCTTGTGCATTTGACATCTTTCTATATAATCCTATTGCTTTTTTTCTGTCAGCTTTCCACAAAGCAGTAAGGAAAAAAGGAAGAACGAAAGTCTAAAAGCAAAACCAAAAAGGAGATTTTCTACAACTGAGCTATTTGATGACATTCATAGTATCTATCTTCCTATGACTTCCCCCCCACACTTTTAAGAAATCAAAGATTACACATGAAAGTCACACACCTATTCCTGAATTCCTCCACCACTGCAGGATGTGAAAGTACTAAGTAACACTGGCAAAATTTTTAGAGCCATTCATTTTCTTTATGGGTAAAATATAAATGGGGGGAAAAGGGAACATGACACACAACCCAAACCTTGCTGTGCTTTGTATCCTAACCACAAACCAATGTAAATTTTCATGTCTTCCATGACGTACTTTCACTGTTAGAAGGACTGCCTTTGAATAATACTTTAGCATTAAAGCCAAGTTCATCACTCAGTTCCAACATGCTTACTTGTTGAAGAAAAATACTTAAATTTCACTACTATTTTGTACTTGACTCTCCTCAAAACAAGTCTGCTTTTTGCACTTTCATTATGCCTTTGTCTTTCTCCCTTATTTCACCAGATTAGTGCTGCTTCCCTTCAGCCTAGTTCCAGCTATCAAATGTTCAGTCTTTTATTTCTTTCTCACATGTAGCTTGCATCTGTGTGCTACCTCTGAAACCAAAAAATAATTTCAAAAATAGTTGAAGTGTTTCTTCTTAATGAAGACTATGCACCTTAAAGAGGAAATTTTCAGCTCTAATGCTTATGTTGTGGTTTTCACACACAGTGCTCCTCAGAAGATTTCATTAGATAATCTGCTGGCATAAATGGCTACCCCAAAGGAAGATAAATGGTAATAAAAAAGTCAATGAGAATATCTGGCATTATGATTTTATTCAAACTTGTGATAACAGCCAAGGTGAATGTTTAAAAACACAAAGTGCTTTCAACTAGGCTCTTATCTACAAAATTTTTAGTTTTAAATCTTCGGAGTTTTTGTGGGGTTTTGATTTTTAAGAGGTTAAGTGTTAGGGCCTTCACACACACAGAGCACTTTCCCTCCCTCCACCACCATCTCCAGTAAGTCAAAGAAAGGAGCATTACTCCTCTGACTGAAAAGAGTAAGAGGAAAAGTGTGGGTTTTCTACTTGTGGGTTATCATTTATGCCTGTAGAATAGATATGTCACAATAAAACAGGATTTCTTCCTGGGCGACCTAAATTTTAAAACTCCAGAAATATTACATCTGTACTACAATTTCTCCTGCAATCATTCTCCCACATGAAAGACATCTCAACCCTAGTGGAATAAATGGTCTCTTTCTGAAGATGTTTTAGGCCCACAAGTTCAGAGGCTTTGGTTCTTCTCTTCAAGTTCATGAAACCTAAAGGCCACTCTGTCACGATACGAAATTTGCTGAAGTTCCTCATGCCACTGGTCCACCTCAGCGGAAAGGAGCAAGTCAGGCCACAGGTGTATCCCTAACAGTAAGTTTATATATTATCAAAAGAATGTTAGCAGAAGCTGTGTATAAAGACTTCATTGGCACAAGTCCAGATAACGAAGCCCACCTAAAAGAAGTAATTTGTAGAGAAAGCGATGTTGGTTATTCTCCACATGAGCAAATACAGTCTTCATGCTAATGCATGTTAAAACATGCACACCCACTGAAGGGTTCTTAAGACAAAAAATACTTTGTGTATATATATATTTTTAAGATAAAAACTACTTTGTATATAATGAAGGTCCAAGCAAGCGGCTGAACAGAATTTGTATTTGAGACTTGTGCGTTAAATCTCACTTTAGTTTCGAAAATATGTTATATATGCCTGCACTAAAGAGGCAGTACTAGCAAAGATGCACAGAGGCAAAGTAGTAAAGCAGAAATATATAAGCCAGATCCCCACCACCTTTTTTTCCTTTTCGTCACTCTGCCCCTCCTCCCAAACTTCTCTGCAAGGCATAAATACCTAGCAGTTAGCTAATTCCTTTAAAGAGAAAAATAACAATACTGCCTAGAAATTTCTCTTACGTTCGAGCCTCATGACAGGAGGAGGAGATGTGACTACAGGATTATTTCTAATGCTTTTACATACCTATTCCATAGCCTTCATAGAGTTGTCTTTCACGTTCTATGGTCTGCTTGATGACAGTTTCCCGTGAACCATGCTGCCTTCCTTGTCTACCTTTAATACTGTTTTGTAATTCAATCTGCTCCAATTCAGCATTGAATCGACACATATAACTGAAAGAAAACGCATTTATGCTAGATGCAATCATGCAAAACTTTTGCAAAATGGAATTACTTTCATAATCTAAGACATTATTTTACTAATTGTATTTATTTTCTAAATTAGTCAGAGATAGATTTGAAGTATTACTTTAATCTTCAAAGTGGAACCTCCATTTGGAACATCATTTGAATCATCTGCAGCTTATAGAAGGACTATTTTTTTAATTTGCTTTTTTTTTTTAAACTATGTTTGCATAAAACAAACAAACAAAACAAAACACCCAAACACTTTATTATAGTTCACCTGCTCTGGAAGACCGGTGTTAAATTTAAGTATTCCTAATTTAATTGATGAATTTCACCACCTCAGTAATAATTTTTAAAGTAAATTTCTTTGGCATGTGTTCTACATCATCTTGCAAACACCTAACCCAAAGCCAAAAAGTAAGTTTTTATTGCTTTCACAGTATCACTAGTGTTGAGTAGCAGTTTATAGGTTTCATGAACAGTGTAGGAAATACGTCAGAGCTTCTGAAAGGAAACCAATATAGTACACCTGTGTAACACTACCTATATATTATGTTATTTAGCTAGCAGGTGAAAAATGGTGACAAGCTACAGTTACATACATCCAGGAGCACACAAATAACTGAGTTCCTTCTTAGCAGATTCAATTTTGATATCTCCTGCCCTAAAAATTGACCCACCTGAGTACTGTTTAATCTCAGCAAAGAAAATTAAAGAATGAAGGGGTAAGTAGAATGAAATCTGTGCATTTAAAGTGTCACTAAATAACCTAACAAATTCATGCAATTACTACTATCCAAATTATTCAGTCCTCCACACACTACAAAAGCAGAGATATACTTAAATAAAAAAACCCAACAAACAACAACACGTGACTTACTTCAGTAATTTTAGTGTGAATATATAAATCTTTCAATACATAATTAACCTCAGTTGCAACAAAATCAACTATTCGATATTATTAATAGTAATACATAAAGTCCTTCCCTGAGTCGTCTTCACTTTACAGATCTTATTTAAGAACATCATTTTAAAAGACAAATCAAGCTTTTTAATCCTGTTTTTAACACCAGTCTTACTTTTCAATGAGCTCGCCAGCTTCCTTCTTTGTGTACTCAATTTTACTGGGGTCAAGGTGACTTTGAAACCATTGCAGTTTTTCTCCTACAAGAATAAACTTAACATTAATGATTACATCATCACTGTAGCATCAACACAGATCAAAATTCTTCAAAGTTTTTGAAATAACCCCCCATTTTTCAAGATTTTGAATGGCATCATAGACTCACTGATATCGTGTGTACCAGGTATGAAGGTAACTAATAGAAACATTCTCACATCATTTCAGATGTATTTTATGTCCTCCTTACGGAAAACAATGCTACACTTTGCTTTACTGGAAATTAGTGTTTAAAATATCACTGGATCAATTGCTTAAGATGGAAACTTAGGAAGGCCCCAAGTGGGGTGGGTGAGGTGGGTGGGGGGAACCACAAAACAATGGCTGAGCCAGAGTTCTGATCATCACAATTTTTAAACATTAAATTGAAAAGGTGCAGTGTCAATCACATGTAAGAGAAAAATATTCTAGGTTGTGTCTCAAAGTTTTGGATTTACTTGCTAGCACAATGTGTCTGTTGACCTACATATATCACCCTCTTTCACAAGCTATCAAAAAAAGCATGGAAATAAGTACAATAAATGCATGTACAGATGTACAAAACAGATGTTTGGTCTATATTGCCCTGTTGTCATGTACAGCGACTAAAGATTAGGCTATACTCAGCCCCAAGTTCAACCCTGTATATACTACTTGAGTAAACATGTCAGGTATTTTAGCATTTCAACAAAGTCTATTTTAAGATTACAGAGTCAGATTATAGAGAAAGAAACTCTAATTGGAGTATCTATAAAGTTGGTAAAACTTAAAATCTACACTAAGACATTGAGTACTGTATTAAGTAATAGAAGTTTCTGCTCACCAATGATACTCAAACGCAAAGCTTTGTCAGTCTTCAACCTAGCAGAATAAAAACAGATATGTGAGCCAGAAATGACCATTGTACAAATAATTATCTTTTCCTTCTCCAAAAAATCATTTTTTTGGAGTGACAATGAAAGTCAAGGTAAAATTTCAAATAGAAATATTTGCCAAATTCAGAACAATGTAAAACTGATTCTGCTTCATCTAAAAATTCTACTTTCTGGTAAAACTACTATCTGAAATTTGTCTGGTTTACCTATTAGGTTAAACAGTTTCTTGGAAGAAATTAAATGGAAAAAACAGGATGAAAATAGGACATAACACTTTTCTTAGGGCACAGCAAAAGGAATTTCATGGAAGACCTGCACTGTAGTAATTTCATTAAGTATTTCTATATTCTGCTGGTATGTTTAATGAGTTTGGAGATCAAAACCAGAAGATTTCACCGCAATGCATCCTTGCAAATCAGGAACACAATGTGAAAAATACCATTCGAGTATCTAATAAACTTGTAATAATTAAAGTTTGTGCTTAGGGAACAGTAAAAGTCAGTATGTTAAGAAACCAAAATTAACAAGTTTTTATAAAGATGATGAAAAAAATCCATCTCAAAGTATTTTTCACTCCACCTCAATCTCTGGTAGGATGCTTGAAGCCTTCTGTACTCTATGGGATGTGTGTCCACAATTCAGTTTGGGATTAATTCCCATCCCATTGAGCAGTTCTCGGAGAACACAAATTCCCCAACAGGTAATACAATGCCTCATGTGTTTTTGTCCTGAAGCTCTCAGATTCAGTCTGCTGCAATGAATGTTGCTAAATGTCACTTTATTTCCAGAAAGGAAAATAATATATTGTTGGGGTAAGTATGAAATTTGTCACCGGAAAAATATATCTTTGCCATGCATGTTCAGTGTACATACCCAAGGACCTCTGATAAAATTGACTTTTTTGTCTATTATTTAATAAGAAAATTGATAAAGGATAAAGAAAATCATAAAGGATATAATTGACAAAGAACAAATAATGCCAAAATTCAACACAGTTCAAAGCTAATGTGCTCCTTCATTGAATTCCTTGTACTCTATAGAATTTAATGAGCATTTTAGAGTTAACTGAAGTAACTCAGAACACAGAAGTCTGTCACCCATCACAAAAATTCGGATCAAAAGAGAAAGACTTACTTTCCAAGACAAACATACTTGTGTCACTTGGCCACAAACCTACATTATTAAAGATTAGCTTTTTCAAGAAGTATTTCATCCTCTGAAGACTGTCTAAAAGCCACATAAAAGCAAACGCACAGCATGTGTGAGCGGCTAAGAATTCCACTAACGCATTCAAGAAGCCTTTTTACTTCTGTAGATACCCCAGCATCTGGGGTAAGTATTTTTAATGCAAAAGTCTATAGAGGTCAAGCGTGGGGTTTGAGTTTCATCATACCTGCCAAAAAAACCCAAGTTGGTTGATTAATTAAAAGATTTTAGCGTTTAAACAAAAATTACTCTCATTCCTGTGGGTTAAAGGACAGACCTGGATGAGACTATGTCAAATAGAAAGGAAAAATGAGTTAGATTAGAAGTCAGCTTTAAAACTCGGATGTAGATGTCTTCAGTAAAAATTGTGGTAGGTAGCATACAGAGGGCTTACAGCAGGGAGCTTTGAAGGGTAACAGCTACCAAGAAAAGGACACGTATTCCACGCAGTGGAACTCCACACCAGCAGTCCCTGCTGTGAACCTTGTGTGGCAACAAAGCCAGCTGAGCACATCTGCAAAGCATCGCCATGGAGAAAACTATGATGCCATCTAGAAAAGCTGCCTGATTAGAATCATAAACTGTGTCATGTATCCCTCCTTTAAAACACTACAAACTACCATTTGCACGTGCAAGGGTTACTGGATCATTTATTTATCTAGGCAACGAAGTACCTGACCAGGATTTTCTTCTGGAAGAAAAACCTTCAGTATCTAGGTATACACAACTTATTTCAGTATGACAAATAATGAATGATAGGATCAGATGTTGCCTTACTGTAGTTTTCATAAAAACCTTACCTCAATGACTGGTAGAAGACAATAGTATTAGCAGGGAGGTTAATCAAATAAGGTAAGTCAAAGAAAGTTCCTCTCATGTCCTTCCACACAATGAGTAACATCTTTTGCTTAATGGAAAGAGAGGATAAGGACAGGGATATAAAATTGTGGCAGGCTGTTGCTTCTTAATGATTTTCTCCTCCACCTGCCTACCCAAAATCATCTGCTTAGGCACTGATTATTGATAAGGATGATTAGTGGTTTTCTTGATGTTTACTAGGTACTTAAAAGGTTAAAGCTTTCAAGCTCCATCAGCACCTCTTTATCTCAGATATTGCATTCAACTGTTCTACTCTAAATACTAACAACGAATACGTATTTGCCAGATCAGTTTACCAATTCAGTATTTTTCCCTATAATATCCACACGTACAAATGCCACCTATGGCTCTGAGAACTAAGACAGGCTTTTTCATTAAGAAAAAAAAAAATCATGGTTGACAGGACATATTTCCTTGTTTCAGGTCACTAAATACCTTCCATATTTCTCCCTATACATGTCCATTTTTGTTAGCTTACACACCAATTAGTGGCTTGGCTAAGCATTTTAGGATACTTCCATATGAAAACCCCTCTCTAAGAATTAAAAATTCTAATTTTTTTGCAGTTCATTTTTTTATTTCTGTATGCGAAACAAGTAATTTCAAGAGCTAACATTTTTTCCATTCTACATAAAGAATCTGCAAGAGTATATCTCCAAGCATCACTGCTGCAAACAGCGCAACTAGAAGCATCGTGATCCAAGGGAGATTAAGACGTCAGACAACAGAAAAGCTAAGAAGAAACAAAGAGCTGCACAAGGAGATATTTTAAGGCTACTGCTTACTCCTAAGGGGTTGCTTCATGCCAGATCAAGAAATACTGCAAAAACTCCTTAGCTTTCATATCTCAAGAGCATGACAGTACTAAACTAGTATATTTGTAATAAAAATGCAGACTCCTAAAAAATTTACAATATATGCACAATAGAAAGGGTATATTTTGACTCGGGAGGGAAAAAGACAGGAAAAAAAAAAAATCCAGTGCTAGATCAACTTTAGCTACCAAAACCAGATAGAGATTTCAGCAGTTGCAAACAAAACTTGGTTGGTGTTGGTACATCACTACTAAGAGAAGTTCCAAGAATATCCCATTGTGGTCTAGTTTCCTAAAGTGTAGAAAAAGTGTTCTGCTGGTGCCAGTGAACCAGCTATTGCTGTCTCATAAGAACATCTTTGTAATTATTTACCAGAGCAAACAAGTTGCGTATAGGAATAAGGATTCACATGTAGATTAAGGGAAAATAAACTGGTAGTAATACATCGGAATCTGTTGCTGCTCATTAGACTTTGAGGAGAACTGAGAAGAGGGATGCAGGCAAGAAAAAGGTGCAATTCAAGTGAATGAGATGACTTAAGATTGTAGTCCATTTTCTAAGACCAACTGGATTGTCTCCTCTTATTATGGTCAAGATTGGTCTTTTGTAGTGCAGCCATAGTTTCTGGACAATAAGCTCATTATTACTGCCATATTCCATTGAGAATGCTTGCATTTAAGAGTATCTGGACAATGAAGGCTGTAAAAGACTTCTGCAACTTAGACCAGAATTTCTCCCTCCTTCTTCCCAGTGCTGCATTAAATACTGAAATTCCTTGTGGGTAATGTCTTCCCTTTTTTATTATCTTGTTTGGGCAAAAGAAACTTGAATATGCATCTTGTAACTAAATGCAATTTCCTTTCTTATTTAACATAAACAGGAATGTTCACAGTAGTTATTTCTCTTCCTCCATCATATAAAAAAGTTAAGTAGAAGCCTAAACTGACTCTAGTCCCGAATCCTGTCTCCAGGCAAGTACCAAAGGAAAAAAAAAAACAAAACCAAAAGAAACAAACCACAAAAAACAAAGCAAACATCTACAGATGCTTCTACAAATGACATTCTTACCTTCCAGTAACATGCCATTCAAGTGCTTCCCACACCCAAGGTTATATCTTTACATTTAATAGTAATCAACAGATAAAGTGTACATATGTTCAAAAAGCACTATTGCACAAATTTAGCCAACCACAATTAAAGCATCTTCTGGCAAGTAAATCCACAGCTTAATTAAAATAATACAGATGAACTGTATGAACTTCCTAGATTCACTGACTGTCTCTGATCCAGTTTTTCCATGCTCCAGAAGCGCATTAGCATGTACAGAGAAATTATCCCCTTTACTCAGGGCTGGTGAGATCATATTGAGAATACTGCCTCCAGTTTTGGGCCGTCCCCACATTTAAGACGACTTACTTCTATACGATAAGAAGCATGGTCAAAAAAGTACCAGATTTGTAGATGGAATGAAGAAAGAAAGTGCTATAGAGATTATGAGGCAGCTTCACCTGTTTGCCACCAAAAGACATATTAACCTTCCAACCAGAGAACAGGCTGTCATTGAATAGAAGTAATCTGGAAAATTGTTTCTGCAAATATTTCAACTTCAGTAAGTCATTTTCCAATGAAAAAGCCTTCGGTAAACTTATTGCATTTAAGTCACAAATTTGGAAGCAACCATGCCAGAGCATTTATTTAGTATTATCAGCTGCCACTAAAAGAAGACATTTCATTTAATAGACCTGCAAAAGCAATGAGGAAGAACAAAACTGGTGTGGGCTACTTCTTTTTCCTGAGTGTAGGAGTGGAAAGCTTTCCTCTGTCCACAGCATCAGAAATTTATCTTGCCTTTTTCAGAGCTCTGCAAAATGAACCCAAGTCCCACTATTATATTAAAGAAACTGAAAGCTACGGAATAACACTAAAAGACTAGTTGGTGGCTAAACTGACTGTTTTTAAACACATGTATAACTCACGACATTTAAAAAAAAAAAAGTTAAGATTTAACAAGCTGATCATTAAGATAGAAGAGATCCAAAAGAGACTGGAACCCTTAGCAAGGCTTTTAAAGACACTACGGAAGAAAAGAAATCAACATTACTCATGTCTTTCAAGCTAAATTGCTCTTCAAGCCAAGACAGTACAGAAAATAGAACACAGACAACTGGAGGATGTTTTTAATGTAAATTATTTTTAGAACACCACAACAGAAGAGATCTACAAAGTGCAGATCTGTCAACAATGCTAGTTAATTGTTTAGGACCCAGAACTGCAAGATGTAGAAATCTTATTTACAGATAGATCATTCTGCTACCACAATACGCTTTGGATGGTCCAGACTGACACACTACTTTTGGTGGAACAGTTTCCCTATGCAAAATGAAGGGTTACGTCTTTTACCATCAGCCTAGAGGCCTCACACTTGAAATAGTAAAGGAACTTGGAAAAGAAAAGGCAGAAATCAAGAAACAAAACCTAAAGAAATGGATAGCAATCTACATCCTCTGATCTTAAATTGAGTTTCTCTCTATGGAGTACCTCTGCTCTGTGAGGCCTAAAAAGGATAACTATCAACATCCTAAAGAGAGCCTATGGGAAAGGAGAGCTATCTACATCCTCTAACCTTAAGCTGAGTTTCTCACTATTAAGCAGTTTTGCTCTGTGAAGGCATTAGGTTTCACTGAACCTCACAAGAATTCAGAATAAACCATCTGCTCTTTTATCAGCTTGCTTGAAGCTCACCTTTTATTAGCTTGCTTGGCTGCCAATATTTAATAATTTTTCATAAAATGGCGCTTCTTCCTTAGGTAACCAGTCATACATACCAAAATGTGGTCTGCTTGTTTCACTTGGAAGGATTCTGCTGCCATGACTAGCTCCTTTTGCTACGTTTCAGAGGAAAGGAACAGGAAGGCTAACCATACTGCTATAAAGACCACTGTCTCTTAAAGAGGTAAAAACCTCATTTATAAATACGTTTGTTTCTTTTATGTAAAATTTCTTTTTAAAAAGCAAATAACTTTATAAAGAAAGGCTGAAGTAACATGGTAGACTTACATGTGTTAGCAAAAGCATTTGAACTAAACTTAAATCCTCCAAAAAAAGCTTTCATAGAAGATTAAGCTGTCATTGTGCACAGGGGAAACTACTGGAGCCGAAATGAAGGGCAAGAAGCATTTAGCTGTCTTCAACAGCCAGTGGTAACAGGTGCTAGGAGACAGAAGGAAGACACTGTAGCAATTGTTCTATACATACTGCTAGGTAAGATAAGATGTTACTTGCAAGGCATTAGGAAGCAAACTGCCTAAACATACACCCTCAGTTCATCCTTGCATAACCTGGTTCTCCAGCACTTGAGTAGTTAACTGCTGTTCAATCCAACAAATCCATTTTTTTAGTATTGCAATTCCTGGTGGAATTTAAAAATAAATAATAAAAAATTAACATGGTTGTACTGAGATGTGCATTCCACGATGTATTAACTGGAGCATCTTCTGTAAAACTACAACTGTGGGGACTAGTGCAGATAAAAGGCTGGTATTGTCATGTGCTGAGCTATGAGACTTACTCTACTCTGGCAAGCACAGACAGAAATCTACACAGTAAAGATGAGGCACTAGAACCAACTCTCAGACAAGCAGTTCTCGAAATTAATACATCTGGTGACAACTGCTGAAAGAAAGGAAAGTTCCAATAAATTAAAGAATTTAATTTTTTGTGTGTCATTTGGGGACCTAGAACTTTTTTTTTAACCTAACTTAAGGGTTAAGATCATCTAAATCATCATACGAGAAAGGACAAGGTGTGTTACAATTGCTTACTATATCTGTCTAGAGAATCAGTTAGAAAGTCAGTAGTATTTCCAGTTTACTGGACCCTGTGTTGTAGAAGTCACTTTCTAGCTCAAATGGAATCCAATACACAGCATTATTAGCAAGGCTTGCTAAAGCCTTAGGCTGCAAGCTGTGAACTTGCACCTAGATACGCTGACCATATACTGAACTTTTACTTAACTGCATGAAGGAAGGTCCCCAAAACCAGTGCAAACCAGAAAGATAAGGTAGCCACAACTGTCAGCAGAAGCTGCATCCATTAAGATAAGAAATGTCCCACCTGGAGACAGAGAAAGGATCCAATGAGGAACAGGAAGACCCCAGACCCAAATATTGCTATTGGACCGAACTGTCACGTGAGGGGAGGGGAACTTAAACTGTAAGGGTATAATTGCCCAGGGATTTCTTTGTTCGGGATCCCTCTCTGGAGGCACCCAGCTCGAGCTGTCATTTATCACGGTACCACTGAATAAATTTCATTTGGCATACATCGTATCGGAAAGTCTGCTTCAGGGAAACCTAGGGTCGAGCCTGAGGAGAGAGAACGCACCCGAGAGTGAGTGTGTGCAGGGAGTCGAAAAGGGGCACCCATCGGCTCAATGGAGCTGCCCACTGCAAAGTGACTCTGGTCCTAGCAGTTAAAGTCTCAGACGGTGTATGTGTGACTCCCTGAATGGTGTGTGGATGTTCAGTAGCAGCTACTCCTTTAACACCTGTATGCTCAAAACTACTAATTGGCCTTTGGATCCTAAGACAATTTTGATTCCATATTTTGCTCTGTAGACTTCACATGGCAATGTTAGCAGTGGACTAAGAGTCCACTGCCTCAAAGGCGGCTCTGGTAGCCCGAGACACCCTGGACACTGCTCTGAATATGCTTAAACAGTAAACTTTTGAGTGGTTCACCAGAAAAGGCACCTGTGTTAGAAATATGCAACATTACTTGCATACTATGACTTGCCAAATCTAGCTGCCTCAGTAAAAAAGCCTTGTCAGTACAAAGCCAGCCTCTTCTCATTCCTTTTCATGGAAAGGATGACCTAATTGCTGCAATATTAATGCATTAAGCAAAGAAATGAAGGATGCATTTGGTACTCTCCTACCTGCAACAAAATAGATTGCCCTGTGCAATCTCTAACATATACCTTAAAACCTCCTCCATGAAGAAAAGTAATTCAAGAGCAATTTAAATCAGAGAATACTATTCCAGTGGGAATTCTTTGCTTTAACTTCTTGCTGTTGCAAGAAGAACCAAAAGTAGCACTCTAACAAGAAATGTCAGCACAGGTTTCCGTATCAGTACAATTCTACCCACAGAAACAATCATTAAAAGACTTGATTGAGTATTCCATGTCATAATGACTAGTCAATAGATCACTCCTTCACTCAGTAAGTTTTCTTGTGCACGTTTTTCTTTATGTCAAAGTCACAGATGTAAGCACTAAGACTCAAGCATGTTTCAGTCATCTTTTGTGATTAAGCGCTCTGAGTGGCAGTTATGGGGCAAGATAAGAGAGTTAAGGGATGAAGAAGTCAATTTAGCACTAGGAAAATAATCTACAATAAAAACTTGCTTACAATCAGAGAGCACAGACAACACATGAAGCAGCAGGGAAAACTTCCTGCACATCAGGAAACTGCCTGATCCTCAACACATGCTACTTGTAAATTCTTGCAACAGCTCTGCTTGAGGCCACACGACACAGCTATGCTAGTAAAAGGCCCCTTTCTAGTTAGAGCAACCTTACAACTTTGCTGTGGATAAGGTTGTACATTCATCCCCAACCATAAAATTGCATAGTCTCTGAGGAACATTCCAACTGTACCAGGAGTTCCCAATTTAACACCTTCAGACATATGAATATATGGGCTCAGCCCACATGGCCCATCCACATACTACTATACTCTCACAGAAAATGCTTTAAGTTCGCTTTAATAACTTTCTAAACAAACAATCATAATGTATCAACTAGCAAGCTGAGACAGAATGGAAACTAAAGGCCAGTCTTCTCCAACTATCTTTTCCCTCTGTGGAAGTAAAACTTAAAAGCAGAATACCAAACTTGCCATGGAACAACAGGAAATCACCAAAGAGGAGTTAACTATTCAGTTTTATTCATAAGTCTCTCTTCTGCAGGAAGGTTTCTGCGTTTTCTTTTCTATGAACTCAAAACTTCAGCACAAGAAGCTAGACCCTAAGCAGGATTCTTATTAAATCTTGGCGTAAGGTCAAACTAGGTGACTACGCTTCATATGAAATCACCAGCATCATGCCACTTAGATTATAAAAAGCAAAATGCCACGATAAGAAGAAACCTAGCTTGTAAGGACAATACCAAAAGTCCAGTAGCAGAACTATACACTTTGTATAAGCTGATTTCATGAATGTAAGCCTGTCAGTTCACATGGCCCAGCAGTACTAAGTTATACAGGTCTTTCTTTTATCTTAAGGTTATATCAGTGTAACAGTCCCCTTCCACCACCACCCTTCTCCCCCCAACCAAAAAATATCTACTATGATGCTATCCTTTGGTCGGTACACAGATTTTGCATAGTCAACTTACTTTTCTTTCTTTTCTTGTTTGTGTGCTTCCTTTGCAAGCTGTGCAGCTTTTCGGCTGTAAGGATGGATAACTTTTTTCTCTTGCTTCCCTCCTTGGGTTTTCCGTAACTTTGGCTGAAAAGAAATCAAAGATGCGACATACTATTAAAGTAAAACATTAAAGGGAAGATAGGAGCACACACCCTGGTAAAGGCTTAAAAGGTCATGCATCAGCATCTCAGAAAGCCCTTATCTTATAGTAGCAGCTTCCAGTTATCAGTTCCACCAGTTAGATCTTACCCTCCTCAGTAACAACCAAAATTACTTGAACATGGCACATGCTGTAACAAAACTACTAGAGCACAGAAAATTATTTAAGAAATCTTACACGGTGACTATGCTCAAAATACCTATTTTGAAGAACCCTGCAGCTAGGAAACTAAGGTTACCTCTCTGCACCTTTGCAGTAAATGTCCCCATTCAAGCTTCCATCTGATTGTTGCACCTGGGTTTCTGACAAAGGCCACGTGTAATTTGTACAACATAAGAAAAACGATTTTCTTGTCCCTGCAGACCACGAGAATGCCTCACACAAGGGAGCAGCCAGAGGCTTTCCTTCTCTAGCCCTTCATGCAGCAGAGAGAGGGAATACTACTCACAAATTTAAAAATTACTGTAACACTAGATGAAGTTATGTTACTTTTTGGTGAAAAAGTGTTTGCACAAAACTGAAAGGCTTTAATCAAACAACATGCAATTTAAATTATTTAAAGTCTTTAACTGTCTGCAAAAGAAACACCTGAAAGCAAGGAGGCTAAGTGTGCAAATGGGATGCAGGAAACAGAAATCAATAAATGGAGACTTTAGTACATCATATCATCTGTGTGTTAGCATCAGTGTTTAGGACTGCGGAAAAAAAGGAAATATAAATTATCCTGGACACCTGAAGAGATGTTAAGAGGCACCCCGCACTAGTTTCAGACGTGAACCCCGCTCCTCACGTCCCCCTCCCGCCAAGCCGGAGGTGCTGGCCGGCGAGGAGAGGCACAAGCCCGCCCCGCGGCCCTCGCCCGCCGGCTGCCCAGCCGAGAAGGCCTAAAGCGACGCAAGCCTCTCCGGGAGGCAGCACGGCGGGCAGGGGCACCCGGGGCCCCCCGCTTCCCCCGAGGCCGCCGAGCGGCGGGGAGGGCGCAGCTTTCAAACGCAAGGTGGGCTGACCGCCGTTAACGGCCCACACGGCCGCGCTTCAGGGGCCCCGCCGCAGGCTCCCAAGGCGCCAGTGGGGCCGCTCCCGGCGGGAAGGAAAGGGCCGGGAGCGCCGCGTGAGGAGCCCCCCGTCACCCCCAGCAGAAGAAGCGGAGGCTGCGGCAGCCCCAGCCACCCCAATCCCATCCCCATCCCCATCCCGCACCATGGCGAGCGCCCCTCCTTCCGCCGCCGCCGTGCACCAGCCAAAGGGATCCGGGCGGGCGGCGCGGGCAGCGCGGCGGCCGTTCCGCGGCGGGGCGGTGCCGGTTGCTGCCAGCTTCCCTCACTGCAGCAGCTTCACTTGTTCTGAGCGAGGCTTTTTTTTTGCCCCTGGAACAAAAAAAAAAAAAACAGAGCAAGAGCACAAAGGTGCGGGTCGGCCCGGGCTGCAGAGCTGCTCCAGTGCCGTCTTAAAGCAGGCTTGTGTTAAGAAGGAGGAGACCTTAT
Organism: Pelecanus crispus; assembly: GCF_030463565.1. Lineage (NCBI taxonomy): Eukaryota > Metazoa > Chordata > Aves > Pelecaniformes > Pelecanidae > Pelecanus > Pelecanus crispus. The sequence continues at coordinate 41,847,983 of NC_134646.1, read as the reverse complement.
CGCTCTCTACAACTACCTGAAAGGAGGTTGTAGTGAGGGGGGTGTTGGTCTCTTCTCCCATGTAGTTAGGGATAGGACGAGAGGAAATGGGCTCAAGCTGCGCCAGGGGAGGTTTAGGTTGGAAATTAGGAGAAATTTCTTCACGGAAAGGGTGGTCAAGCATTGGAAGAGGCTGCCCAGAGAGGTGGTGGAGTCACCATCCCTGCAGGTGTTCAAAAAACGGGTAGATGTGGCACTTTGGGACATGGTTTAGTCTAGTCTACCCTTGATTGGTTTAGTGTGGACTTGGTAGTGTAGGTTAATGGTTGGACTGGATGATCTTAAAGGTCTTTTCCAACCTAAACGATTCTAGGATTCTATAAGAAGCCACCACCCAGACCGTGGGCATATGGAAAATCATTTGTGACCGTTCAGCTCCAAGCATCGCAAGACTCAATAGAGATGCAGTCTTTAGGCCTTGTTACATCTTGCTTTTCAGGTTCTGATAACTTTTTTCTGTCAAGTGTTTTAATTCATTTCTGCAATATTAAACGAGAAGCACTGGAGATAAGTCCTCCTTTGGTTTGGACTGTGTGCCTCCTCATCAGGCTTCAGAAAGGACTTTGTGCCCCGAAACGTCCCTGTTCTTGCCAACTTCATCACACAGGCTGACAGATTCTATCCCTCTCTGCAAACCTTACCTCTCTGGGATTCTGTAGAAGTACAAGATGAAAATTTTATTGAAGGTGCGACTGTGCAGCCAGGGGCGGGCGCCCTCCCCAGCCGCCCCCGGTGAGGAGGTCGTGACACCCGTCAGCAGGCTGCACTTGTTCCAGCCCCGCTTCTGTAGGTGCCCTCCTTAGACCTGCAAAAGGACAGTAGTTATTTTCCAAACTGAAGGTTTATATTAAGACAGGATGTTTTCTTTTACTGTGCTGACCTACCAAACCTCTGCCTATGGTATGAAAGATCTGCTTCTAAATGATAACTAAAAATTCACTGGCACCATTATTTTCACATGGTAATGCTTAATAGTGAGGTATTCTTGTGGTTTAATGCAGCAGGCAGCTATACACCACACAGCCTTTTGCTCATTCTCCCCCTCCTCAGTGGGATGGGGGAGAGAATCAGAAAAAAAAAAAAAAGCAAAATTTGTGGGTTGAGATAAAGACCATTTAATAGGACAGAAAAGGAAGGGGGAAAAAAAATAATAATACACAAAATAAGTGATGCACAATGCAATTGTTCACCACCCGTTGACCAATGCCCAGCCAGTCCCCGAGCAGCGATCGCTGCCCCCCTGCCAACTCCCCCCAGTTTATATTCTGAGCATGACTCCGTGCGGTACGGAATAGCCCTTTGGCCAGTTTGGGTCAGCTGTCCTGGCTGTGCCCCCTCCCAGCTTCTTGTGCACCTGGCAGAGCATGGGAAGCTGAAAAGTCCTTGACTGGTATAAACACTACTTAGCAACAACTAAACCATCAGTGTGTTATCAACATTCTTCTCATCCTAAATCCAAAACACAGCACTGTGCCAGCTACTAGGAAGAAAATTAACTCTATCCCTGCTGAAACCAGGACAGGTATTAAGTAGTAATCTCATACTACTTCTTTATTTCATGTTCCCTGTGAAGATCTGCAAATGCAGAAATGCAGAATAAAAGTCCTTTTTACAATATAGTAATGCTTCAAGATTATGATATTTCTTACTGAGATATAACTTTCCATACCCATAATTCATAATTTCTCTAACATCTCAGTGGCACTTGTCAAAGACGCTCAGTGGGCTGTCATTGCTATTATGTTAAAACATATTCTCTTTTTGAATTGATTGGTGAATTGTTCAGCTTAATGATGTTTTACTTTGATCTCTGATACTATGACAGGTCAGGGAACATAGTTTACAGCTCTGAGTATTCCCAGGTAATGCAACACCATTGGAGACCTGCTATTTTTCAAGCTACCAGAAGCAGTCAAACATGTTTGTAATATGAGAATGTAACAGCTCCAGTATTAGAAACCTAAAAAATCTAAACGTTGATGTGTCAGCCAAAGCTTTCTTATTACTTATTTGCTTAATTGCTAAAAACTGCAGCCATGGTCTCATTGCATGGTGTGCTACTAATATTGTAAAGCCTGTTCCTGCACTAGAAACGTTTTTCTGAATGTCCTTCTCCATACACCTTTTCCAAGATGTAATTTCTCTTACGCTTAGACACTTTCTAATGTTCATCACAAACATATCTGTCACTGATTTATGCCAACATGCATTGTGCATTCTTGTGCCAGCATCATCCTTTTAGCTTAAGTAGTACTTCTAGCACCCGTCTGTGAAAGAAAATGGCAAAGACAGTAATTTTCCTTTAAAAACTAAGACTTCGAGTTCTTCCAGCTGCTTAACTGTCTTGGCAGAAAAAAATAGTAGAATAGTAACTCACTGATAGAGGAGGTGTCTCACAGGAGTAGACATGCTTTTTAGTGGAATACATTCTGCTTTCTGGAGATGGGGTCCCATACAGATGTGGCTCCTACTAACATCTTTCTGCTAGTAGTTCTTCTTACTATAAATGATCAGTTCTCTTTCACTTGTCTAAAACTGGGAAGGCAGTATTTTGCTATCTTTTACTAATGCTATGTGAAAATTTGATTTGTTCAAGTCAGGGACCAAATATTTAAAGACATATTCATTGTAAAGATTGTCCCTCAACAGTATTTCCCCAAATTTTTTACTAAAAAAAATATTAGCTTGAGCAAAGTCTTTATTCAGCTTGTATTGGAACACTACTTATTTGTGCCCTTGCAATAAAACTTTCATACGTTTACAGAACTGCTACAGAGGGCAGTGATGGTGGCAATTTTTTTTTAATCTAATGATTTAGGATGTAGCAGTCATAACAGGAAACTGAACACTAAATTTTAAACCCCCCATCCAAGTAAACAGACTTAGAGTTATGCTGTCAAATAGCACAGGAATCATAGTAGCAAACTAGAGAATGGCTCTGGTTTAATGCTGTTCAAATCTACATGGGACCAGCAACTTATGTTTAACGGGGATGCAGAAGGAAGTGTATTTTGAAAGGGAGTTAATAGTGAAATCAAATATAAGTCAGACAATATGGTAAAATGACAGTGAAAACATTTTGACTGTGGGATCCCACTCACAAATGCAAACCAAAGGTGAAAAAAGTAATTTTTAGATTCTTTATTCATTTGGGTGAAAAAAATGTGGCGCTTTTTTTGTCTGCTAAGAAAAACCAGTGAAGAAACAGCATAGACTTAAGCCTTTGCTTTTAGATGAACAGTTTCCAAACTTGCATCATGACCCTGTTGTGACTGCAGTCCTTGCCTTCCTTCAGGCTCCCAAATGCAAACACAAGTACAAGCACCCGCTTTCATGTTGGCCTGGTGGCTCCGCCCGCAGCTGTTACAGCCTCATGCAGATTAATGTCCTTAGCTTGAAGACTTTAGAGCATGCATGGCTGGAAGTATCAAAAGCTATGCTATTCCTGGCAGAATACCACAGAAAAACTACTGTGGTCTCCATCTAGTTTTCATTTCAAAGAGATATGCTGGGTGGGAAGCAGGGGGAGGTGTTTAACTGGCTTTACTTCTGAGCTGGGGGACGTGGTTGGGACACAAATTGGAGCTGAAAGGTACCCATGGTGCAGGATTACCGGGACTCATTCTACCTAATCTTAAATTTTTAATTGGGACATTAAGAAAGAAACACAGACTCTGTAGATACTTATACTTAATGGGCAGCTCGAAGGGGCTATTCAGCTGGTCTTTCGCCATTGAATATAATGAGACCCTTGGGTGATGATGCATCTAATTTGATGACCTAGTTACAAACAAAAAACTATTCAATGTAAATGTGCACTGATTTCTAGTCCAATCTTGTTCTTCAAATAGTTAGTAATCTGGAAAAAAAAAATTGTTGCTTTTTAATACTTCACTCTCCCCATCTACAAATGATCTTTTGTAAAATGTCTTGACAGCTTGTGGAGTAATTGCTGGAGGTGACTTAGACATTAGACTTAGATTTACGATTTCAAGAAAGGCACAGCATTGAAGAAGCTTTCCAGGTGGAATGCAGCTGGAATCTATTCCACAGGAAGTTCCCTAAGCCTGCAACCTTGGATGTCGGCAACCCCAGGGGAGCCTGGTGTGCTGACTCTAAGAGCAGTTGCCCAGGGAGTGGAGTGGTGTGGAGACATCACGGCCAAGCTCTGCGATAAGGGAACTCGGAGGAGTACCACAGCACCGATAAGCTGCATAACTGCTACCCTGAGCCAACAAACTGTCATGATTTTGACAAAATGCTGTCCTTTTGGTAAACTTTGCTCATTATAATATCATTATAATACACAGACACACCTCCATCCCCAAAACTACCCACCTCTAAGGTGAGACCACTCCTCACTGAGCCTGCGCTTTGAATTTTTCCAAGCCTATACCTTTAAAACAAAGCGAGAAAGTTTTACACCAATTATAGCAAAGTATGTATGAGTAGAGTCCCTCAAGCTCCACCTGGAAGGTAAAAAATAGTATAAATTAGTCTAAGAGAGAGGGGATGTTAGGGAAGATACCATCGCGTGCTACTCTGACCTCTGGGATCAGTCGACGGGCTGAGCCTCTCTTCCCCCCCATTGGGACGCCTTTGGGTAAGAATCTAACACTTGGTTAATCCAAGTGCCTCCCCGGGAAATTTAGAAACCTCTATAGAGTCGCTTTTATGTCTTTTGATGCATCTGTGTTATCCAAAGATTTGGTATTTGCATGTGCGTTGCAGTCAGTGAATTTATCACCAGTAATCCAAAGAACCTGTGTGTCTGTTGCTTTAATAAATTGCTTTGATTCATTGGTCTAGCCGTGATAGCGGTCATTGAATGCGACCAGACGCTTTAAGGGTGGCCGTGGTAGTTCATGCAGCACGACTAGACAAAAGGTGCCTACGTTATTTGTGCATCCGTAATCGTGATAGTTCAGTGCACTGAACGCGACTGGGCTTATAACGATAAATTGGGTACCTTCCAAAGCCCTCTTGACGCAACAGAAAAATTGGCATAGTCGGCAGGATTACCATGGATAAACTGCTGCAAAGATTCAAATGTGACCCTTCCCAGGCTGGGAAGGAGTGGGCTCAGAAATTTTGGAAGGATGAAGAGAAAGTGGTAGAACGCATTGAGCATTGTCAGGCTGTGCAAAAGTTTGGAGCGAAAAAGGGTAAAGGTGTGATTTGTGCAGTATTAGGAGCCTGTTTATCTTGTGCTCAGCAAGAGGCTAAAGAAACCCCTCCTCCCAAACTAGTTTCTGATGTAGAATATACAGCCTTAAAATTGGAAAATGAGGTGTTGAAGTCATCATTGGTCTTTGAGAGGGAGACAGGAAAGATGCTAGGAACCCGAGTTGATAAACTTGTGAATGAGAATAATAATCTCAAACAATTGCTGGAAAGGGTTAATCGGCTGTTAGATCAGCCTTCTGCTCTGGTTAAGCAGATTCGCAGATTCATACATAGTGCAAACTCTGAAACTTGGGATGGTGATATTTGGTTTGACAGTGATGATGATGATGAAATCCGCACTACTGTGCGAACAATCCCATGGTCACCAGCAGAGCTGATTAAAATACAGGAGAAATTCTCAAGGCAGTTGGGAGAATCGGAAGTCGAGTATGTGTGTCGAGTTTCTCTTGAAGGAGGAGATCAGATTATGTTAAGTGAAGAAGAAGCAGGAGGCTTTTGGGGACCAGGAGTATTTTTAACTACCACACCAGGGGAGCATAATTATTCCTTAACTGCACGAGCTGCATACTGGGCTGGTGGCATAGATCCTCAGGAGAGAGAGGAACCCTTGGAGATTAAAGCCACAGGCTATTCTGATCTGGCTGCAGCAGTACAGAAAGCAGCCTGCATACAAGCAATATATGAAAGAGATGAATTAAGGAAATCCCCGATGTTAGCCCCTATCGACCCGGCACGATTAACCCCTCTTATTCGTGGTCTCCCTGATTGTCTCAAGATGTTTGTAGCAAATACCCAAGATCGCATGCAAGCAGCTTATAGAGATGGTGGTCGCGGTCGTAGACGAAATCAACACACCCCCATACCCACCTGGAGCGAATTTCTACAAGACATAGATAAATATGGATGCCGAATGGGCTGGATTAGTTCGTTCAGTATAAAGCCCCCAGATCATGCCCAGCGAGTCCGCCAAGTCCATGCACAGAATCCTAAGTTTAATGGGAGGTTCAAACCTAATAAGGAACGGGGTGAGCTGTGGCGCAAAGCCCTAGATTTGGGTATACCCCGACAAATTTTGCGTGGCACCTCTACAGAGGACCTCCGTACATTGATCCAATCTCTGGGTAAAAGGAATAACCCAGCCCAGGAGAATTGCCCGACTGGAAAACCTCCAACCCATAAAGAAAGCATACCTTCTGCACTAAGCTTGATTGATGAGGTGGGATCTCAGCAAAAAAACTTCCATCCCCGGGGAGAGCAGTGAGCCACCCTGCCCGGCGGGTATTAGCAATTCAATGGCTCTCGAATGAATACTCTGATCCTATTATTGCTATTCCTGTTGGACCCCGAAAAATATTGGTAAATTTTCTCATTGACACCAGGGCCCAAATGTCAGTAATCACAAATGAAACAGCACGAACCCTGGGCATAAGACCTGGCTGACATAGGGTTAAATTCACCGGAATTGATGGTGTGGAAAAGGAATGTGCTACTGCAAAGATTTCACTCTGGTTGCCAGAGGAACAAAGATTAATCAGAGCAGAGGTATTAGTTGGTGCCTCATATACTAACATTCTAGGATTTGACATATTGCGTGGGCGGATGTGGAAACTCCCTGATGGAACTGTGTGGAGTTTTGTGGGAAATGAAAAGGAATCAGGCATAGTGAAATTGAGTCTGTTGCAAACATCCATACCCCTACCCCCCTCTAAAATCACTAATGTTCGGCAATATCCGCTGCCAGCAGCAGCACTTATGGGGATTGACGGGGTGGTAATGGACTTAGAAAAAAGAGGCATTATTAAAAGGACTCATTCACCTTACAATTCCCTGGTGTGGCCAGTAAAGAAACCAACCAGGCAATGGTGTTTTACAGTGGAATACCAACAGTTAAACGCTAGTACTGCCCCTTTGACTGCCGCAGTCCCAAACATGGCAGAAGTACTAACACTGATACAAGGAGCTGCCCATCCATGGATGGCTGCCTTAGATGTTAAAGATATGTTCTTTATGATTCCTCTCCTTGAACAGGATAAAGCACAGTTTGCTTTCACATGGAAAGGGATCCAATACACCTTTAACAGGTTGCTGCAAGGATATAAACATTCCCCCACTATTGCTCACAATGCTCTGGCTAAGATCTTAGCAGAGATTCCTATCTCACCCGATAGTACAGTATATCAGTATATTGATGACATCTTAATAGGGGGAAAGAGCCAAAAAAATGTAAGAGACACAATGGAAAGCATTCAGGGAACACTGCTTGACTTGGGACTAGAAATTCCAGACTCAAAGTGCCAGGGACCTGCACAGGAAGTTAAATTCCTGGGAGTCTGGTGGGTTAAAGGAGCCACTTCTGTTCCTCAGGACACCCTGGAAACAATAGAGCATGGACAAAGGCCATCTAGTGTAAAGGAATTAGAACAAGTCCTGGGCGCTTTAAGTTACTGGCGCAAACATATTCCCGGCTTTGCTATTATTTCACGTCCCCTGTACAATTTGTTAAGAAGGGGAAAATCCTGGGAATGGACTGAACAGCATACAAGTGCATTAGAATTGTTAATAAAAGAACTGAGGATATTCCAGCAACTTGGTCCTATACATCCAACTGACCCTATCCATGTGGAATGGGGGTTCAGTGAACATGGTTCCCATTGTAACCTGTGGCAAAGGGGGCCAGAGGGACTGGAAAGACCACTGGAATTTAGCTCCCACTCTTTTAATGATACTGAAAGGAGATACTCAGATCTTGAGAAGGGTTTGCTGTCCCTGGTGCGAGCAGTGAAACAGACAGAACAAGTAAGGAGAAAACAGAATGTGATCATTCGAGGACCTTTCCGCCTCCTGGATATAGTCCGTAAGGGAACAATACCGCCTGCCAGCATTGCCCAGAAGCCCACAGTTCGTAAGTGGTATGTCTATCTAGAAGTTATTAATGAAATTATGCCAGTTACTGAGGGTAACATTAAAATATCTAAACTGCAAAAAGACATAGATAGTACTCTCTTGTTCCAGTCCCCACCAAACAAACCGTCTCCAATTCAGGAAGCACCCCCTTTAAAGGAAGGTGGTGATCTTACAGGAGTAATGTTTACTGATGCATCATCCTATAGGGAGAACAATAAGTGGAAATACAAAGCTGTAGCACTAGAAGTAGCAACAGGAGAAAAATTGATTGAAACAGGTGAAGGTAGTGCACAGGTAGAGGAACTTAGAGCAGTCCTATTAGCTGCACAACAGGGTGCTAGCCACATCTACACTGACTCATATGCTGTCTTTAAAGGAGCTACTGAATGGATAGGTCACTGGGCAGCAAATGATTGGCAGGTGAACAGGGTTCCAGTCTGGCAAACCGATAGCTGGAAGCAATTGTTAGAGATAGGAGAGCAGCGGGTGCTACATGTTGGATGGGCAAAAGAACATAATCCATCAAATTCTATCTCTGCTCAGTTCAATCAACAGGTAGACAGCCTTACGTGGCTGCGACAGATTGATGTGGTAAATGATAACCAAGAATGGGAACGTTTACTCGAATGGTTGCATGTTAAGCGTGGTCACACTGGACGGGCCGACTTATATCGGGAAGGCATAGCCCGAGGATGGCCCGTATCAGTTAAACCATGTGAACAAGTAGTAACTGCCTGTTCACGGTGTCGTTTACAACTTAACAAAGACCATCCGAGTAAAGCACCACCCCTCCATATTCGGGACAAGAAAATGTTGTGGCACTCTTGGCAGATTGATTATATCAGCCCATTGCGACCATCAGGTGGGAAAAGATATGTCCTGGTGGGAGTAGAAGTTATATCTGGTCTCACCATGGCTGCTGACTTCACATCAGCTACTGGGGAAAAGACTGTAAAGGGCCTTAAAGGATGGTTCAGCACACTTCCCCTACCAGAAAAGATTCAAAGTGAAAATGGATCACACTTTACAGCTACAGTGGTACAAGACTGGGCCAAGGAAGAAGGGATTCGGTGGGTATTTCACACCCCCTACTATCCTCAGGCAAATGGCATTGCGGAATGCACCAACGTATTGGTTAAGCGTTTCGCAAACACTCATGAACCTGGGTGGCATTTGCGGTTGTATGACGCCATCTACCAGTTAAATAACTGATGGAGCGGAGATGGTTGCCCCAAAATGAAAACCTTCTGTGCATCTGCTAATACAGTCACCCCAAGAGTTCATACTAAACCAGAGGAACCTTCTACAGAATTTTACTCTGGACAACCTGTACTGGTGAAAATGCCTCAGATTGGAATGGTACCAATGGTATTAACTACCCCCAAAAACCCCTATGCATGGGAAGCTAAAGATTGTTCAGGAAAAGTACACCGGATTAGCACCCGGTGGATCTCACCCTCTTTTTAACCCTGCCGGTTAAATACAACCGAGCACGTTTGTTTCTTTTTGTGTTCACAGGAATCTCAAAGAAGACTCCAACTGAAGTAAATGCCCTGGTGTGCTGCTGAATCCATTGTATATTATGATTGTTGATTTTGTCAATGTGTGAATATATGATGTGGGGTTTAATTTTGATTCTAATACAACTCCCTTTGATGTGTAGCCAAGAAGACCCAGGATGGCCATGGTCCCAAGCCCATATTCAATACACTGGAATTATGGGAACACGTGCCACCAAAGAAAATTTAAACATAGCTACTGTAGTTATGCATGGAGCTGAGGTATTCTCAAAGCACGAGTGGGGCTGGGACAGTAGATGGCTTCCACTCCTGAAGGGAAAAGCAGGAGAAAAAAATCCAAGTAGGGTGTAGAATGATCAACGGATTAACCCATGAAAAAGTCACATCCATGATAATATCCAACGCTTCCGGAGATCCAATAACAGCAAAATTTTGTGCCACTGGCAAGTGGTATTGCTGGTACAATTTTACTCTGGTGAAGCCCATTGTTGTGGCTTGTATATGGCAACAATACTGTAAAGGGCCAAGGCTGTCAAAACAACACTGTACAGGGATGTCATTCCAGTTCAAAATAGATATGATTTAACCTGATCCAACTACACCACCTGACCTAATCCCACCCACTCCATTTGACACACTACAATATGGAGTTAGGAATGTACCCATTCCCACCATGGCATCTCATGATGATCTTTGGAGCCACGCATTGTCACAATATAGTGCAAGCTTTGGAACACTACAAAACAAAAGGAATTTAAACTTATCCACTCTAGTTATACATGGAAATGAGGTATAATTCCAGGGATGAGTTGAGCTGGAATGACTCTCTTCAGATGGCTAATCTTAAAGCCATCCCAAGACAGACAATACAAATTGGCTGCCGAGTGACTAATGGATCTACTTACCGTCAGCGAACTGAAATTAAGAGTCTACACTGAACCTTCCAGACCGAAAAATTATAACACCAAGTGTTACAAAATAACTGAACCCAATTCAGATTGTTGGTACAATCTCACCTATACCAAATCTATGATTGTGTACTGTCTTTGGGGTTTCAGAGGCACTGAATTAGTCTTTGAATTTATGATTGATACGAAACCTCTGCCCCCACAAATGTCTGGAAATGCACTGACTCAGCCTCCTATTAGTCTAACTCCTTTCATCTTCGACACAGGCCCTTACATAATTAAAAATACAGGTCAGCAACAAATGCTGTTTAATCCATCATACTCCCTCAAACAAGTGGAATTAGCAGTGCAGACTAATATCTCTGCAATTAAACCTACCTGCTCACCATTCCTGAACACATCTTATGCAGGATGGTCAGCATGGTTATGCAAATGGACTCCCATCTCTCTTAAACAATCAAGGAGAGATGTGACCAGTGTCTTAGGAACGGGACTAGGAGTCTTAAACAGCATAGATGCTGAAGTACTTGCTAATAAATTAGCCAGAGTAACCAGTGACTTAAATGCATTGAAACATCCCTTACAATCTTCTCTTTCAGCTCTAGGGACTAACCAATGGCTCTTATCGGACATATTGCCTCAGTGGGGAGAGGTAAATAAGAAAGACCACCAGTTGATTGCAGATGCACTCGGCACTGCCCAAAATAATGTTTCTCTAGCTCTTAGTTGTATCCAAGCTCAACTGTGGATGCAATCTATAGTAGCTGCAATAATACGGGAAGGTGAGGAAGGCACCTTGCCCACTGAAATCCGAAAAGTCATTTGGGATAATGCAACTGAATTTGAGAGAAAATTCCAGTCCTGGTGGTATCCAGTTAATTTCACTTATAACCCTACTGACGGCAAAGTCACTGCTTTTGTTTTAGCAATACACGATGCTTCGGTATACACCATATACCCAATCATCGGGTTAGGGTTGAATCACAATGGTACCATACTCTATCCTTTAGAGCATAGAGTGTGGGCCCAACAAAATGGAAACAAATGGCAAACTGTTGATGTCAATGCATGCATTGTATGAGAACAGCAAGGATTCATTTGTGAGAGTAATACCATCAAAGCTCAAGACATTTGTCTTGACACTGAACGAAATGTTTGTCATTTTGAAATACAACCCAACGAAGACCCTGAAACTGTACTAGTATATATTGGGAAAGGATGTGTTTGTATGAGAACCCTTTGTGGTTTTTTTATTAGTAGATGACATTACTGTAGATATAAGCAATTACTCAAATATTTGTGTTTGTAACTTTACTAAAATCATAGGATGTGGCTTCAATTATTCAGCTCCTGTTACGTCTTATGAATTGCTACGATCTAACTATACATTGTATCAAGATTTACTACCTACTCCTATTGGAATGAATCTCACATTGGTGAGGAAACTGTTGCAACACAATGACCTGGACCAACTGCTAAAACACATCCAAAAAAAGGGACACAGAACTCTCATCACCGTGCATCATGATGCTGAGGAGATATACCATGTCTTGGAAAGAGTGAAGAAAGATGGAGAACACCATTGGTGGGACACTCTATTTGGATGGTCACCAACTGCAACAGGAGTTCTAAATAGGATGTTTCACCCTGTAGTTGTTTTACTAATACTTACTGTATCGTGTCTTATTTTAACCATTGCTTTATATTTTAAGCTTTGGATTATGATGAAACATTTGTCTCATCTAGTATCCCCACGAGAAGTATGTATACTCGATGATCCTCACCACAAGAACATACGTGATGCACCCAATACATTCCAAATATCGTGAAGCTTGAGTGACTATAGTCACGGGGTGGATTATGTGGAGTAATTGCTGGAGGTGACTTAGACATTAGACTTAGATTTACGATTTCAAGAAAGGCACAGCATTGAAGAAGCTTTCCAGGTGGAATGCAGCTGGAATCTATTCCACAGGAAGTTCCCTAAGCCTGCAACCTTGGATGTCGGCAACCCCAGGGGAGCCTGGTGTGCTGACTCTAAGAGCAGTTGCCCAGGGAGTGGAGTGGTGTGGAGACATCACGGCCAAGCTCTGCGATAAGGGAACTCGGAGGAGTACCACAGCACCGATAAGCTGCATAACTGCTACCCTGAGCCAACAAACTGTCATGATTTTGACAAAATGCTGTCCTTTTGGTAAACTTTGCTCATTATAATATCATTACAATACCAAAACACAACTCCATCCCCAAAACTACCTGCCTCTAAGGTAGAGACCACTCCTCACTGAGCCTGCGCTTTGAATTTTTCCAAGCCTATACCTTTAAAACAAAGCGAGAAAGTTTTACACCAATTATAGCAAAGTATGTATGAGTAGAGTCCCTCAAGCTCCACCTGGAAGGTTAAAAGTAGTATAAATTAGCCTAAGAGAGAGGGGATGTTAGGGAAGATACCATCGCGTGCTACTCTGACCTCTGGGATCAGTCGACGGGCTGAGCCTCTCTTCCCCCCCATTGGGACGCCTTTGGGTAAGAATCTAACACTTGGTTAATCCAAGTGCCTCCCCGGGAAATTTAGAAACCTCTATAGAGTCGCTTTTATGTCTTTTGATGCATCTGTGTTATCCAAAGATTTAGTTAGTATTTGCATGTGCGTTGCAGTCAGTGAATTTATCACCAGTAATCCAAAGAACCTGTGTGTCTGTTGCTTTAATAAATTGCTTTGATTCATTGGTCTATCCGTGATAGCGGTCATTGAATGCGACCAGACGCTTTAAGGGTGGCCGTGGTAGTTCATGCAGCACGACTAGACAAAAGGTGCCTACGTTATTTGTGCATCCGTAATCGTGATAGTTCAGTGCACTGAACGTGACTGGGCTTATAACGATAAATTGGGTACCTTCCAAAGCCCTCTTGACACAACACAGCTTTGTAGAATAATTGCTGTGTAAGTTCTCCTAAGTCGTCTATTTATCCTGTGTGGGGGAAAACACAAGAATCCAAATTTGGCACATTGATATCTAGATCTTAATTTGAATTTTTTTGCAGTAATTTTGCCAATTCTATTGCAAATGCATAAATTGAAATAAAGGGATACCTGGCTGTGATAGTCTTTCCTACAGTGTTCTGTATCAAATGAGGCAAAATAAAATGGGTTTAGTAAGTATAGATTAAATATTTTTACATCCAAAACCAGATTTGATGTTAAATTAGTTACTATGGAATAGTATTAGTTACTATGTAATATCATGTTAAATAATATAAAGCAATAACTACAATATGGTACTTAGGAGATAGTAGCCATACCATTCTGAGAAGGAGACCCCATTATAATCACAATACCATGTATCTGATTTTCAGAGATTCTGACATGTAAGAATTAGACCAATTGACATGTAAGAGTTAGACCGATTTCTGAATATTCTTTAAAATCTCATTTACGATGTTATAACTGCATGAATTAGAATGGAAGTTAAAATTGTGGTTAGCTTAGTTCTAATAAAATGCAAATTTCCTGAGTTCAAAGGAATCAACTAAAGGTTAAAGCAATTAACAGCTGGGTTTAGAAGGGAGAAAAAAAGTAATGAGCAGGGGAAGCTACATCAGTGAGGGAACAGCAAGCAGTCAGACATAGCTTTGGCAGGATCTGCCTTAGTCTGAAATGCATCTGTAGTGGAGCTTTAGTGGAAAGACACATGCAGAGTTTCTTGATTATTATTCCATGTGTCATGGTTTAACCCCAGGCAGCAACTAAGCACCACACAGCCACTCGCTCACTCCGGCACAGTGGTATGGGGGAGAAAACTCGTGGGTTGAGATAAAGACAGCTTAATAAGTAAAGCAAAAGCTGCAGACACAAACAAAGCAAAACAAGGAATTCATTCACTACTTCCTGTCAGCAGGGAGGTGTTCAGCCATCTCCAGGAAAGCAGGGCTCCGCCACGTGTAATGGTTGCTTGGGAAGACAAGCGCCATCACTCCGAACATCCCCTGCTTCCTTCTTCTTCCCCCAGTTTTATATGCTGAGCGTGATGTCATATGTCATGGAATATCCCTTTGGTCAGTTGGGGTCAGCTGTCCCAGCTGTGCCCACTCCCAACTTCTTGTGCACCCCCAGCCTACTCGCTGGTGGGGTGGGGTGAGAAGCAGAAAAGGCCTTGACTCTGTGTAAGCACTGCTCAGCAATAACAAAAATATCCCTGTGTTATCAAGGCTGTTTCCAGCACAAATCCAAACCATAGCCCCATACTAGCTACCATGAAGAAAATTAACTCTACCCCAGCCAAAACCAGTACACCGTGTTATCAATAAGGCCAAGAAATAAAACAGAAATTCAAAGTTGCAAAGTTGTGCTTACAGTTATTTTGTGGGTTTTTTTAAGCTAATCTGTCTTAGATTTGTGATTTGTGTGTGTGCTGTTACCTTAATGAATGAAAGATATGGTCTACATGTCTACATGATAGTAGACATAGAAAATTAAATAGAAAATACGCTACCAGCTTTAAATTGTGTTGGGTCTTTTTTATTTTTGTTTCACTGAATGTAAATTTATTGCAAAGTTCCTGCTGAATGATATGCTCTTGGGAATGCCAGTTTCTTTCTACATATGCAGAGTTTGGATCTGCTCACAGCAGTGAGGGTAGGAATGAAACTGGTATGGTACTGCTCCTGGGATTGTTTAAATATAAATAAATCAGGTAAGAATGATGAAGTTATCTTTAAATCAATAAATCAGGTAACCGAGCTCAGTGTTGTCACAGTTCACTGACTGAGCTTCAGCAAATCTGAGGATGCATTCACTGGGTTAAAGGCATACCCTAATATTTGCTGTACCCTGATTTCATAAATACAATGCCATTTGCTTTTAATTTAGCCAGGTTTGTGCTTTGAAATTCAATTCCTATCAATTCCATGCCATTTTTTAAGTTGACAGTTTACAGATTGTGAACATGTTTATCTGTGTAGCTGAGGCAGTATTTCTAGAAATTTGACTTCAATGACTCAACAGAGCTTTAAATGAAGGCAAGAGGGCCTTGTTTTGAAACTTGTGTTTTTCATGTGGATTATAGCAGATTTTCCAGCATTTGTCTGAAATTTTCTTTAAATTGCTCATATTCAGCAAATTTGATTTTACTTCTGTCACTGATTCTGGTGTATTTTGCACTGATATCTTAATTTCTCTGCTAATAAACTAAGAAAATGTAAAAGAGGAGTACCTATTTATATAATTTACTCTTTCTTTCCTGGTTTACAACTGTTTCTAAACTATACCACAGAAGAAACTACTAAGAACACCTAATATGCTCCTGTGATTATGTTTCATGCTACCTATTTCTGCATTTCCTGATTTTTCTAAATGCTGTTACTTTTTCTTTGTTTGGTTTTAATCTCTCTTTTCTAATTACACTCAAGCTCTTCCTAGTGGATTTCTGTCACTAATCAGAGCAGCAGAAGACCACTTATTCCTTTTGACAGAGCATCCTAGGCTAATGCAATTACCTGGCATAGTCAACCATTTTATCAATCCCTTTAACCTTTTAAAATTAGTGCTCTTGCCACTTTATTTGTTTAATTTGTTTAGGTTTTTAAGAGACTCTCTGGTGCACTATATGATTACAGATATTTTAATGTAGCAAAAATCATCGTCTGTGCAAATAACCTACAGTGACTTGTAAAATCACCCTCTTCTATCCCATCTGTTTCCTCTTTTCCATTCCCATCCCCTGTACTTCCACCACAGTCCAAATAAATTCACGCATGGTAAAATAGAAATGTTTCAAATGAAGCAATTCTTCTGCATGTTTTGAAAGTCCCTGGTAACAGAGCAGCCATGTAGCATACGCTGAAATTTCCCAGTTTCAAGATATTGGACATAGAATTTGAAGTGTAAAACTTTCCTAGAAGAGAGAACATGAAGTGAGATTATCGAGTAGTAGTATAACATGCTGCCACTGTATAGCATGGCATCTTCAGCACAGAAAACCAAATCTCATATATTAGATCCTTTAGATACTCTGTTTCGCAGGCTCCCTTCAGGACTAAACTCCAGTCAGGGTGCAAGTGAGTGTGTAAATATGCACAGATTCAACTCTCTGGAACCCACAGTTTCCTTTGGGCCCTTGGTGTGCCCAGTGGCTTCAAGGTCAGCTAAAATGATTGACAGTTCAGTATGTGGGCAGATATATCTGGGTAACATGCCTGTAGCTTAGAGAATGAACTGCTTCTGCCTCTGCTTAAATTTCTGTCAAGCTTAACTGGGCACCCATCTGAAGAACTCCTCCTCATCCCCATTAAAATGTACCTATTGTGAAGTTGCAACCTAAAATGACTTAATTTTATTCTTGTGAGACTTAAGCTGTCATAATTTTTTTCTTTGATAGAGAATTGAATCTACTGCCCAATAAATTTATCAGACCCCTCCTAGATATATCAGGATATTTTCACTATACATACACTAGGAATGGAAACATAGGAAAAAAAAATCTTTGACAATATAGAAGATGGTTATTGAGTTGGCCTAAAAAATTCATATTTCTGGGGGACACAGAAAAATCTGAAATTATTGAAATCTCAATGTTTTGTCTACCATTAAAGTTTGAGTGACAGTAGATAATATCTTAGTCTTATCTGTTGTCTGGTTTGAGTGGTCTCTTTCCTTCTTGTCCTTTTTAACCTCCTTCACTTCAGGCCCTACAGCTGCAGAGTTGAGGCTATTGTATGAGCATATTGTATAATATTTTAGATGAGTTGACTCGGGAAATTCAATTTGGTCTGAGATTCATGGAAACAAGTGTCATCCATCAGGTCTCAGGAGGTTTTCACCAGCTCCTCTAGCATGCTTATTGGGGTGTCAGGTGACTGTGAGGCTACAAATAATTTCTGATTTTCTTGGTCATACTGGTTTTTTCCCTTTTTTTTTTTTTTTAAACTTGAAATAGACTTTCTCATTACTACAGTCAAAGGACGTCACAGTATTATGCACAGCTAAAATATACATATATATAACCCTCTGATATTTTCAGTTTAAAATCATGTAATCCCCTTAACTTCTCTAGCATTATACCATGTTACAGTAAGCGAGCACCTCTCCTACAGTGTTTGTTTTTCATTAGATCATCAGCATACTTTTGAGTTTCAGACTGGGTCTGCAAGAGTGATCTGGGGATAGTCTAGATAAACATGTTCAGGCTCATTGCTATATACCTATGTCACAAACTACATCCTTTTAAATTTTGTTTGACTGATCTAGCTGATTGCTTAGCTTTTCTCATTAGACATAACTTCTTGTAAACCTCCCACCATCCTAATAATTCTTCTGGTAATCTCTGTAGTCCCTTTAATGTTTCCTATTTTTTCTATGGTTTCATTAGTGTCTGTTTAAAGGAATTAACTTTTTGAAAGAAGAGGAGGATAATGATGAGCTTGGATTGTTTTCAGCTTTTGGAGTGTGTAATTTCTAGAGACTGGATCATTTCATCCTCTGCAAAGTATAAAAAAAAAAAGTCTCTAAAATCACTTAGACTGAGAAGTACCATGACCCATATCCAACAGTGTGTTTATTCCTTAAAAAAAAATCTTACCCTACATAATGGTAATACTTGTTTTGACAGAGGATCTTCAATCAAGAAAATGGGTGATTAGTTTTATAGGTCCTTATTAATTATATAAATCTAGAAAAAGTAATTAAAATGTGACATGGTTCATCAAACATAATTTTGCTGGACTCATTTTTGTGCATATGCTCAGCATCAGGAACATGCAATGTGCATAACACTGTAAAGAAGAAAATATAGATGGGGTTTCCAATGGAGAGGATGTCATTTGCTGAACTACACAAGATAAATTTAGAAATTGAGGTATTAGAGGAGGCAAGTTATGTTTCATTTAAGATCATAGTAACCGAATTTGTCATCATGAAAAATTTGCTAATTTTACCCTGGATAAATAGATGTATAGATATATCAGTCTGTGAATTAAATCCACTTCTCTACCTATTGTAAGAAACACTGGGAACACAGACTTAACAGTTAACTGTGATCTAAATCATTGCAATGCAATTAGTGTAAGAGCGATCATGTGTAACATAGTGACTGCAGTGTAATGCACTTCGGTTGTATGAACCTAAAACTGCCTAAAGGCAAAGATCTTCAGTGAGCTCTGTGTAGGTTAATGGCACTGAATGAAGGTAATGAAATCCTGGAAAACTCTGCTTCCATATTCAGAGCAGTTCCAATGTAGCTCTGCAGTCCTATAACTGCACCCATCAACCAAAGGTAATTTTCCCGCTAGCTATGACCTGACACTTACAGCAAATTTGATGACATTCTCTGTGCTGTGGCTACTGTACTCTTTCTATGTTAAGAATGACTTTGGAGAAGAAAACTCACTGGAGTTAAACTTGTTGTATAGCTGCTGGTATTTAAAACAGGATAAAAAGAAATTATCTTTCAGGTATAAACATTTTCACAGTATTACAAGACAGCTGTACTAACTGATACGCCTGATAGGCTATAGCTCTGATCCATGGTGGTGGTGTTTATTATTAGTTCCCTTCCCTGTGAAATTCTGAATTTCAAACTAAAACAAAACCTTTCTGGAGTAAGAAGTAGAAAAAATACTTCTTCCCCAAATAAAAGAAATTCTTTGTAAAAATTACTTTGAAATAATTTAAACTACTTTCTGTAGAAGATCTTTATATTAAATAACATTAAATTCTAGAAAATCAGGCTCTGGTACTTATAACTCAATTCAGGACTCGAGAGTCCCCTTGCTCAGTGGTGCAGAGATAGTTAGAGACTTGGAAGTTATTGTGTAGGGACTCTGGAAAAAATATGTCCCCTGCCGCAGACTCTCTGTTATAGTGTCCATGAGCAATCTTGCCTCCAGCATTCATTTCCTGCCATGCTAAGGAAAAGGTTGCATATTGTATGTTTTCTGGCTAAATGGCCTTCAAGGTTGCAATCTCAGGCAAAAACTTTCACATCAGTATCAACTTCTGCATTATCCTGATTGTAATCTGCATGACTAAGCCAGGAACCTGGAAGTTTTTTGTTTGACATTGGTGACAAAAAGGCAAAACAAAAAGTCTCTGTTTCTAAAAGCTCTCCAGCCAGACCCTCAGCTTTTATAAACTCGCACTGCTGTGAAGCTGGAATATGATTTAACATTGCTTTTCTTTCTTTAGGGACAACAGTCATTGAAGCCAGTATTTCATGTAACAGCTCCTGAGGATTCAGGTCTTTAGTACTTATCTTGTAATATGACATGCACAGGAAACATAATTCTACTGCTTTGGTTAAAGCAAATTGAAAAGCCCCATTATTTTTAAAATTAAGTACCGCTATATAAAACTGTACAGAAATAACCAAATAATGTCTGCATTTTCTAGTAGTTCAAAATGGCTTGGGATCTAAACAAACTAAAAGATAGCTACTAGCAACAGTCTTTCATGAGGGAATATAATTACAGTTTCATGTTGCTAGTTCCTCTACCTTGTCTTTTGTTCTTGGATGGCAGGAGAGGGAAAGATAATTAAAACCAAGGAGAAGAAACAACTAAAACCACACTGATGTTAACTGAAATAGCACAATAGGCACTTACGTGTCTAGAAATACAAAACCATTTTTGCATATCAATGTTTCCAGCTGTAAATGTGAATTTGTAGAATCAAATGGTGTCTTTTGGGGCTGTGTAAAATGTTACTAACAATTGCTGCATTATAGCAGGGAGTAGCATATCAAGGTGTGATCCAACTGGAGGTTACAAGCCTTTATGCAGCACTGAATCTTGAGCCACCACTCAGCAAAACTCTTACACCTTCCCATACAAGCATCCCGCTCTCCTCCATATTTGCCTCCTATCATTTAAGACCTGTTCACGCATAGTAGCTTGTCAGTGATTGGATCACAGAGAGTTGTTTAGTATGGCTAACAAAATGCTGTCTAGTAGCAACATACGTGGAATAGAGGGCTATGGAGAACTGAAAGGGTTAAGTTAATCCCATTAGGAAATCTTAACACCCAATAAGGTGATAACCTGTAATCTGTTTTAAATATGACCATGTGTCTTCATGAAGTTGAACTAGACACCATCCTTTGTTCCCTGTAGGCTCCTTACATCTAGAAACTATGGGAGACTCTACTATAGCCGGAGACACCGGCAGTTTACCCAGCAAGGTTTCAAGGGTCTGCCGCTAGCAGGTACAAACAATCCACAGAAAAGCCCTATGGTAAATTTGCCATGAGGTTTGCAAAGACATAGATTAGTAATCCCCTGCAAGGTTTGAGCCTTGCAATTACATTCATGCCTAGAAACTTGTAACTGAAATTTGTTGTTTACAGTAAACACTTATTTGAAACCACATTGTCTATATGGTTCCTGATGTGTCAAGAACACTGAAAACCACAAAACTCCAAGCCATACTTACTTTCATATCAGCTTTATTAAATAATAAACAAATTGGTAGCATATTTTTCCTGTATCGAGAAGAAATATAACCCTGACACCCATAAATCCAGGTGAACTATTATGCATCAAAATTACCTAAGTTCAAGCTGTAGAACAAGTCTGGCTTGAAACTTTGTCAGCTTTAAAATTCGGCATGAGGTTGTGACCAACATACCCATTTTGGAATGTCCACCATTCAGTGGTCCAGTTGAGCTCTCCTGTTTTCCTCCAGAAATCCTGAAGTACTTCATGATGTTGGGCATCATTTTCTTTGCTTTACTGAGAATGGAACAGACACAAAAGTCTTTGATGAAGTATTCACACAATCAGTTTATACTATATTTGGAATAAAATTCAGAGCTCCTGAGAAAGAGAAGCATTTATTGTGAAATCTGCCTTGTGAGTCTGAATGTCTCCCAAACATGAAGTTTGTCATGAAACGTATTAATTGTACAACTCTTGAAAACAACTAGATCTAGTAGCTTGACAGTACAATCAGCATTCCACATCTGTGTAGGTACACAAAGTGTACAATCTACTCAATTCACAGTAATTATTAAGTGTTGCTGTTAAATAATGAATTGTGTGGGCAAGTGTAGATCTACATAGATGAAACTGAATTTCGCACTTTTTTGTTTTTCCTGATAGGTAAGGCCAGTCACCTTGGCTGACTCTTCCCTCCTTTGGCTTACAGGCAGCTACTCCTCCTAATGAGCTTCTGGAAATAATTTCATTTGTATAAGCAGAGAAGCAAAACAGATTAATTAGACTGTAAGTTTGGTACTGTAAAAATGAGAAGAAAAAGCAGTTCATCTCCTTCTGATTTTCTTTTAAATTTATTTTTCCTTAATTTCCCAGAGGAAATTGGAAGGATTTCAAGATGACATGTGCCATACTGCAGTCTCAATTAGTTTATAGTGAAACAGTGCCAGAGCAGGGAGATACAGCTTTACTGCACGGCATCACGTGGAATCTAGCAGCTAAATTAACCTGCCATTCTTGGCTCTAATGATCTTTTAAAAAAAATTTATGACACCATAGAATTTGAGTGTGTTCAAAAGGAATGTTCCGTTGCTTACTCACGCTTCAGTGTTACGTCCTTCTGCATGCATTTAGAATTTAATTTCCTTTCCTTTTCAGTTACAACAAATGGCTTAATAAGATAACTGCCTTAATAAGACAAAATAAGAAAAGGAATATAGATAGTGAGTAAATCTTATGTCCCTTCAGATGCTTTGCACCCTACGTTCATGCAGCATCGAGCACAGCCCAGATGGATTTTCTCACGGCATGCTGTGCAGAGCAGATCCTGTCCATAGAGAGAAGCTCTCCCCGTTGGCCATTCGAGCTAATATATAGTTTCCTTACAAGAAAACGACTCTATTTCTAAAGGATGTTCACATGAGAACTTTTTGCTGCAATTTTAGACAAAGGCAAGGCCATGCAGTTGGCATAACCACCAGTATGGAGGGGCAGCTGCCTGCAGGCTCCTCTGTTGCAATGAGCTGGCTCGGTTTATCCTGCGGCCAAGGGGTTTGTGCAGCACCAGCCTGCGCCTACTCAGGCTGTCAGGTGGACCACCTTGATGCACGGTGGTCTCCCAGTCAGCATGTACCAACCTTTCGTGGTACTTCAGTGTAGGTACATTTATTATGTAGTCAATCAGCTGATGTGCAGATTTGCCATAGCTCGCTACGGGAAAGAATCAGGGCATTGTTTATTGGTGTTGGGCTAGAGATGCTTCTTAAGTGAAAAGAAAGTGCAAAGAAGAGGTATCTGAATTTATTTTACTGCTACCAGGAAATTCTGGAAAATAGTGGAGAAATATTAATTAACCACAGATTTCGTACAACTAGTTTTATTTGTCAGGCATTCCACTTTATCCTATTGTCCTCTTCAGTCAGCTACTCACTACTAACTTTGCACTTACTAAATGTAAATAATCATGGTCTTTGTGTTTATTCCATAACTAATCAATCCAGAAGACACAAGATTGAGCACATGGATTATTACTGTTTGTTGTACACATGTATGCAGAATGACTTGTAGCCTTTATGACTTTGTGGCAGCTCCTGCCTTTTGAAGAGTCACAACAGCACACGGAAAGTGTGCAGAGAAGCCTTCTCTTCGTGTTTTGCTCCCACAGTTGTAGTGATTGTCAGATTTTGCATCTGTTACAGAAAGAAGTATGTATACCCTGAGAGGAATATCTTCTAGAGGATGGTTGTGACATCTTTATTAGGAAACAGGGTGGTGACATCTCTCTGTGTAGGCAGGCTGTCAGGAGGAGGTGGACACAGACAAGTTTTGTTTATGACAGAGGAGTACTTTTTAAAAACCTCAGGCTAGCTAATGCCTGACTCGAAAAAGAAGGGGTTTGCACTATTTTTTGGGGGCGGTTGAGGGGAAATTTGGTCAGATTTTGTTTTGTCTGTTACATTAGGCTTGCCAATGTGACGCCCAGTCTTGCCAATGTGATGCCCATCTACAAGAAGGGCCAGAAGGAGGACCCCGGGAACTACAGGCCTGTCAGCCTGACCTCGGTGCCGGGAAAGATTATGGAGCAGTTCATATTGAGTGAACTCAACAGGCAAGTGCAGATCAACCAGGGATCAGGCCCAGCCAGCATGGGTTCATGAAAGGCAGGTCCTGCTTGACCAACCTGATCTCCTTTTATGACCTGGTGACCCACCTGGTAGATGATGGAAAGGCTGTGGATGTCATTTACCTGGACTTTAGCAAAGCCTTTGACACAGTCTTCCATAATATTCTCCTTGGGAAGCTGTCAGCTCATGGCTTGGATGGGCATAGTCTTCGCTGGGTAAAAAACTGGTTGGGTGGCCAAGCCCAGAGAGTTGTGGTAAATGGAGTTAAGTCCAGCTGACATCGGGTCACAAGCGGTGTTGCCCAGGGCTCTGTTTTGGGGCCAGCCTTGTTTAATATCTTTATCGATGATCTGGATGAGGGGATTGAGTGCACCCTCAGTAAGTTTGCAGATGACACCAAACTGGGCGGGAGTGTCGATCTGCTGGAGGGTAGGATGGCCCTGCAGAGGGACCTGGACAGGCTGGATCGATGGGCCAAGGCCAACTGTATGAGGTTCAACAAGGCCAAGTGCTGCGTCCTGCACTTGGGTCACAACAACCCCGTGCAGCGCTACAGGCTTGGGGAAGAGTGGCTGGAAAGCTGCCTGGCCGAAAAGGACCTGGGGGTGCTGGTTGACAGCCGGCTGAACATGAGCCAGCAGTGTGCGCAGGTGGCCAAGAAGGCCAACAGCATCCTGGCTTGTATCAGGCATAGTGTGGCCAGCAGGAGCAGGGAGGTGATTGTCCCCCTGTACTCGGCGCTGGTGAGGCCGCACCTGGAATACTGTGTCCAGTTTTGGGCCCCTCAATACAAGAAAAACACTGAGGTGCTGGAGCGTGTTCAGAAAAGGGCAACAAAGCTGGTGAAGGGTCTGGAGCACAGGCCTTATGAGGAGCGGCTGAGGGAACTGGGGTTGTTTAGCCTAGAGAAGAGGAGGCTGAGGGGAGACCTTATCGCTCTCTACAACTACCTGAAAGGAGGCTGTAGTGAGGTGGGTGTTGGGCTCTTCTCCCAAGTAGTTAGCGATAGGACGAGAGGAAATGGGCTTAAGTTGTGTCAGGGGAGGTTTAGGCTGGATATTAGGAAAAATTTCTTTACGGAAAGGGTAGTCAAGCATTGGAAGAGGCTGCCCAGAGAGGTGGTGGAGTCACCATCCCTGGAAGTGTTCAAAAAACGGGTAGATGTGGCACTTTGGGACATGGTTTAGTCTAGTCTACCCTTGATTGGTTTAGTGTGGACTTGGTAGTGTAGGTTAATGGTTGGACTGGATGATCTTAAAGGTCTTTTCCAACCTAAATGATTCTATAATTCTATGATTCTATAAAATCCTGTTGAGACAACTTTTCAGCATGATTTCAGGAGTTCCTGCTGGTAGTAAAATCAGCATAAAGGCATTGTAGGTGTTTTACTCCAAATAGAGAGAAAACATAAAATTATCTTCTTACAGAGTATTTTCCATTATGTTTCACACAGTGTCACGCAGGTTTTATAATTGCCTAGTAATTTATTGGGTTTGCATCTTTTGCCTTCTTTTTAAATTTTATAGTGCAAAAATAGGAATACTTGGGAAAGTTTTGGGTTTACCATCCTTGACAGATCATGATGTTTTCCTTTGTAGACTTTCCACAGCAATACTGTTCCTAAATGTGGTAATTTCTATCAAGAGGAATTGGTTTACTTTAGAAAAGTCTATTGTCTTGAAAAGCAGTTTTATACTTGGTGGACATTTGCTGCTTTCACTATAAAATTGTTCTTTCAGTTCATCTGACACTTCAAATAATAACTCATTTATCAACAGCTAATACCATCCACTATTGCAATGGAAGAATTTAAGAAGTTCTACCTAAGAACACGGCAAGAGCAGACACTTTAAAAGGAAAGCTTTAATGAATCCTATGAGCAGAATGTTACCTTTAGGAATGTAATTTTTATGAACTAATAGCTAACAGATTTTAAGCAACTTTAGAATTTGGCAAAAAAAAAAAAAAAATCAGAGTTGGTACAGGGGAAGCCTACAACTGCAAAATAAAGTGGATTTTTAAAATGAGTGCTAGCGGTAGCATTGCCGTATGCAACCTGAACG
Source organism: Pelecanus crispus (assembly GCF_030463565.1). Taxonomy (NCBI): domain Eukaryota; kingdom Metazoa; phylum Chordata; class Aves; order Pelecaniformes; family Pelecanidae; genus Pelecanus; species Pelecanus crispus. The sequence continues at coordinate 41,822,313 of NC_134646.1, read as the reverse complement.
CTCATGGAGGTGAAAGGAGAGAGCGGGCTGGGCAGCTGGGCCAAGGTTAGTGTTGCAGCATGCTGATGAGTGCAAGGAGGCAGGAGAGCTTTACGGCTTCCTTGCTTCACCAAGGAATAACCGTCACGAGAACTTTTTAAAGTAAAAGGCATTTCCATGGCCAGTATTACTTGCCTCAGCTTGGTCCTTGATGCTCTGTTGAGCAATTCAGTTACACAGATGTGTTGCTAACCAGATGGATACATTTCAGTGAGGGGAATGGGAAGACAAGATGAAGCTCTCTCTGAGATTTACTTGATGCTTCTCACTGGGGTACTATAATTGGAAGAAGCGATCTGAAATGTCTGTCGACTAAGAAGTGAAAGTCTTGATATGAAGAAAAATGTTATCTACTGTGTGAGGCTCACTGTTTGGGAAACTGTTTTCTTTTTGTTTGTGCTATTGTTCTTCTGTAATGAAGCAATTTTTGTAGGAAAATTGAGCTGTCTTTTCTCATACAGACTTGATCACTGTTGTGTGAACTTTCACAAATATGTTTTTAGTTGGATCTTTGATAAGTTTTTTTTTCCTCTCCGCTATCATGTAGCTTTAAGCTATTTAAGATTTTTAGTGGTAGTGACAGCTCTAGAACTTCTTCAAAAATATCCAAGGGATCTATTCATGTTATCCCTATTTGAAAGTCAGGATTACAGTGCCTAATTCTTACTAGGATAGAATTACTAGACATTAAACTTAAAATGTTTATTAGCAGGAGAATACCTCAATTTAATTCAGAACTACCTTGAAGAGAAATATGGGAATCTTTTACTAAATTTCTTTTAGCCAGTTGTTGCACTGGCATCCAGTTATACTGGTTTCTACAAGACAAAGAAACTGTTAATGAGGTACCTTTGTGCCCTGTTTTCCCCTAGAACTAGAATTATTTTAGCTCTAGTGTGTTAAATTTCAAATCTCCGGCTAAACTAGCAGGTCTTGTTAAGCAGGTATTGTGAGGCAGCATAGCTTTTGTTTATGGCAGTATCTGCATAATTGTTATCTTAAGTGAATTGGTTCAGAGAAACAGAACTGGTAAATGCAGGTGGAAATCATTCTTTATCATCACTACAGTTTTTGTTTTGATCATTTCTTTTTAGCTTTCTGTAAGCATTATATCAGAAAGGATTAAAGATGGCAGGGGGGAGGGTGTGTTTAACGTGTTGACCTAAAACTTCAACTTTTGGGGTGAAATTTTGTAAGCATTTCTAGATCAATCAGACCAGGGACTGGTGTGGCTCAGAGCCTCACAAGTGGAAGTCAAAGAATATTTTATTCATACATCTATTTTTTTAAAACTAGTTTACAGATGAGTCCGTGGCCTCATGATTAAGTTCTTTTATCACTTAGCAGGTGTGAAAAGGTGTTTCTGTAAAAGTGCTGGTTATGTTGTCATCGATACACATTGCCAAGGCCAACCTTTGCAATACCTTTGACAACAAATTTACAGGTTAACTATGCATTGTGTTAATAATGTCCTTTTACAATCTGCAGTTTCAGTTAATCTGAGAGCCCATTTCTGCAGGTATCATTCAGAGGAATTAATAGATGTTTCTATTACGTTTTAATTAAAGTTGTCTTTTTGTGAAGTTCACCAACTTATCTTTTTGCTAGTAATGTATTTATCAGCTGGAGGTCATCTGATTCTTTGATCATCTTCTGTTCTGCTCTATTTAAATACAGGTGATCGGAATGATACATGCAATTGTAGATTAAAGCATACCATAAATTTAAAGTACTGCATGACACTTGCATTATTTTATTTGCCACACCTTAACCAATTACAAATAATCATCTTGTATAATCCCTTCTAAAATAATTCACCTCAGCAGTCATTAGTCTACTGAATTAGAAGAGGAATTGAGTCAGATTTTTTTTTTTTTTTCCCTTTTTTAAACCTGCTGCCTAGGTAAACTTGTGCTTCCACTGATCTACCCAGAAGAATAAGTCTTTTACTAGAGAAAATAAACTGGATTGGAACTAGCTTTCTTGGTTGTACTTAGAAATGGCACAGCCGGTATCTGAGGAATCATACCTTGTGTCTTGTTCTCCCATTATTCTGAATCACCTTGTGTGCCTGGTTCTTGCTCCAGTGTGGAATGGGGATGCGACAAGAAGGTGTGCACAGACCTGGGAAGTGCTCCCAGGTATTTCAGCTTAGATGTGGTATAGCAACAGAAAGAAACAGGGAGAAGAGAAAAATTCTACAGCTATATTTCTTTTCTTCAGGTCCTCAAGGTAAAAATGGAAGCTAGGATGTGCGCCCTGCTTTACCTGCCTCTGAAGCATGTGAGTCGAAATTGGAAGCATAGCTCCAAAAAGCAAGTGGCAGCCAGCAGAGTCCTCCTCAGGATGAGCCAGCAGTTTTCTTAACAACTCCTGAATAGAGATAAGCAAGAAACATGTTCTCCTTTTGAGGCTTTTCTATGTTTTGGTTTGCCCCTGATTACACTGGTGTCTGCAGAGTATTCACCGCTTCTGAAAACTGGCCCTAATTTAGGTATGTTAATTTAGAATCCTTAGGGCTCCTGTGATAATTAATCAATCATTCAATATTATCAGTAGTCTGTCTGTTACTTTTTTGATGCAGGAATGCTGGCTAATGGCTGCCAGAAAATTCTCCTTGAATTCTCTCACCTAGTGATTCAAGTCTTCAGACCAATCCTTTTAGCTTTTCAGGATATACATCCCAATTTTCAAACTCAGAGTACAAATGCCCTGAGTTGGTTTGCTTTGCATATTATTCCACTATAATTAGTCATTTCCAGACAAGCAATGAGCCCTGTACTTACTGGTGTCATTTGAACTTACCTTTAATACTATCTGACTTCAATGATGAAAACATATTTGTTTATATATTTAAGCAAAAGACTAGGGTAAAAAAGAATGGAAGTGAAGAATGAAAGAAAAAAATGCAATCTTGATGTCTGTTTCATATGGAAGTGTTTTCCTAGCTGTCACTTTGAATCTTTACAGCACATTTCAGCCATAGCAGCCTAGGGATCAACTTAGCCAGCACTACTCTGCCTCCAAATATTACTTCTCCCAGTTGGCCCCAATGTCTCCTTGGTATACTGGATTCTAGCTGGTATAACTGAAGCTAGAAATAGCACTGTTGATGTGCTTTGCTGCTATAAAAGAAGCAGAGGAGGTAAGATCTGGTATTAAATCATCTGAAATGGGATCTAACCTACATATTTATATAAAAGCATTTCCCTTTTAACAAGGAGGCCTTATTGTAGTTCAGCTTTTTTGACCTCTTCAAGAGACAGCAGTGCTAGCGCAAGCTGAACTGGGAATGCTTGTCTCTGAACTCATGAAAGGTTCTTCAACATGGTAATTCTCTGCTCATGTTTTCCTTCTTGCTGAGGGAAAACAATTGCATTCTAGCTGCAAATTAGACCTTCCGTTTTCAGGCAGAAAAATTTACATTGTGAAACACTTGTTTTTCTAACTGATTGCAAATTGCGTATCATAAAATTTATCCACTGTGTAATAGTTTCAGTTGTATATAGCTTTTCTGACTCGCTGGAGTGATTACACACCACACCTTAATCAACCATGTGTCAACATTAAGGGCCAAGTACGTATACTGAACTCCTTGTTTTTCTGAACATTTCTTTCCCTGGCAGTTGCTACACAGCCAGCCTCTGCCATCTCCACACAGACCCTTCAGAAAAGCCAATACAATTTACGCTGCTGCACAGAAAAATGGACCCAGAAACCTCTCTGGGTTAAAAAGAACCATCTTAAAAGTGGTGGTGCTTTTAACCTGGATAAAGCTCAGTTTTCAGCTGAGATGAATTTGATGCGAATGAACAGTGAGTTCTTTTTAGGCTGCCTGGGCCAACATTGCTTCCCGGAGAAACACTTGGGAAATTGTGCTGGGAAGAGGCTCCTGCTCCCCAACACGTAGGGGTATGATACCTACCCCAATGCCTAGTTCCCACTGAAATTGAAGGGTGTATGTATTCTTATCGTGTTGATGTTATTTAAACTCCCTTTGCCTCTGAACTGCGATGCTATGTAGGTATTAAGCTGGACTCAAGCGCGCTTGGTAGTTTATTGACTTAATCTGATTTGAACTTAAAATTAATGTTTTCAGGGCCTCAAAAGTGATGGAATAGAGAGACACAGTGTCCTTAAAGTTAATAGAGTAAATCAAGCTACCTTATATATGAAGGTAGGCGGGACAACAAATGCAAGTGAGAGAGCCTGGATTTTTCAAGTCAGTGTTTCAACATAAATGAAGTGCTTACTACAGGAAAAAGGGAGAGCAGAGCAGGAGAGTAAGCCAAATTTATATTACAAGTATTTATTTTAAGCAAAGTGCAAAATCTGATAATAATAATAGTATCTACGGATGGGAAAGTTGGATGACAGGAAAACAAATTGTGTTTAAAGTACTCTCTTTTTCCCTCCTTTGTGAATAATGTGGGCAGTCTGCCTCATATGTGCAGTAGGGGTGAAGGGGAATATGTAGAAAAAGATACAGTTTTGTTGGCATGAAAGAATAACCTGTGCACCCAGCACATGCCATCTCTTGCTGGTTACAGAGGAAAAAACTTGCTCCTGCCAAGAGCCTTCCTCTTCACTACCCTTCTTAGAGGATCCCAGGGCACCCTTTAGATGCGACAGGATTTTCAGACTGTGCTTGCTCATTCATTCCCCAGCTGGTCAATGTCTGTGTGCATACAACCTTCTCCACACCTATCACTAAATGAACAAATCTTGAAAGTAGCTTTATTTAAAACACTGCAATATTTCCAGAAGGACGTCAATTTTAACCGTGCACAATTTGCACTGGTGTGAGAGTATTTTGAAGCTTGTATTTATTGGCAGATACCAGTTTTCTGAGAAGTACTTTCCTTGACTTTCTGCTTCACTTTGTAAGGTGATATTTGGAAAACAGAGCCTCTGCTTTGGTGCTTTCTTAACTGAAAAAAAGTATTAATAAATTTTAAAAAAACCCTTAAGGGTACATTCATGGGGGCAATAACATTAAAAGCTCTAAACTCTATCCTCTTTAGCAGCAGGAGTGTCTATATTGTAATCTCTGGTCGTAGAGCAGCAGCTGCTGGGAGATAAATTGTGTTCACCAGGAGAGGGCTCCCGCAGTCTTCTGATACTACTGAACCTGGGAACTTGAAGACCCAAAGGTGTAGCTACAGAAAAATTCATGCACGAACTGCTCAAATCGGATTATGTTCACCAGTGGGCCATAGATACCATAAATGTAAAAGCTAAATAAATAAGTCTGATTTTGCTTAAATGTTTTTTTTTACAAAAAAGTGAAAACAAGGATGCTGTTGCAACTCAGCTTGATTTTTGTTTTTTTCCCCATTATAAGGCTGTTGTTAAACAGCATTTAAATGATATAGAAATAAACTTTGTAAACGGGACCACCACCAGAGTGTAGATTAACGCTATTGTGCTTGGCTTTGCCAAGGAAATTCCAGAGACTTACAAAGTCCTTTCATTCTGGGGTGCTTAATGTGGTTTAATCACTATTAGGGGAAAAGAAATTCATGTTTCAGATTGCAAACAGCAATTTTTTTTGCAAATTTTTTATCATTTTTTGCTGTCCTTCAAATAACCTTATGTATCATGAAGGACAAATTTATATCGTGATATAAACAGAGAATCAGCCAGGCTGTACCACCTCTTATTACCCCTGTTATTTCTTAAAAATAAATGCGGTAAAATCTTTATATGAATGCTATTGCACAATTAGTGTAAAAGATACTGTCTTCATTTCTGCTTTAAACAAAAGAAAGCAAAGTTATTTGTGTTTCTAACAATGGTTAAATGAACTCTGCTTTTTAGTTCTTGTTTATCATTGTGAATTGCAGGTTTAGTTCTGCTTACAGTCTACTATAAGCATTATCCTATGAAATTCATGCATGGAAAGTAGAAATCAGTTTATTATAGTGCATGCAGTCAGTAATACAAACAAAGAAAACAAACCATTATTAATTTATGGTGTGTTCTTTAAATAAAAGGGTTTTCTAGCATTTTTTTTTTTTATGGTAGTCATAACATTCTTAGTATAGCCATATCTTTTATAGATGTTCCTAATTAAATGGACAGGTTGGAAGTTCTATTTCAGCAAAAACAGCTGCCAAATTGTAGAAAAGAAACCTTTACTTTCCAAGTATTTGAACCAAGTGTCAATGAAACATGCTGCAGTGTTCCCATAGCTTTTTAGGGATAGCTTGACCTATTCAACTTCTCATTTTGACAGGTGTGCTCCTTTTTTCTAGTGCTACTCTCTTTAATCATTTTCACGGTAGCAATTCAACAAAATCTTTTATCAGGATCAGACCTATTGTGCCATGTAATGGACCAATAAAAATGGAGGGAATACCTTAATAGCAAAGGGTACTTTGGTGTTGGAGCTGTATTACAATGTGAAGTTGCCTGGGTCAGAGCACATACCAGAGTCTACCTTCAATGAGTTAAAATAAATTTATCTTAAGAGAAGAAAATGAACAAAACTGCATATCCAGCTATCTACAGGTTTTTGCTTTACTATTAGTAAGGCCCTAGGATCCTGGATGTATTGAATTAATCAGCTAGTCCTGCACTGATAGATTTCTTCATTCCACTTCATCTCCGGGAAGTGATTCCTCATTCCCTCTCCAAAAAGTCTCACACAGGTGTCTTCCACAACTTTCTGGAAGGTCTCCAATTTTAGGCTGTTTCAGATCAAGAGGGGAAACAAGTACCATAGAGTCTGCAGTCTCATTCACTGCTTTTTTTCAGCCAATTCCTCTCTTCTGGGAAAGGAATAGTACTTGAGGGCCCCTGCTGACTGCAGGTGTGATGGTGTGCAAGGGGGAGATTGGTGCTACGTGCCCCTGAGAGAGCTCCTGGGAACTAACTGTAATTAGTCTGACATAAATGGCCTTGGAGCAGCTTTTCTGAAGAATGGGCTCCCACAAAACCAGTAAGCAATCAACTGTGCCCTGAATGAGCTTCAGTCCCGGAATGATCTTAAGAAGCAATCTCAAGTAGAGCATATTGCAATTTGGTTCTGCAGTAGGAATGAAGTTCTGAACTTTGCCCATCATGATTTGCAGTGAGGATCAGATAGGGCTATGCTGTCTGAAATGTGCTCTCATACTCTAGGATATTAATTGAGAGGATGCATCGTTGAGGCTTCAGACAATTACCTTTATGAGATGTGTGTTGGAACTGATGGAGTCTTAAAAAATACGTAATTGTTTTGCCTGTATTGGGTCCCAGTAGTTACATAAAAATGAGTTTAATTTTCCTGCAGTAAACAGCTTGCACATTTCCCAGTTGTGCTAACACCACAAAAAAAACAAAACCAGCAGAAAGTAAAGATTTAGATTGTATTCTGACCTCCTGCGCAGCTCCTTAATCCTTAGGCCGAGAAGCCAAAATCCTTATGAATACTAAATGAACCCTAATTTGGTGGAAATCCTCATAAAACCAAGGGAATTACTAGGAGTCAAAACAGAGCAAGACTATCGCCTTGTTCCATGTAAGTAAATCTGTTTGTAAGGTACAAAGAGGCACTAAGATTACTTGTAGTAAGGATGGTTTTATTTATCTCCTTGCTTAGCTGTTTTTCTCTCCATTCCAAAAAAAAAAAAAAAAAAAAAAAAAATAGTTAAAACTATAATTAATGGTCTTGTGGTCTGTCATTAAATGGATTTTGTGTCTTTGTGGTTCCTACTGAGTCTGAAGAGATGAACAACAATTTGCTTATCACCAAGTTACTCCTCTGGAGAAATTTTGCACCAGAAGTGCCTTTAAAATCCTTTTGTACATTATTTTGTTCACAGGGACAGTAATAAATGTTTCCTGCTCAAAAATGTCCAATTAATGTGGCATTCAAGTGATATAGACATGAGCCTTCTCCTGCTAAGACAAAGCAAACATTTGTTTAACTGAATGTAAGAGCAGGGCCAACCTACTTTAGTCTTGAATGTCAAATTCCTATTCTGATAATTTCCCAGAGGAGTATTTTAAGCCTTATTATTAAAAGGTTCATCTTAATGTGACTACAAGGGCAAAATGAAGCATTCATATTTGTTCAAAAGAACTGAATTTGGATTGTGACAGTATTTCCTAATATTAGTATGTAATGAAGTAATTTCATAACTTTCAAGTATTTTGCAATATTTTCAAGAAAAGCAAACAAGATTAATAAAAATCTGACTTGTATAGTTATACTGTATTTATAACAATTATGCTAGTTCTACCCTTAATGCACACCTCAGCTTTTTGAAATACACTGTGACCACAGCTTCCTACCTGTAATGATATTCTTTCTGGGGAAATCAGGTTTTTGACAAAGTTTGTGTCAGAACAAGTAAGACTATTTTTACCAAGGACATGCTGTACTATGCTTTTTCTTTTTAATATGTATAATGAAACAAAGTTTAATAAGGAGGCCAGGAGATCATGGTAACCTTTGGAGTAGAGCAGATGTCGCTAGTATCTCTGAGCTTGCAGAGATTTAAAAACAGGTGCTGTGGTAGGACTCACTGGCATGTGGGTAGCATCATACCATAGTATGATGACACAGATTGACTTAATGGCACAGAGTGATGGGTTACGAACGATCACAGGCAAAAGTGTCATTATCAAATGGTTGGAAAGAAAATGCTTTTGCTTTAAAGAAACATTTTGAGAGGGGTATGGGCACATGTATCCATACTCATTCATTAGCCCTTACTTCCTAAGATTTGAAAATTTGCAATGGGCTTCCTGGCCACACGTGGGATTAGCAAAGTTCAATGGTACTGCCACAAGCTCACTGTCCCTGGCAGACACTTGAGAAGGGCACAGAGAAAGGCTCTGATGGGTTCCTTTGTCACTGGCACAATGTGGCTAGCTAGTGTTACTGTGAGTACGCTTTTCTTTCTTTCTGTCTTCTGTTTCTCTGCCTGTCAAAAGTCACTTCAACTGAATATGAACAATAACAGCGGCTCTACCTACCTTCAGTGAAGAGGGAACTTTCAACCAATTAAATATACCTCCAATAAAATATGTACTGTTGGATCAAAACCAAGCAACTTCAGGAGTCTTCATTATATACTACATGTAACATGCCTTAGAAAAAAAAAGGTTTTTTTGGGTTCAACAGTATATAAAAAGACATGAAATGGAAGAACAAGAAAGCTGATCTCAGAGATTATAAACCATAACTCATGGTAAAAAAGTGTTCAAAAGTTTACCTAATAGTCTTTGTAAAGGTCCTCCATGAGGATCGTGATTTTATACCATTATTTCAGTCATGTGGGGGGAAAAAGAAGAGACTTGTCTAGGACCAGAGTCCTGTTACTGCCATAAGACAGTTCTCAGGCTTAAAAATTCTGGACTTTCAGACTGTACCAATGTATTTTCTGGCTAGTACTTTTTATTGTAAATAGTATAGACATAATTTGGCCTTCATCAAAATCAAAGGCTAAATTCCTGGACAATATTTATGAAGGACATCTTTCAGGAGACTATGATGTTTAATACCATTTATCTTGAATGCTGCACAGACAGAGATCGGGACTACTGTGAGAAAACTATTGATTTTTTTTCAAAAGTGCAGACCCCTATGGATTACAGAAGGGTTTTATAATCTGTTAATAATCTTTAGGTAGGGAAAGTTTTCCATGCCACCTGTCCTATACTTCTCAAAAGGAGAGCGGGAGCCTATCTCAGCATGATTGGGAGCAGACAGTTTTCTTCCTGACTGAAGAGTCTTCCTGACTCTTCTTTTTGGTTCTTGCACATCTTCAGATCAGTGGATGGTGGGTTGTTTTTTTTTTTTTTTTCCCTTTCCTCAGGTGTTCACACTGCTGAGAAGGAAATGTTTTGTCACAAGAGCTTCCAGGCTCCAAGAACAGGGCTACGTGCCTGGAAAGGCTGCAACCACCAGCAAATACAGCAGCAAGGTGTTTTACCTCTCCTGCTGTGTCCCTGGCTGCCTGCTCTCCCGTGCCCACAGCCCTGCCCAGGGCTGGCTCTCCCCCACCGGCCACCAGGCATCTGGCTGGGACGTGGTGCCCCTGGCTGCCCCACCACAGACAGGAACTCTGCACTGCCTGCTGTGATTACACCTACTCTAGACCTATGGGAGCCATACGCATCTGTCTCAGCCACTGTTGCCATGCTACTATAGAGGACTACAGGGGCTCCAAACTCTTCCCCACAGCCTAAATTAATATACTCGAGTGTTAGCCCATACTGAGCTCCTGGCATCCTCGGCCCCGCTGGCTAGGCTGGCTCAGGAGTGACCCGGCCATGCCAGCTCTTCTTAATGGGCATCTCTTTCTTTTCTGCTGAAAGAAGAGACACAAAGGCCAGCTATTAACAACATTTAATCTTTGACATTTACAAAAAGTCAACTTTGTCAATGATATTATTTTGTAGAACTGAAAAAACCATTTATTTTCCTCGTATGAGTCAAGTCATAAGAGTTTTAACATTCATCACACACAAAGACCATCTGCCTGGGAGGGTTTTTTCCATTCTTTTTTATTAATAGAGAGGGATCACCATACCATTACAATCCTTCATTCTTCTAACTCGAATGGAGAGATGGCTCTGCAGCTGGCATTTCCTGATTGCATTTAGCAGGTGCTATGAAAACAAAACTTCTACCTTCCTCATTAGTTAGATTTTTAGTTACAGAAGGAATTGACCCATAGTAGTTTAGCTGACCTAAGGACTTGATTAAATTTGCTATTTGAAAATCCATTTTAATGTGCTTTGTTTTCTACGAAGTGTACATATCTATATTTGTACCTGTACATATACCTGTATACATATGAGAATGATATAATGTCATTGGATATTGTGGTGAGATACATCTTGCCAAGACATATTGACATACATAATGGAAACAAAATCACACTGCTAGTCACTGTTGTGCATAAAGCCTATAGGAGCATCTACTGCAGCTCAAACTAGATGAGGCCTATTCAACAAGCATGGGGTGGGGGGATCCTTGTGTTTTGAATTTTTTTTTTTTTTAATGTTCCAGACTGGGAAAACATTAAATGGATGGTTCAGTTGTTTCCTCTCCCACTTGTAGAAGCTACTCTTTTGGGAATTGGCTTCTGCCTGATTTCATTTGCTACTGCTGCTGTCTGCTTCTTATGTGTTCCTTGCTGATACTGGGACCAAATTATACGGGCTGTTGAAGGAAAGTGGAAGGTGGTAATGTTATTTTATTTGTATTTAACACTTCAGAGGAAAGACAGTGACATTTTGGAGATGTGAAGGAATAATGATGATGATTGCTCTAAAAATAAAAAGAGAATACACATTCTCCACCACTGATCATCTTAAAAAAGAGAAGTAGACAGATTTAGATGGCTCAGGACTGAAGAAGTTCAGTAGCTGTCCTGATTTAATTCTCTGTTGCCATGTTGCAATTTGTTGTGCTTCGATCAGTGTAAAGAGGAGGGAGCACAGCTATTGACCTCATCCCGGATAATGGATAGGGCTCATATAAAATCACAAGGGTACAGACTAATCTTTGTGCACCTCAGAAACTAGAGGAAGCCCTTATTCAAGTCCTAGCATGATTCTTTGTGTCATATACGGTGAAAGTGAGTACAATTTGATCTGAAAAGAGTAGTTAGTGAATAAACAGTTATTTTATATTTAAATAACAATCCTAAGTGTAGGAGTTAAAAATGTTTGAAATTCTGAAAGCATATAAAAAAAAAAGGAAGGAATAGAAAATAAATAGCAAGTAGGAAGTAAGATAACAGTAAATTGAAAAAAAAAAGAAAAAGCTGGAAGGAATATTTCAAACTGAAACAATATGACTGCTTGCTTATCCTCTTACACTATTTGGTTTCATCACATGGTATAAATAAGGCAAAATTATATACTACAATGACACGAAAATGTGCAGACATAAATAGGGCATAAACTGCTGTAACTTTTGTAGAACTGTATCATTGTGTTCTGGCTGTGGATTTAGTTAACTTTTTCCTAAGTTTATCTACCAAGATTAGCCATAAATATTTTTAAATTAAACTATTTTAAACTTTATAAAAGCTATTTTAAAATCTATTGTTCCAATATTCTGTATTCTGTACCATTTGTACTCTATAAAATGACACAGTGTAGTTTTTAGGAGATAATAATCTGCAAAATGCGATAGTGTCCAGGAAGAAACTATTAAAGTATATCACCAGTGAAAACAAAGAACAACGGGTTACTGGGAACTAGACTTTAGGGAAACACCTTAACGATAGAAGCAAAGATATTACCAACTGGTATGTAATAAACTCCTTAGCAGATGATGGCTTGGGGAGAAAAGGTCTTGGAATTGTAACATTGTGATAAAAATAATTTGACAATTCCTCAAAATAAAAGAACTGCTTTCACTTTTAAAGACTAACTGGAAGGAAGTACCTTAAGGCAAAAAAATGCACAATGACCCTTCACATCCACCCATTTATAAAAATAAAAATTTTATTTCTCAGCCTGGAAAGACTATGTAAAACAGCCTATTGTATTCGAAGTCTTAGTGGAGACAAGGAAATAATCACCAGCTAGACCTGGGGAGAGGTTTTACAGCTTAAAACTCAGGGCATAGGCTTTGTACATTTACTGAATCCTGAAGGTGGAGGTGAGTTATTAAGTTAGAGTAATCTGGGGCCGGGGGGGGTGGAAAAAAAATATATCTCCTTTGCATTTGTGCTATGAAATGTAATATGACTTCTTTAGGGAAGATGCATGTGATTTAAATTAGGAAGAGAAAGTACTGGGCTGGTTAAAAAGGAGAAAAGGAGAGAGGGGAGGGAGATGCGGAAAGTGTGTGTAAGTGCGTGCGCGTGTGGGCACGCACACGTGTGCGTGTTTATTTGAAAACTGTTGCAGCTCTCCAAAGTAAGTGGATCACCTATAGTGAAGTGCAGTAAGCTTTTGCTTTTTGGGAAAGGAAAAAAAATCCTGCTGTCTTTCCATTTTCTTTTTCTTTCCACTCTCACTTACTTAGGTAATGAAGGCTTACTCTGATCAGAAGCATGTTATATGTTCAGGGGAGTTATCACTGTAAGAACAAAAGCATAACTATAGATAAGTTCAGGCCTGGCTGAAAATTACATAAAATGACAAGCCAGAGTAAAAATTGGCTAAGGAAATCAGAGATAGGTTGTACTGGGCAAACACAGTGAGATGGGAACAATCTAGATAAGAACAACTACCCACAAAACCGTTCCAGGGAATAAGGCAATCTGGGAAGCAGCAGCAAAGCATCTTGCAAAGATATTGCAAAGTATCAGTCAAAGAGCTAACGAAAAATATTTTTCTAATCACATCCAGAAACAGATGTTTAATTATCTCAGAAAACAGTCAAAGTTGGCACTGAAATAGTCTCAACAATAGTTATTTAGTAAACGGTATATATTTTATTATAGTTTTATGACAGTTAATACTGATATGTCTAAATAGTCTTACATTTATTACTTGTTATATATTCTGTTTATCCCAAAGTACAGATTGCCAATATTTCAGGTAATGAAAATGGTATTCTGGTTTTGTACACTGGGCATGATTTCCTATGTGTAACAGATAGAAGAATATTGTATGTATATATTTCTGCCCAATGCAAGAAATACATGCAGCGGTAGAACTATCCATTCGCACAAAATGCTACTAATCACAACCAAGGCAGACTAACTAAACTAAACTAATTTAGCTTTTACAGCCATACACGTCAGTAGACTTGAAAGCCAAACTTGTTTTATTTTATCTTGGGGCGCATAAAATCATGGTATTTGGCAGCACGGGATAAGGGACATTAAATCAGCTTTTATGCTGTTGTTGAGGAACCCATAGAGGATGGGATTCAAGCAGCAGGACATCATACCCAGTAAATGGCATATGCAATATACTAATTTAAAATGTCTGTTAGAAATGAGAGTGGCATTAAAATCTGTCACAATATGGAAAAGGTGAAGAGGCATCCAACTGAAACCAAAAACTAGGATTAGCACTGTCAGTCTGCAAAAAACTCTCTTAGATCTTGTCTTAATTCTGATGATGGATCGGGATACTGTAATCATGTCCTGAATCTCTGTATTTTCTTCTGGTTTCATCTCAAAACAGATAGGTATCCCAGGGATTAATTTACTGGAGGAAGAGAGCTGGCTTTTTTCTGTGCCAGAGGTTTCTGGGAGGTCTCTGGAATGAGTATCCTGATGATGCCTTGAAATAGCTGGCATCACACTTGAAGTCTTTTTACTGTATCTTCTGTGGTGCTTTCTGCCAAAGGCGCAGCTCCATCTGGAATGGCTGGAGGGCTGCACCTGCATGCCGGTACTCTTAGAGGGATGAAGAGTTAGGTTTATCATCTCCTTTTCTTCAAACTTGTTTTCCTTGTTTGACAGTCTGGAACCTATGCTCCTGCAGACGCTGGTGTGACTAGCGGTTAAACACACCAGCGGCAATATATACTGCATGAACAATAAGGCTATGGTAAAGCCGATTCTGTACGAATCGGAAGGCCATGACTCAATACACAAGAGCCTGTTCTCCAGTGCCTCTAAATTCAGAGTTTTGCTGAGGTCCACAGTTTTGTAGAAAACTGGCAGAGGGGAGCAAATGGCAAAGCCAAGGGCCCAAATGGTCACTATTAGGAAATAGCCTTGTTTTGCTGTTAAAGTGCTAGAAAGGGGATATTTTATCATACGGTACCTGACTGCAGCAATAGATATTAACATCAAAGTTGAAACTAGAACTGATGCACACTGGAGGAAGGGCATTACGTGGCACATGATAGTGCCAAACATCCATTGGTCAAGCAGGATGGATGCCAGTGTGAAAGGTGAACAAAACAGCACAACTAAGATGTCAGAAAAGGCCAAGTTACCGATAAGAATGTTTATTATTGTCTTCTGCTTGCGCTTTAGTAGAGCCATTAGTATAAGCAGATTTCCCATAAAGCCAGCCAGACTTATAAGTGTGTACAGCCCAATAAGAAAGTACTGGATGTCATCAACACTACTCTTATAGTCTTCCCAGGCAGAAAAATTCTTTGTAGTAGCAGAGGTGCTCTTGGTAAGTGTCCTGTTGTTATGGTCTTTGAATCCTAAATCCATTTTAGAGTCCTGCTTAGAACAAGAAAGGCATTACTTAGCATCTGAAGGAAGGATGATACTGCTGCTAATCAGAACATAAAGGAACACAAATTTACCTTGTAACACCTTAATAAATTAACAGTGATATTATTCTACTGTGAGGCAGATCCCGCATAACTTCAGGTCAACACGAATTAGTTTCGTAGGTTTTATCATGTGGCGTTCAGGATACCTAGGCCTCCTACCCGGCTGCTCATGTGGGATGATGACAATTTAAGGTTTTGCATTATGAAGCTGGCTTTTAATTATGCCTTGCTATAGACCATATTGTCAGCCTTTCCATGAGGGAGCAGTTAGCTACAAAAGCAATCCATTTAGAGTCGGTGAGATTACTCATGTGAATAACAGCTCATTGATATGAGTAAGGAAATTACAATCACCATCTGGGCATGTGCCTAATCATTACATGACAGCAAATTATAATGAGAGCACCTGAAAATATATGATGTTTTGACATATGCTAACAACTGCAGTAGTATTTCTTACCTTGCTAGTAGAAAACTGACACAAAATAGGTGAGAGCTTTCAAAAAGGATCAGTTTATAAGGAGATCCACTGTCAGTGATCCAAGATGGAATTCCTAATGTGGTGCATATACAAACCATCTTCTATTAAGTGTTGAACATATTTTAACTGTTGCTCAAGCAGAAGGGAAAACTGCCTACAAAACATCCAAAGTAAGTGGATGTAATACAGAGAGGACAGTGTTAATTGGAAGCAACCCCCACACAGCCATTTGAAAATTCAGGGAACTGCTAATTATTCAGCACAGAAACATCTAACATTAAAACCTAGCTCAGCACAAAGTTATTCTGCCTACAGAGTCTTCGTGTATTAGTCTTTGCTTTGTAAGAAACAGAAAGACAAGAGAATTCAGTTTAAACTCCAGTTTACCTTAAACACCTGCCTGTACTAAAATTTCAAAGCCAAAATTCCCCAAAGTGACAATGTCCTGTACAAAATTGCTTAATGTTTAGAAATCTTAGGCAAGACTAAACAAACCCAAAACATACATGAATTGAGCAGAAGGCTAAACCTGTCAACTAAAAAAGGCAGGGCTCTTCAAGAATGTAGCTATTCTCAGTGGGCTGTATCGTGCTGACTTCTTCAATGTGCGAAAATATTATTATCCATTTCCTCTACACGTGCAGATGCGCTCCTTCCTTCATATCACAACATGTGCGTTCCTACTGTCGGGTGTCATAGGGAAACTTAAACCATAAAACACCCTCAGAATATTCACTGACAGTGTGTTGTGATGTGAAGGTCCCTCATGTAAGATTAGAAATACTTATTTAAAAAAAAAAATCAGTAAAGATATTGCAAGTTTTTGTTTCTGTACTAATGTATTGGGGAGAGGTGAAAACAACTAAGCCTTGCCAACTTCTGGCAAGATTAAGTTAAAGTGCTTTTTAAGAATAGCTAAAATAGAAGTAAGAATCGGATATGTGAATTTAGATAATCTAAATATTATAATATGTGTGTACGAGCAGAGCAGCGTTAATGCAAATTATTTAATTTTTTCCAGTCTCTAGTGAAATGGTGAAAAAACATATAATAAACAAAAAACACTATTTGAGACTAACCTTGCCTCTAGACCAACTTTAAAGGAGCAGACTAGAGATTCTGTAAGTGATCCAATCTCTATATTTCTATATTGATATTATCAGAAGTTTTTATTTTGGTGGGCTTCTCTTTATACAGCTATTAACTAAAGAAGTAAATAGGATTTTACTTAATTTCTCTGAGTTGCTACCAATCATCTGAAAACAGTATGATCTGCAGACCACAGTGACTTCCAAAATCAGCTGACATTTCTTTCTCTTCTTTAAATGTGACTCAACATAATTTTTGTCAGAGAAAACCACAGCAGGGCTCTACCCTGGATAAAATACATTCCCCTACCTCAGGCTTATGGAATTATGTCCCTGTTATGTCATACTTGTTATCATTTTTTTCCCCTTTGTTCAGCATGGAGGAATAATGGGGTTTGCCATGACTGATGCTTTCGCAGATTTAAGTGTGTACACACATCTGTAATGCGCAGACTCTCTTTTGATTCCTGAAAACCACTTCAACTGTACATTACATTTCAATATGAAATATTATCTGCCTAATAGTTTCAGGGTGAACATTACATTACCTTTCCACTGCCACATTCACCTTAGCTGAAAAGTGTGTAGAAAAAACCCTTGCACGTAACTGAGGAGTTAATAATGAAAAAGCCGTTAGCATAATTCTGGACAATTTTCTTTTTGCTTGGACACCTTCCTTTTCCAGTTTGTATCTTGCACAGATTAAGAGAGCATTATGAGTTGAACATCCCATTGCTTGACAGCAGGTTTGAAACCAGTAGGGAGTTATTTGAGAAAGGGAAATGAAACTTTACTCAAGAGCTAGATCTGTCCAAACCTTGGTTACTAACCAACCAGTCATTATCTGAAAATAGGAATACTGATAAGAAAGAGGGAAAGAAATCCAGTTCTCCTTTAGCTGATACTAGGTTGAAGGACTAACCTGTAAAGGAGAAACAAACTGCAGATGCTATTTCCCTCTCAGAAACCTGGAGATTAGGACTGTTTTTACAGTATCAACAGTTATTTTCAGTAATAGTTAAACTCCCACACATAGTTGTATCTGTCCGAAGGTCATACCGAGTAGTAACAATGCACACTGATGCTTAAGTTATAATAGCAGCTACGTATATGTGAAAGTTTTGTTGATCCATGTATCAAAACTGCAGCTTCCTCCCTAGACTTTTTGGTGATACCGGCTGTCATTGAAAAGCTTGATCATAGGCCGTAGGTTCATCAGTGTGTGGAGAAAAAGCAGGCATCCCTACTGGTAGAAAAGGCTCTCTGTCTAGTTAGAGCATTCCATTTCAATTACGTGCTATGGTCTGAAGAGAAATCTGTATATTTTCATTCAATTTTGTTTAGTTTTAATCAATGGATTCTCTGAAGAGAATTGAAAAAAATCTGGTGGTGTCACTTATTTCCTACTGCCACTTTCAGCTTTGGGTGACTAAAAGTGAAAAGGAAGAGACTCTCAAGTCAGATGCGCCGTAATTTTCTCTTCTATAATTTATATTCAGTACAGGTAATGCTAAGACTAAGGCCAAAGAACAAAACTGTATGTGGTGTTATACTGGAACATGGCTGGAAAGCTGCCTGGCCGAAAAGGATCTGGGGGTGTTAGTAGATAGCCGGCTGAACTTGAGCCAGCAGTGTGCCCAGGTGGCCAAGAAGGCCAACAGCATCCTGGCTTGTATCAGGAATGCTGTGGCCAGCAGGAGCAGGGAGGTGATTGTCCCCCTGTACTCGGCGCTGGTGAGGCCGCACCTGGAATACTGTGTCCAGTTTTGGGCCCCTCACTACAAGAAAGACATTGAGGTGCTGGAGCGTGTTCAGAGGCGGGCAACGAAGCTGGTGAAGGGTCTGGAGAACAAGTCTTATGAGGAGCGGCTGAGGGAACTGGGGTTGTTTAGCCTGGAAAAGAGGAGGCTGAGGGGAGACCTTATCGCTCTCTACAACTACCTGAAAGGAGGTTGTAGTGAGGTGGGTGTTGGTCTCTTCTCCCAAGTAGCTAGCGATAGGACAAGAGGAAATGGGCTTAAGCTGCGCCAGGGGAGGTTTAGACTGGAGATTAGGAAGAATTTCTTTACGGAAAGGGTGGTCAGGCATTGGAACAGGCTGCCCAGAGAGGTGGTGGAGTCACCATCCCTGGAGGCGTTTAAAAAACGGGTAGATGTGGCACTTCGGGATATGGTTTAGTCTGGTCTACCCTTGATTAGTCTAGAGTGGGCTTGGTAGTGTAGGTTAATGGTTGGACTGGATGATCTTAAAGGTCTTTTCCAACCTAGATGATTCTATGATTCTATGATTCTATGATTCTATGTTTTTTAAATGAATGTTTACTGAGTTGTTCTTAAAAATGTAATTGAAAGATTGTTGCCAGGCTCTGTGGATTTCTACACCTTCACATAAAGCTCTTGCAGTACAGCTTTAGCAGAGTTCCTCATGGTTTTTAATACGATTCTTTAAAAACAAAAAAGGAATATGCTGGGTTTGTTGAAGTAGGCATATGTTGTTGAGACACGTCAATACTGAAGAAGCTTAGCAGGAATGCCTCTGAAGTCCAGCATGGGCTCTCCAGCTCCATCCCCCCTGTGCTGCGGCTGCCTTGTGCCCCGGGTGAGAGCTCAGCAGGCACCATCTCCCCTACCACAGGTCCTGATTTCCATGAGGAGGGAGCACAGGAAGAACGCACAACATGCTCCGGTCAGGCCCTGGCTGGACACTGGGGGCACCACAGGAATCTGGGTGCGCTGCAGCCTCTTCTGCACCATCTCCATCTAGTCACAGTTTCAGAGTGACAGAAAGACGGAGAATGAGGGAATAAAAGTACAGTCTGCTGGTTTCAACAGACAACTGCTGTGCTGATGGAAGTTCCCTTTGCAACATGCCCAAAGAGATTTTATTTTCATTTGGGATGTGTGAAATCAAAGCAGTCTCTTCGTCCAAATTTTCAAAAATTGCCAAGTAGGATTGGATCTCTAAGCTTCCTCTCCTGCTCAGAAGGAACCAGTTGCTCTCTCAGCTTGAGTGCCACTGGCAGTAAAGATGCAAACAAAAGTGTTCCTCCCATATTGTTGGTCTTCAGTCCCCAAACTCATATTAGCATCCCACTGATTTCATAGGGCTGTGCGCACTTGCTGGCTTTTATCTTCCTGCTTTGTTTTAACAGCTGCTTCTATTTTTGGGGATTCACTCACTCTCACACTCACTCTCACTCTGTCGGTTGGTCAATCCCAGTGCAGCACGTGGCTGTAGCTTTCAGGGAAATGAAGATTCCAGAAAATCCCACTGTGGGAAATAGAATTAAGTAATACAGCCTCTTCTGAAAACATTCTCCTCATATTTGAAGTGTATTTCTAAACTGAATGCACCACAGTGCCAGGGTGCCCTTGCACCTGTTTTCAAGATCAAATTTAATCAATCTGAAGGTACCTGATGGAGATTTTCTAGCTGCCAGCTCCAAAAGTTTGATCACTTTCATGTCCTACATCAATCAGCTGAGCAAATGAGGTCCCCTTTCTGTATTCCTGGTCTGTGTACCCTCCCTGGGACTGCGCTCAGCTACACCCGTATGAGCTCACACCCTATGCGCTTTAAGTGGGTTTGCTTAGGTCTCCTTTAGTTTCAGTGGGATGCGTGAGACAGGAGGCTAGGCTGCACAAGGCAGGAGGGACTGCAGCTTCATGGCAGCATCCAGGGTGGATATGAATACTTACTGCAAGAATCAAATGAATGCAGTTAACATTAAATACAAGGAGTATTTGTGGTTACCTTTTACAGTAAAATGTATTTTATGACAGTTGATGTACCATGATCTTGAAAGATTTCAATAACACCTCCTTAAATCACATTCATCTGTGATATACCTCAGTGTGAGTCTCTGAATACTGTGACTTCTTTTCACCAAAGTCATGCTTCAGAGGAGTTTTCAGTTGCAGTTGATCTAAGGCCTGAGAATGACAAGGAGAACTTAAACCATTATTCAGGTTTAGCTGAGTTAGAGGTACCACATAACCTAAAATATGCTAGTTTAATATGTTTAAAATCTTATAATTAATCTCATTATTACACTTAAAGCTATCATCTAAAATACAAAATCCATAAATCATAATTTAGGAGAGTGAATATGCTAGATATTTCTCTTTCTCTACATATTTAAAGGGAAATTTTAAAGAGCACAAAAGTTAGGCAGGCAACCATCCTCCTCTGAAGGCAATTGTTCTTTCAGGAAATCTTCCTTCTATGAGATGAGATACGTATACTGAGATTTATTCCTGGGTAAGAGCTTATATCCTACAATATTAATATCTGCTAAGTTGTCTCTGAGCAGCTGGTGCCTGTATAGTCTAGTCAGTTCAGTCTGTGTAACAGTGTCGATACAGGACAATTAATCTTTACAGCTGTGAACAATTTACAGTCTTAGGAGACCTTTTTCTACCTTACAAACAAAGACAAACACATACAGGGAGGATGCAAAATGTGAAAACTCCCTAAGAAATACAACCTTTCTGCCCCCATAATACTGGAGTGGCATCAAGACTGTATAGAAAATAAAGTCAGAGAAAGTCTCTAAACTTCTACGCAGTTGTAAAGAGTTAAGATGACAAGTTGTAACTGCCTGACCGCCTAAGCTTAAGGAAAGCACTGAGCTATGTTGTTACTACTTGAGAAATGATGCCCTCGTATCATTAAAGACCGAGATAACGTCCGAGCCAAAAATTGAAACCAGTGAAGAGTCGCATTCACAACACAAGCTGAAGATTAAACGCCGCTGCTTCAAATGGTCATTACATGCAACAGCAAAAAATAGTCTGAGAACCTGGGAGAATTCAAAAGATTGAGATTACTTCAGAAGTCCAGAAAAAAGGATCTTCGTGCATGTCAATTGTATGCCTCTCTATGTGCCTAACTAAAAGAACTGCAACATTATCCTGGAAAACAAGGATACGGCTTCCCAAAATAAGCAAAAGCCAACAAATGAGATTATTTCTCCAGCTCCACGGAAACGTTATGCAATGTGATGGGGTACTTCTTGCTCAGAAAACCTGAAAGGCGTTACTACATTTTATGCCAGGGAGCACAGCGGCGCCGGGTTGCAATGGAAAAAACAAAACAAAACAAAACAAAACCCCAAACACAACCCCCCAAAAAAAAAAAAAAAAAAAAAAAGGAAGAAGAGCCCAAGCGGGAAGGACTCTTATTTTTGCCATTATTTATCCCCTCCTTGGGCGCAGCAACGCGGCAGCCAACACCCCCCCCCCCCGCCCCTCCCCGGGGCTGAAGCAAAACCCCGCGCTTTCCGCGCAAACTTGCGCGGCCGCGCTGCGAGGGGAGCTGAGCTCCGCCGCCGCCGCAGGCCCAGGCGCCCGCAGGTGCCGCTCCGCGCCCGCGGAGCGGCACCTGCGGGCGCCTGGGCCTGCGGCGGCGGCGGCGGGAAGGGCCGCGGTGCGTTGCGCGGGCGCGGAGCGGGGGCGCGGAGCGGGCAGCCCCGGGCGCGGCACTGGAAGCGCCGGCCCGAGCCGCGGTGGGGAGAGCGGGGCTCCCCGGGAGCAGGGGGAAGCGCGCAGCCCCCGGGCTGCCTGCCGGCGCATCTTACGCGGGTGCTGCGGGATGCTGCCGCTGCGGAGCCGGAGCCGGAGCCGCCGCCCGGGCGCATTTCGGGATGCTGTTCCATGCGGTGTGTGGAGGCTGTTATTTCAGCCTCGCCCGCTATGACAATTAAGAGTTTCCATGGGAATACAGTCAGGCTGTAAACAAAGCCCGCGCTCGCCAGCGTTGAAGGGACGCTCTTCCATTTCTCACCCTGAATTCGGGACATCAGCGTCTCGCAAAGGTGACACGCCGCGGCGCGTGTGGCGGGACATCGGGAAGCGCCAGCGTCGCCAGGCAATGGCAGAGCGCTGGCCGGAGCGCTCTCCAGTTCCCCTCGCTCCGACTGGAGAGGAGCTTTGGTTGCATTTATCCACACTGTTCAAACACCCTTTAATTTTTACCATTCTTTCAGAGCAGGTGGGAGGTGATGGATTTCCCCCAAACAGTCTTCCTTTCTGAGTTGAGTAACTCAGTTCTTACAGAGGCAAAGGGTAGTTTTAATTTTATCTGGGCCATCGGTGGGAAGGCCAGGCATTTTTTTAAGTGAGCAATATTTTAAAGCCTAAAAATTGTTGGGTATGTCATAGGACAAAGCATGAAAAGACAAATCTGCTGTTCTCACCAGCTGCTGTCTTCTAGCACAAGACGACTCATTGATCATAGCCCAATTACAGGGCTACTGGAGAACTGAGTGACATGCAGGTCTCTGGGAGCACAAGTGGCAGAATCTGACACGAAAATGTAATGACTTTTCCATTTGCCAAGGCACTCCTTCGACAGTTGATATTAACACAGCACTGCAGAAAAGCTGTCAGTATAATTAGCCTGTGAAAGTCTGTACCACGCAAAGACAAAACAGCTGGATCAACCATATTATAAAATAACTTTTGACCACGGAAAGTCCAGCTGGTTTCCGTATTTAACTTTGGCTAAAAAATATTCAGTTTAGGGTAGGTGACCAAGGAACAATTAACCTTAATCTTCAATGGATGATATCAGGATGGTGAGGAAGATTGCATCCCATCTTCTTTCGCCTGCTTCTGCATTATTCACCACCCACTGCTGGTGAATCACTGCATGTGCAAGTGGAGCACAGGGAGCTGCCAGGTGGAAGTGACGTGCCAATCCATCTCATCCTTTTAAGACAGCTCTCCTGTTAGTCACAAAGGAGAACAAAACTAATCCTTTTTAGGGCTGAGAAGTTGTTCTTAGCATTTTCGACCGTCTTCCCACCTAACACTGATGGCTTTGAAGCTTTTCACGCAAGTATTTGACCTGAAGATAGAAACCCACCCTGGTTCTAATCTGCGATGGGGGGGATTAAGACCATCTCCCAGGGCACTGATTTACCTGGGTGTCCCTTGTTCCAGGAAAGCTTTGCACATTGCTGGCCCCACTGCTTGAAGTGGAAGTTCCCTCCTGGAAAGAGGGAAGATTTAGAGACACTGTCTCTTTCTATGAAAACTTCTGGCTACAGCAGAGTGACATTGTCTTTAAAATTTGCTGGCATAGCCCACAAACGGGAAATTTTGGGTTCTTGCATTGCACAGCTATGATTTTTGTGGGATGCTGTTGTACCTCTGTAAAGGTACACACAGCCTACCTCCATGTTGACCGTTTCTAAGGCAGGCAGTGAACTACCACAGTTTTCCAAACAGCCTCCAGAAATTACATGCTTCTGAGCAAAAGCAGTCAGAAGACAAGTGTTTCTTCCTCAAAACAATTTTCTCTAACAACAAAATATCATACTTGTTTTGTTAGTTGTCTTATTTCAGGAGAGTTCATCAACCAGTAATGTACTGGCAGGTGTGGGTTTGTTTGGGTTCCATTCCCCGCCCCCCCGGTCCTGTAAATAACACCAGATTTCTCTCAGCTGTATTTGGACAATTCATCCACGATACTTGCGTACATCAGAGCCAATTACTATTCAGACCATTATAATTTTTTCCTTTTCACTGTTTGTCTACCTCTGTCTTGCCAGTAATACTGCTGAATAATAAAATAGGTGATCTAGAGATAGGAAAGGTACTGACATTAAAGGTATCTAATGTCAGGACTGACAACAGATAATAGCACAAGATCCCTAGAAACCAGCCTCCATAGGGTTGTTGAAACCATGGAGGAGTCCTCGAGGAAATAAGAGATGGTGATGATGAAAGATACCTGTTCTGGAGGAGCTGGGGAAGAAAAATGGTGCATTGGAGAGAGAAGGCTGGGATTCCCAGGTCAGAAGGGCACAACAGAAAATACAGGAGAGAACTCTGTGGTTTTAAGAATACAAATTAATTCCGACATGTTATTTAACACATTCCCAAATGTATCTTTCTTTCAGGAGTATCATCCCAGGATCTTTGAAAATTTCGCTTCTAAAGGCTAACTGTGAAAGAAATGAAGGCTCAAGCTGAAGTTGGTGAGAACTGATGAATGCCACAAAAAATCAAGGTCTAAGTCACCTAATGTCCAAATTCCACAGCATGCAGTTGGTCACCCTGAGTCAAACCTTGCCATGAGGCAAAGTCTAATGTTATTGTACAGTCTGTTGCCTGTGGAGCACCTATCCATGGGCAAGACAGTCTAAAATGGTAGGACAGAGTTTGAGGCATTTTGTGAGATACATATGAAGCATTTCTGTTGGTTGAAATTTTTCACACACATCAACCCAACCATTCACCACTCCCCCCAAAATACTAAAATACTATTACAAAATACTATTAAAAATGCCACTTATGTCTGGTTTCTGTAGATGTGTATTGGGTCCATCCCTTCCACAGTTTCTTACCTCACATGAAGCAGCTGGGCATGAAGGCATTGGACTTGGACTACTGAAAAGGTTGCAATGGTTGAGATGTCTTTGTGATGAAAGGCAGGACATCTGATGGTTAACTAATAAAATACTTCTGAGGGTGAGCATGTAATTGATCATTTTTGCTGCCTAACAGGTGTCATCACATTTGTTGGCTGGTGTTATACACATTGATTATTAATGTCCCTTCTGGATGATCATGCTGAGGCACAGGGCCTATTTCTGCTTCATCTGAAGCCAGATGAGAGCTTGTGTATGAGTGTACGTGAGTTTGAACCCTGAAAGGACAGAGTGGGGTAGCTGTAGCAGAAAACATGACTTAATATTTTAGCCAAGTGGACATAATTTAGGTTATAACTCAAGCAGTCTTTAAGTAACATTGCATATGATCAGGATAGCTTTACACTAGTTAGCTTGGCTGTATTGTGGAAAATGGAACTGCAGCAGCAAGACTCTCAGCAAAGATTAACCACATATTCACGCAGCTTCTTTGGGTTTGCGACATTAGCAGTCAAATGAAGTGTTGTTGTGTTTGGTGTCAGTTGCAGTCGTTGCAGAATAAACATGCTCTCAGCCAAACAGAGAAGTTGCTGCAATTCTCATTGTACTCAACAGCAAAATGCCTGGTTAGTCTGCTGGTGACAGACTTTTGCCCCAAGGAGCATGAGTTTCTTTATCTGTGAATAGCATAATGTGAAATGGAAGTATTTCAATGGTACTGACGTTCATTACTAGAAAATTAAAACAATAAAAATAAAGTTTAAAAAACCTTCAGAGAGTGTTTCCATTCATTTCCATAGTGGTGACTTCAGTTTGGTTTATATGCAGTAGAAACCACAAACAACTCTCGTGGTGTTCTTTCACTTGGTGGATAAGTTCTACAGAGGGATTGCATTGCCTGAACACATGACAATACATTGTAATGAAAGTGACAGCCTGATTTTATGACATCTCTTCCATTTTTGAGAGTTACAGTGAGAGAGAATTTTAATGGGTTGATCTCTTGGCATACTTTTTCCATGTGTTTCTTTAAAACATCTTGTTCCCTTCTCAATGCTTTTGCTTCAAAGACATTCTGTATTCTTTCACTCAAGCTGTTCTATTTCCTTAGTTGAGATACTTGTGTTCTGTTTATTGTACTTATTCTCTTTTTTGCAATGTCATGCCTTCACAAAAATAAACATATGCGCACAAACAAACAGAGTTTTCCAGTCCAGGGTGCCTTTGATGCACTGAAATAATTTACTCCCTGGAAGAGGATAATATTTAACACTATGGCTATCTTGCTACTCCAGTGTTCTCGTATCCTGACAGTGGTCATCAATAGAGTAAGAGTTACTGAGGAAACATTTGATATCTTTGTGAGCTTAGTGCTCCAGCTGGAGACACTCAGCTTGGTGTTGAGACTGGAGGTGCACAGAATAGCTAGGAACTGCTAAAGCCTGAGTTTCCTACAGAACATACCTGATGCTGTGTGGCATTTACGGCACAACATGTATTTTATATAGCTATAATGGAAAGAGTTTGAAAAGAGCCTGTCTCTGTTTATTAGAGTGGCTATTTATTAGTGTGTTTTAGTGCTGACGTGTATGTGAAGTGCTTCAGAGAAGATTGATACAGCTCGAACAGATTCAGTTGTCTGAGGCGGGCACACAACAGTATGGCAGAGCAGGAAGCTTGTAGTAAGACTCGAGTTATAATGTGTGTGTATATATATATATACACACACACATATGTATAGCATATATCTCATATATCTTTTCAGGTCACTGAGTGACACGCAGGATCTATCTTCAGTCTCTTATAGGTAATTGTTATATTGCCATAGTGTAAAAGAAGTATTGTGAGGCTTGCTTCGCCTGTGTTTATATGATGTTTGAAATTCTTGTATATACTAACCATTAAAACGTGAAGTATTATGAATCACTTAATTTACTCCTGAAATGGAGATCCTCATAACTAATGACAAAATGGAGGAGAAAGAAAATCGTACCTATCTGAAACTTTGGAAATTTCTGTGGCAGAAACAATGATGTTTCTCTATTTAGTTTTTGGACAGCAAATGAATGCCTCTGTGGTAGGTTAATCTATTAAAAATAGAGTAGGATGGTGAGAAACAAAGACAAAACTAACCCCACCCCCCGCCTCTTCCCAGGCTCAGCCTTGCTCCTTCTTCCTGACTCTTCCACACTCCCACTCCCCTGGGCAGCACAGGGGGACAGGGAATGGGGGTTACAGTCAGCTCACCACACATTGTCTCTGCCGCTCCTTCCTCCTCATGCTGTTCCCCTGCTCCAGCACGGGGTCCCTCCCACAGGATACAGTCCTTCATGAACTACTCCAAAGTGGGTCCTTCCCACGGGGTGCAGTCCTTTAGGAACAGAGTGCTCCAGCGTGGGTCCCCCACGAGCTGTAGTGCCTGCCAGAAAACCTGCTCCTGCAAGGGCTCTTCTCCACAGGCTGCAGTGTGCATATCTGCTCCACTATGGGCCTTCATGGGTTGCAGGGGGACAACCTGTGTCACCATGGTTCTCACCACGGGCTGCAGGGGAATCTCTGCTCTTGCTCCTGGAGCACCTCCTCTTCCCTCTTTCTTCACTGACCTTGGTGTCTACAGGGCTGGTTCTCTCACATTTTTATCACTCCTCTCTCTCACAACTGGTATGCAGCATTTTTTACCCTTTCTTAAATATGTTATCACAGGGGCACCACCAGCGGCACTGATGGGCTCAGCTTTGACCAGCGGTGGGTTCGTTTTGGAGTCAGCTGAAAATGGCTCTGTCTGACATGGGGGCAGCTCCTTAGGTCTTCTCACAGAAGCCAGCCCTGCAGTCCTTCCACTACCAAAACCTTGTCATGTGAACCCAAGCGTCTTATTCTGAACTGGTTCTAAAAAATGTATCTCTGCTCTGGATACCTGCTGGCAGAGTACGACAATTCTGTATCACAGAATGCTTATTGTAATTTTTAAAGTAGCCATCTTGCCCATATGGGTAAGAGCATTACAGCGAAGCAGTGCGATCATTCTGGCATAGAAAAAGACTTTTTCCCTGCCTGGCAATACATCTATTGCCCTTAAAAATTATTGGACAATAATCCTCTTTCTCTGTAATGCGAATGGATCATTCCCTATCCATAGCAATGAGAGTCCTCAGTTCCACGTGTCCTAGAGTGTCACTGCTTCAGAGAGAAATATGCTTTTTATGGGATCTTCAGCTTATGTCCCTGCCTGAGTGTATCCACCTTTGCTCTGCCCACATGGAGACTGGTGCATGTTAATGACCCACATATGACTGAAGTTCTTGAGAGGCATTATATACAGCCTGCGCTTACCTTCTGGCTGCTGCTGTTAAAATGTAAGCAGTGCCCCGGCTACCGGTACATAGCGATCTTGAGGTATGCCTGCACTTTCCTTTCTTGCATCGAGGTCTGCAGTTACCATGCGGTTGAGCTGAGCTCCTGGAAATGCAGTGTAAACATCAACCTCAGTGCTGGATTCTGAAACCTTCCCAGGAGGCTCATTCTGCAAAACCCGTTACAATCCTTTATTATGTACAACTAATTTTTTAGCAGTAATCATCAAGGTTCCTCACCTGAGAGTTATCCACAACCTAACAGTGTCACCATATAAGAGGGGTATCCCTGAAGGTAAGAATGTAGGAGACTGTAACTCCTTACACTTGAAAAACTAATCTGGAGCCTTGGAAGAGTTAGGGCACTTCTGTTTTCCAAGAAATCCAAACTTCTAGTACAGCATGCAGGGTTTGACAGGGCATGTTTCAAGTGCTGCTTAACTGGGTAATGTGGGTAATACCCACTTAATGTGGGTAACTGCTCTCAGACTTCTGTGCCGGCTTCCAAACTCACTAGGTTTTATGCCTATTGAAGCAGATCTTCTGCAGCAGTGCTTTTTGTGAGAGAGCATGGTATTTCAGGATCATGAAAAGAACAAATGGAAAATAACATTTTCCATTTTACTTTTTATGAATTTGTTCAGTTAGCAGTAAACTATCCGGCTATAGCTGGTAGTAGTTTGCAGAGCTACTCATGCCAGCTGCATTAAAAAAAAAAAAAAAAAAAATCTGGTTGCTGGAAACTGGAGTTTTCAAAAGAAACAGAAGAGCTGGCCAAGGCAGCAGCCACCACCTTTCCAGCTCTGCATCTGACTATGGAGATTTGTTCTTTATTTTCAGGGGTCCATTTTCCTTCTAGCTCACTGGAGTATCCTACTGCTCTGTATGAACCTGCAGAAATGCCTTTCTTTTTCCACGGGTCATACAGGAAAGTAGACGACTTGGCTGGGATGAATCAGAAAAGGGCCCCCCACAAGGGCCACAGTGACAGCTGTATTTTCTTGAGGTTTGATACTTTATTGACTTAATTTACTTTTAAAAGAGTTTCTTACTGCTTCTAGCTGAAAAAAATTAGCAACAGCAACTTGACAATTCTTATTAATCCAGTCATCGCTCTTCATGATAAATACAGACCAGAAGCTAGTTGCACCGGTTTAAAAAGCCAAACCCAAACTTTGTACCTTGCTCCTTAGACTTAAAATTGCCTCCTCGTCCACTTTCCAACAAAGCTTCTATTTCCACCTTTAGTTTGGCCACAAGATGGCAATAACTTGCAGACAAAATGCTGAAACGGCCAGACAGCGACTTGAAACTCCCTTCCTGAGCTTTTCCCTGCGCTCTCCCCCCTCCTCTTTTGTTTCAAAATATAATTGCATTTATTTCGGAATTACTAGGCAACCCACCCCCAGATGTGTAATTTAAAGGTGATGTGCTTGCAGTGAGATTTTCAGGATCTGCTCAGCAGAGCACCATCATGTGATACTGGGATAAGGTGGAGTTCGGCTTTAAGGGGGAGTCTCCAAGCCTTCCTCACCAATCTTTAGGATTTCAGCTGGAGGAATACCAGAGGATCCTTCCCCTTTCCCTACTCCTTCTTCTCCATCCAGCCTCCTGAGCCAGCCCCTGAGCAGATCAAAGACGGGCAGAGCAGTTGCAAGGTGAGTTTCCCCTGCAGTTGCTTTCCTGTGAGTGTGGGTGGTTGTGTGCTGGTTAGGCTGGTGTTTGCTTGGTCTCTTAGGTGTAGGTGACAAAATCTCGGGGAGGGGTAGGCTCCAGGTTGGACTTGCTAGTGGCTGGGTGAACCATCAGCTTGGGCTGACAGGCTTTTGTGCTTCCTTTCGAAGAGCTGCAATAGTTTTTACAGTGCATTTTCAGTCACCTCACAGCACGTTATTTCACCCTTTCTGTCTGTTGGTGCTAAACTTTTGACCAAAATCCTCCTGGAGCATCAGAAGGGTTTTTGTGGTGGGGGAGACTGTGCAATCACACGGAAGGGTCTGCAGGGCTGTGGGCTCTCCCCACCCCACGCCGGCACCCAGGATGGAGACGGATCTCCCTCCTGGCTTGGGAGATGGTGGGGTAGGGGACAGGGAACAGTGCAGCTGTCCAGGAGATGCAACTTCATCCCCTCCTGATATCTGGTCCATTTTGGAGAGGTGGGCAGGGAGGAAGGACTCCTTGTCACTTGCCAGCAGTGCTGCGTTTCTGAGCTGGCTCCCAGCTATACTCTTAGGTTGCATCTCTGCTATGGGGAGAGGCGAGGGAAGAAGGAGCAGTGGCATTTTCTGATTTTGAGTTTGATATTTAACAAATAAGCAAGAGCAGAGCTTGGCTAAGGGAAAAGGAAAACCAAGAGCATGAAACCTAGGCCACCTCATTGCTGGGTCCCAGCAAAGAGGTCCCAGCTGGTGAGAAAACCTGCCCAGTTCTCTCCTTGCAGGACATGGCTCCTCACTCGCTCTGCTCCTGCCATTATCCTGTCAATTCCCAGGGCTGGACTGGTCCTCCTTGTGCTGTACGAGTGACAGTAGAGATCATGATTAAATCCAGACATTCGGGCTGGGCTAAAGTCAGGCTGTTGGAAATTGAGGAGTCCTGACTCTCCGCATCACCCGCACACTTGCCCTTTGTGTAAAGCACCTACTCCTGGCTCTGGCTGAAGTGATGCTTCAAGAGGCCCTGGGCAGTGGGAGGTTCTTTATTGGACCCTAAACCAGACTTTGTGGACTAGGGAGACCTGATAAATTTAGTTAGCACGGTGTTGGCATGGTCATCCTTTTGCTGACCCTCAGGAAGAGCTGGAGCTGCAAACCCAGCCCTCGCACGCTGGCTCTGCCCCGGTGAGGAGGCAGCCCCAGCTCTGGTCCCCAGCATGCGGCTGGTTAAAAGGGTGTCTGCTACCAGTAACAGGCAAAGATGATTCTGCTCTGGCAACTTAGATAGCACTGAGATTTATACCAAATATCATTTAAGACCAAAAGCTCACCCATTCAGCGTAACTTAATGAAGTACATGCTAGTGGGCAATGCTTTTACAGCTTTTCTGGTAAGTGCCATATGGAGCCGGGTTTGAAACCCACTTGTGCGAATTTTAAGTGGCATTACTTTCATTACCATAACCTAAGGTTAAGTGAGCAATAAATTTAGCTCATGGGAGAGTGGGCAGAGGGAAAGTTACAGATTCAGTGCGGCTGCCACTAATGGGGAGTTGGAGTGA
This sequence comes from Pelecanus crispus, assembly GCF_030463565.1. NCBI lineage: Eukaryota > Metazoa > Chordata > Aves > Pelecaniformes > Pelecanidae > Pelecanus > Pelecanus crispus. Next base: position 41,790,608 of record NC_134646.1, on the reverse strand, counting down.
AGGTGTGTCAGATTATTTGATTTCTTTCTTTCTTTTCATTTTTTTTTCCCCCTCCTGAACACATATGCCTGAGTTTCTCTGATTTTTAAATCCAAGGCCTTGCAAAGGGGTGGGTATTTAGGCATGCCTATTTGTGTTGCATGGGTAAAGAAATTTTCTGCAGTGTTTAATTTTTGCTATTTTTTTGTCTTTTGTCTTGTTTTGTTCTTTCTCTGCTGCACAGCCCTGCTAGCTGAGATTAAGGTGTTCAGAGTTCCTGATTTGCCTTTGACTCAGTGCCAGTGCTGCTGTGGGCACTCGGCCACTCAACATCAAGTGTACGTATTGGGTAAAAAAGAATGCAGCAATTTTTGGAGTAATTTTTCCGCCCCTCACATTAGTCAGATGGGTTTTCCCCCCGCCCTCCCTTATGTGATGGCTGGATATAATTCCACTCAGAGAAAGCAGATCTTTGCAGATTAAACTTGCAGAAAGGAGACGGGAAACATCAAGTCAAGGCTACGCTGGTGGAAGACTGAGATTGCTTCTCAGCGCGTTATTGCGCGTAATTTATGCCAGCGGGAAAGGGCCGGGGAGGGGTCGCGTCCCCCGCTTGCAGACCTGCACGGTGATCCTGCCTTCTGCCTTTCTCCCCCGGGACCGCAGCCCCCGCTCCCACCTCGGACCAGGCGCCGCCACCGCCATCCTCCCGCGGGGCTCTCCCCAGCCGCTGGGTCGGCAAATCTCCGGAAAATCGGAGACGGACGGCACTGCGCAGCCCACCTGCCGTGGCCAGGCGGGACCGGGGCGGGGAGGGGTCGGGGCGGGGGGGGGGCACGACACGGGCGTGGGGGTGCCGGGGCGGGCGAGGTGTCCGGGGCTGACCAGCCCTGCTCCTTCCCTTCTCCCCAGGTGGTGCGGGGGAGATGCGGCACCGCGCAGCCGGCTCGGCCCTGGGTCTGCTGGCGGGCTGATGGGCCCGGCTTGAACCGCCGGAGCGTTTTGGATGGAAGCGGTGGCAGCTGTGAGCCTCGTACAGCGAGTTGGAAGCAACATGAACGCTTCGGTTCTCGCCCCCCTGGGAAATATTTCTGGTCACCTGAATTTTTCGGAGAAGAACTCGCAGATCTTGCAGTTTGAGGATGAGGATTGCCATGTGCCTTTGGCCATGGTCTTCACTCTGGCCTTGGCTTACGGGACTGTGATAATTCTGGGAGTCTCTGGGAATCTGGCCTTGATTGTCATTATTTTAAAACAAAAGGAGATGCGCAATGTTACCAACATCCTCATTGTCAACCTGTCCTTTTCTGATCTTCTAGTGACCATCATGTGTCTTCCCTTTACCTTTGTGTATACTTTAATGGACCACTGGATTTTTGGGGAGGCCATGTGCAAATTGAATCCTTTCGTGCAATGTGCCTCAATCACCGTCTCGGTCTTTTCTTTAGTCCTCATTGCTATCGAACGCCATCAGCTGATCATCAATCCCCGTGGCTGGAGGCCGAACAACAGACATGCCTACCTGGGGATTGCTGCCATATGGATTTTAGCCATGGCTTCCTCTTTGCCTTTCCTGATCTACCATGTGTTAACGGATGAACCCTTCAGAAACATAACATTTGATGAATATAAGGACAAATATGTGTGTTTGGACCTGTTCCCCTTGGACACTGCCAGGCTTTCTTATACCACAACGCTTTTGGTGATTCAGTACTTTGGACCGCTTTGTTTTATATTTATTTGCTACCTAAAGGTAAGAGAGAATCCCCTCGCGATACGCACTTCTTTCTGTCTGATGTTTGTTTATCCTTGCAAAGATAATTGTTGTAGGTTAAATTATCCCACATGTTTCTCTTTGTTGAATTTCCTGCAGATATACATACGATTAAAAAAAAGGAACAACATGATGGACAAGATGAGAGACAATAAGTACAGATCCTCTGAAACCAAAAGGATCAACATCATGCTGATCTCAATAGTGGTCGCATTTGCAGTTTGCTGGCTGCCTCTCACCATCTTCAATATTGTGTTTGATTGGAATCATGAAATTCTGCCTGTTGCTACCTGCAGCCACAACCTTTTGTTCCTGATTTGCCACCTCACCGCCATGATCTCTACCTGCGTGAACCCCATCTTCTACGGGTTTCTCAATAAGAACTTCCAAAGGGACTTGCAGTTTTTATTTCATTTTTGTCATTTCCGCTCCCGTGAGGAGGATTATGAGACGATAGCCATGTCCACCATGCACACAGATGTTTCAAAAACCTCTTTAAAGCAGGCAAGCCCAGTCGCATTTAAAAAAATTAATAGTGATGATGATGACAAAATATAAAGAAGTAATAAAAATTCTACACCAAACTGCTGGAGGTGTGATCGCAGGTGGAATGTGTCCAAGGACAAGCACAATTACATAACAAGTACAAAATGGGTAATGTTTTTCTTCCTTTTCCAAGGAACTTTGATTGTTGTCACTTTGAAATTATACACTGTGCATTTTTGCCCCTTTTACTGCTTTAATGTTCCCAGCAGTCTCATCTGAATCTTATTATAAGGCATAGTCGGACCTGCTACTACCTATGGTTTTCATCAGCTGTCTTTTGTTCTGTTTTCTTTGTACAGTTATGTGCTTTAGCACAAAGATATATTTATTGATTTTTTTTCAAAGAAGTAGTTTTCAGGAGTGTCCATCTAAGACCATTAGAAACAATATGAACCACAGGGAGGCTGTCACTGCAGAGGACACCCATCCCAGCATAAAATTAGGACATCGAAGAGTTCTTCATCATTGTCTTCTTCTTCATCATCTTCTTCTTCTTCTTTTTAATTCAGCTTTTGATCAATGTTAAAATCCTGTAAAATCAGTGTAGACACACAGAAAATTACTCTGTGAAACCTGTAGAATATGTTAAATGGGGACATGCATTTGTCTTGTTCATAGAGGCAATTCAGGCTGTAATCACTTAGGTTCAAAGACAGGATTAAGAGAGAAATTCTGTTCTCATTTATGAGAATAAAACCCTACAGTAATTCCACAGAGCACAATAGGATAACTCTGATGTTTCACCAAAGCAAATGAAAGCACAAATGGGCCTTCAGTCCCAACTGATTATAGCTGATTTTAATAGTACAGGCTTTTTATTTTAAAAAAACCAAACCCCATTTTCATCTGCCGTCACTGACAGGAGTTAGTGTTGCTGGGATGAAATGTACTGTCTGTCCCAAGCCTATGAACCATGTAAATTTTCCTTGAGACCTATGTCCAGAATCTAAAGTGAGATGGGACAGTTCACTGTCTGTACAAGGTGCAATTCCATCTTCACAGGTGACAGTGAAAATCAGGTCTGGTATTAAAAAAATAAGCTTTAGCTACCTGGGTCCTTTCATAATAATTAGTGCTGATCTATATAGATTATGTATAGCCTCATAATGTTCTGTGTTCAGATGCAACGGTATAAACCTTGATTATCTCCAAGACAATGGATGGCTTAATCAAGATCTGCAAAATTTAAAAGGAGGATATGGATATAGTTTGGGTGTAATTGGTATGTCTAGCTTCCAAATTCACCGTTTCCATAGTTGGTTGAAGTGCGGAGGTATTTGCCAAATATACACAATAGAGCTCTGTGTGTTATTGCTTAGAATATATATCTTCTAATTACACAAAATATACATGACTAGACCCCAACTGAGGGAAACCCGCATAACTTGACTGCTGTAAATGAAACTACAATATCAGCCAGCTGAGGTTCTGTGTCATACAGTGTACTTTGCTGTATAATCAATGCCTTTTCGAATAATCAGCTTTTTAAAATACAATATAGACCCTGCTTTCATTTAGCAAGGTCACTTTAAACCATTCTGGCAGAGAAGAGGGTATTTAAAATGGATATAAATGTAAATGTAGCATAAATGGAAATCTGACCTGATATCTTTCTGAGCAAAAAGATCTCAGGATGTGATGGTGAATTTAATATCTTCTAAATCTAACATGGATAAATGCCTAAGAAATGAAAACTATTTGGTTTGCCAGTATTTAAAAGTCAAAAACTGTGCCTTGTGCTGTCTTATAGATAGTGTAGAATATTAAAGTAGCAATGTGTTCTTGTGCATTATAACTCCATGTATTTCTCTACTGGCAGATAATTTAATTAAAAAGGAAGTTTCTGTGGTTGAGAACAGAGAGGGAATGTAGAAAATGAATTATAAGACAGAACTTTCTTTCAGAGCTTTGCCCTTTTGTATTTTATGAGATTTCCCTTTTCTTTGTGGTTCTCTATGGAGCGTGTTGCTAATAATTTGACAGGAGCCTCCTGAAATTATTCCCCTGTCACTTCATGATAATTTTCATATGCTAAGGGGTGTGTATTTTCACAAAGAGATACAATGTAGAAGCCCAGCCATGTTTTTCTATTAAGAATGTCACAGTGAGTTTTTCCCATTAGAAAAAAAATCATAGTGAATTTTCTGGTTTTTCCCATTTTTAAAAAAAGCACTTTCTTCCAATCCGGTGGAAGAAGAAAACAAAATTATTTAAGAAAGTTTCCAGTTAGTTTGCTGGAAATTTTTGATCAGGCTGGATTAGGTGTCTCTACAGAGTAGGTGTTGGAGCAACTTTAGAGGAACCTGCTGGTGCAGAGACCTAAAACTGGTGTGTCCTAAGATTCGGACATCTCTGGTAGGAAAGCAACATAATTCCTCCTGTGTCAACCTTTCTCCTGCTTGAGGTATGGTCTCAAATCACAGAGCCCATCTGATACCATCTCATACTGTCTCCTGAGATTGCGTCAGGTGTTTTTTGCCTACCAACGTCTGATAAACAAGGTGAAGTGTAAGTAGGAGCATTCCTTCAGCTCGTCCGTGTGAAGCTCAGGAGCCATTTTTCCACTGCGGCTGTCCTAGGATCAGGCTTCTCTTACATGTTTCCTCACTTGCCTGCAAGAAGCCTTTCTGAGCCTATGCTAAGGATGCAGGCTAGCACATCATCATACGAATAGCAGAGCGGATGCTGCCTGAAACGACAGTGGAAATAAACGCAGTGTAAAGAGCATTCAGCAGGAAAATGCAATTGAAGAATTTCAGAAGCAAAATCGTTGCTCTTCTGAAGAATTTGTCATGAGGGCAAAGATAAAAGTAGTCTCTCCGAGCTGCTGACCTGCAGGGCATAGATGACATCTACTGAGAACAGTATTTTTGTCTTTGTTTTCATGACTTGACACTGGAGTCCTCAAGAGCCACTGGAGACTTTCCCCTCCTGACACCTGGCTACAACACTAATCCTCTTTTTCACTTTCAGAGCTCCAGCATGGCTTCTCGTCCTCTATATGCTAAATTTCTTTACAGGGTAAGCTGCTGGGTTTCATGTTTCTCTATCATTTCTCAGTCATTCTGGTTTGATATTTGTTCCTCCTGTGTGCTGTTTTGTCAAACTCCCCACACTTCAGCACATGCTGATTCCTATCTCAAAAGCCTGAAGATCGCTCTTATACTTTCAGACTGGTAGAAAAGTTTTACTGACAGAAAAACAGAACAGTGAGGGGTCTATAATGTATGTTACTATTTATGTGCAATACATTTCATGTCAAATCTACAGCCTTATATGACAAATGTAACTTTTTAATAAACATTAATAGCTGCTTCGTCAGTTATTTTATCATCTTAAACTTCATTTTTATCCATCACAGACATTTAAAGCTTCTGCGTAATCTAAATACACCAGCATATTTGTATGTCATCTTAATAAACACTTCTATATTCCCATATTACTTTTTTCCAACATGTCTCTTGGTTGTGTCATTGCCACTACGTATGGTAATCCACAACTTTCACATCTTCATTAACAAAAAAAAAAAGGATAATAATAAAGGAAGTAATTATTTGACAGGAATACCTGCTTTTGGTAGGCTAGGAAAAGCTGGATATTTAAAAAAAAAAAAACAAACCCAATCAACTCTGTTTTTTCCACCTCATAAAGAAATCAGATTTAAACCAGGAAAAGGAATTAACATGACAGGACCCCCCAGGTCACTTGAGCTGATGTTGACTGTATCTCATCACTGATGAAGGTGTGAAGGGCTAAGGGTTCATATATTCTGACTCTGGTGTCTTGCAGTACAGTACCAGCTATTATTAATGGATCCTAAAATCAAAATGTGATACTGATTCATATTCAGACAGTAAATCAGCATATGTTTAAATCCAGGCCTGTTCATCAAATTCTGATTCTGACCTCAGGAAAATGTTCTGAGATCAATGAAACTGGAGAATTTGCTTAAAGTTAACCATTTTCTTAGGCACTCTACTGAATAAAAGTGCACTGCTGGCTGGCAGCTCACACCTTTCTGTAAAAATCAGATTTTGGATTTCAGCTTATTATAGAAATAAATTAATATAATATAGTTTTTCTCTGGATTTTCTCTGCAGCCCAGTGCCTGACAATGCTTCAGTTTAAGGCTTTGCTTCCTAATTCCTTGTATCAAAGAATTTATCAAACCAGTGCATAGAGAATTTAAGACAATTAGGGAATTTTTTTTCCTGTTCTTATTTTTAAAGCATACATAACAGCAGGAAACATGAGCTTAAATAACACCTCTGTCTGCAACAGATTAAATTAATTCAGCTGAGTAGCAAGGGTGGAGAAATAATAATTATAACCAAATGATCAGTTTTGTTGACAGCCACTTCTCACCTGAAGAATATATACAACTCCAAGCTCCACCATGTCCTCTTCATTCATTGTTCTTTAATACGTGGTACCTGCTTCCCTGAGTCATTACTAAATACCCAAGTCATTACTAAAGTTGATGTGAAACAAAATTCTTTTCTTCTATCTCTGTTTTGCAGAATTTAAAATTTGAGGATTACATGTAAGAGGAAAAAATATGACCGGCTTTAGTCTCTTACTCTTTAATTAACCTGTGGTCAGAAGTAACTTCTATTCAATATTTCTGCCCATGATAACAGTGTTAATGGTCTAATTAAAGCTGCTATTTCAAATATTAGGGAGAGCATTCACAAAGAGTAACTTCAGCTGGAGGATGGCAGTTTTCCTAGCCGCCTCCAGTGGCAACCTGAGGGTACTCACACCTGCTCCACTCTAGGTGCTACGCATCTACCAAAATGTCTTTCTCTCCATTATCTGTACAGGCTGCTAAGGCACCGCCAGCTTCCAGGGCCGGCACTAGGGCTGGTGACTAATGCCTCCCTTCCTACATCTTCCATGGTGCTTCTGCTCTCACTTCATACTTCATACCCTTCAAACCCAGCTGGTTTCCGAGGAAGTCATAGGAATTGTGCCCAAGTATATGGCAAAATTCAACTCTATCCAGGACAGTGCTTTAAACAGTTTCTTCCACTAAAATTACTTTCCAGCAAGTTTCTGGTAGGCAAGTTGCTCAAAATTTGCATTCCACATAAGTACATAATTTACAAAGCCTGTGTAGGAATTATGTCCATACAGAACATCCAGCTCATTGCAGCAAAACTGACAGCACACACTGTCTTGTGTTTTCCAAAGATCTGGGTTGGTGATCTGGTTATCTGGTGTACATCAGGCTTAGTTGCAAGAAATTTGCACCGGATGCAAATGTGTTTGAGATTGCTGCACAGGAGAGGCTCTGCATGGTTAACTAACTTGCCACAAATTATGTAAAATTTCCGATATACAGGGAAATAGACAGACAGAGTTTGGAAAAGAGAAAAAAAAGCAGAAGATCTATATGAAGCCTTCATGCATTCTGTCAGATATACACAAAATGACTCAAAGGGAGACTCAGGCATTTATTTATTTTTGGGGCCAACAGACTGACATGTAAATGTTTTTTGGGGAAACCGGTGGTCAAAAAAGGATGTGTGATAAATAGGTTCTCTGCTCCTGTTTTCAGAAAAGGGATATAGATCTTTATAAATTACTCTGAAAATGTATTTTAAGATTCTTCACCTTAGATTAATTTAGATCTCTTTTTCAGATGAAGGAAACAAAATGTTTTTGGCACAATCAAAAAATAACAGCTTTTCATCGCACCCACCCACTGCACATGAGTCCATTCGCTTTCACTTCTGCACAACATGGAGAATGTTTGTTTATGGCAGGAGGAGTAACCTGATCAACAAAGCTCTCCTTGTCTTGGTTTCTGTTCACAGCGGTACCGTGCTGCTGTTTTTCACTTTCCAGCCTCCCTGCCCCCCCCAAGCTATGACATTTTTATTATGCTATTTATATTGTTTCTTAATAAAAGCTCTCTGTGAAAAGATGTTCTTGAAAGATCGTATTCAATGTGTGCTTGAACATATGGGTGAAAGGCCATACAGGATTTGTAGAAATGTGACTGGCAATGCGATGATGGTTCAGGGGGTAGAGAAGTAGAAAATGTATTTGTTGCATACAGTTATTCAGCCCTTTTCATATAAAGCTTTTGTTATAATTTTAATTCATGTAATCTAAATGTCAGCTAAGTCTACATCTCTAGTATTTCCTCTTGGTGACCAGCCTCTGGAGACATCCAACTAGCAGGAGACACTGGGTAACACAACTTGTTTCCTTACCTATTGCCCTCATGATTGCCTATAAGCTTCTCATTGTTTGCAATATACTTGAAGATATATATGCAAAAATGTTCACTTCTTTCTCTTTAAGACTAGTAAATGTTGTACATTTAAGAGATTTAATAGATAGGACTGGATTATCTTTTCTGATTTTTTTCTATTATTATTATGACTGTAACATCTGAGGCTCTTCAGTTAAGCCTTGATTTTTTATCATTTTGGGCACAAGGGTAGTCCCGTGGATGTCAGTCACCATGCTCATGTGCTTATAATTAGACAGGTGCTAAAAGTAAGCCTTAAAGCTTGACCTAAAATACTGCAAGGTTAATGGAAAGCGTCCCCCTGACTTCAGTGAACTTTGGGTAAGGTCCTTGTTTCAAGTGACACTAAGGTGCGATACATGTCTGAATATCTGCTTCCTAGAGAGGGCAGCAGGCCATAAAAAGTGACATTTTTCTATCTGTGTGGACTTAGCAGAGACACAACTCCACAGTCATCCATATCAGTCTGAGGGATGTACCAAAAAGTCATCTCCAGCTGGCACTTACAGTAAGGTTATCCTCTTAGGTTCTTCTGTGAGTTTTACTCTGATGTATTTTCTTGACAGAGTTACAAGTTCAATGTATCTGCCAAGCTGTCTGGCTTACTGATTTAAACCAATTTGCTTCACAGAAAATTGAAGAGGGCACTAGCAATTCTGAATGTAGTTTTGGCTCTTGACAGGTATGCATATTTATAGATTTCCACTACTAAAATTGTGGGCTTTGTTTATTATTATTATTATTACTGCTGCTTTTTTCACTTTGTCAAAAAAACACCCAGACAGCATAGTTTACATTTAAAATTCACTCCAGGCAGTAAGGAATCTCAGACTTTAGCAGGGGGTGTGGATTTACCTGGTAATGGTGGTCTTTCAGCAGGAACATCAGCAGTCATGAATAAAAACACTGCAAATAGTTGCTTACAAAATATCTTCAGAATTAGGTAAGGGCACCTTTAAGTCAACATATAGAAACTTGAATTCAAATTTTTGTGGTGGAAATTATGCATTCAGATAACCCAGTGACTTCATGAAATTATAACGCCTGAGCCTGGTCTCACTCATATTAGCCCAATGCTGCGGTAACATCTCTGACATTGTTCAGAAGATTACGGTGTAGATGTGGCAGGTAAATGAGATCAGTCTGTGAAAGCTGTCAGACTGGGTTTTTTTAGGCCCATAGATTTTATATTACCTAGGATCAGGATAGCATACTGAATATTTAACCTAATATTTTCCTTAAGGAAATGATGTACCTTGGCTGCCTGTTCTCCCTTCCTTTCCTTGGCTTTTGAATTCCTTAGTAATTTTCACTTGGACCTGACAGATTTGCCAAAGCTTTTTGAGAACTGAAATGCTATTGGATAAGCTGAGTACCTGTTCTTTAAAAAAGGTTGTTCTTTTAAGCTGGACATACATGTTATAGGTGTTATCATCTGAAGTATTATATCCTACACAGTAAAATACAGATATATATGTTTAATATCACCTAAAGTAACATTTTAAAATGCTGACTTTAAGTGTATTTTATATATTTATAAAAACGCTCTAAACCTTCAGCAGTTCTTATGTTCAGGGCATGTTTCTGGAAGGAACAAACCAAGCTGCACAGGTTGTGCAGCTGTGCTGGCTGTGCAGCTGGTGCTGGCAATAGGGTGTTGGTTTCTGTGACCATGGGACCCTGTCTGAGGATCAACATCTGCTTGGGAGAGATGGAATGCACCTCATTAAGCGAGGCAAAGGTATCTTTGCCAGCAGGATGGCTGACCTGGTAAGAAGGGCTTTAAACTGGGAGTAACGTGGGATGGAGAGTGTTACCAGCAGCCTGTGAGGGAGTGATGGACAGGGCTGACAAGCAAAGGGCCTGGGGTGGTGTGAATGAAGGCAAAGACAAAACCAACAAAACAGAGCTTAAATAGGGTTATCTCAAGCACCTACAGGTAAGCAAGGAAGCGCCTACAGGGCACCAATTTGGGAAAAATCCCCAGACCCCTTCTGGGAAATCGGCATGCCAGAGTGCCTCTCTGAAGTGCCTGTACACTAATGTGTGTAGCATGGGGAATAAACATGAGTAAGCAGAGATCTGTGTGCGGTTGCAGGGCTATGATCTTGTTGGGATCCTGGAGATGTGGTGGGATGGCTCCCATGACTGGAGTGTTGCAACGGAGAGATACAGGCTCTTTAGGAAGGACAGGACAGGAAGATGAGGAGGTGGAGTTACCCTTCATGTGAGAGAGCAGTTGGAGTGTGTGGAGTCGTTCTGAAGATGGATGAGGAGCCAACTGAGAGCTTATAGGTGAGGATTAAAGAACAAACCAGTATGGGTGATACTGTGGTGGGTGTCTACTACAGGATGCCTGATCAGGAAAACGGTAGATGAGGCCTTCTACAGACAGCTAGAAGTAGCCTCATGTTCCCAGGCCCTGATCCTTGTGGTGGACTTTAACCAACCCGATACCTGCAGGGCATAAGCAATCCAGGAGGTTCCTGGAGAGCACTGATAACAACTTCCTAACACAAGTGAGAGGAGCCAATGAAAAGACATGCTCTGCTGGACCTCATACTTGCAAACAAAGAAGAGCTTGTCAGGGATGTGAAGGTGGAAGGCAGCCTTGGCTGCAGTGATAGTGGGGTTCAGGATCCTAAAAGCAGGGAGCAGGGCAAAAAGCAAGATCACAATCCTGGGCTTCAGGAGAGCAAACGCTGGCCTCTTCAGCGATCTGCCTGAAAGAGTCCCATAGGATAAGGCTCTGGAAGGAAGAGGGGGCCAGGCAAGCTTGTTGATATTCAAGGATCGTCTCTTCCAAGCTCAAGAACAGTCCATCCCAATGAGCAAGAAGTGAAGCAAAGATGCCAGGAGGCCTGCATGGATGAACAAGTTGCTCCTGGCAAAACTCAAACACAAAAACTAAGTATATAGAAGCGGAAAGCAGTGACAGGTAACATGGGAGGAATATAGAGACACTGCTTCAGCATGCAAAGACAGGGTTAGGAAAGCCAAAGACCAGCTGGAGCTGAATCTGGTGAGGGAATGAGGCAACAAGAAAGGCAACAGGAAGGGCTTCTGTAAGTACATAAGCAGGAAAAGGAAGACTAGGGAATATGTGGGTCCGCTGCTAAATGGGGCAGGGGCCCAGTGACACAAGACACTGTAAAGGCTGAGGTACTGAATGCTTTCTTCCCTCAGTCTTTACTAGTATGACCAGCCTTCAGAAGTCCCAGGTCCTGGCGATCAGGAGGAAAGGCTGCAACAAGAAAGGCATACCCTTGGTGGAAGAGGATCATGTTAGGGAATACTTCAGCAAACTGAACATACGTAAGTCCATTGGCCCTGATGGGATGCAGACTTACCTCATTCCCTGAGAAAGTGATTGAACAGCTAATCCTGGAAACCATTTCCAGGCTCATGAAGGGCAGGAGGGTGATCAGGAGTAGTCATCATGGATTCTCAAAAGGGAAGTCATGCTTAACCAACCTGATAACCTTCTACAATAAAGGTTATCTTACCAAGCCATCTACTGGCTCAGGTAGATGAGGGGAGAGCAGTGGGTATTGTCTACCTTGACTTCAGTAAGGCTATTGACACTGTCTCCCATAACACGCTTATAAAGAAGCTGATGACGTATGGACTGGATAAGCAGGCAGTAAGATGGATTGAAAAGCGGTTGAACGGTCAGGCCCAGAGGGTGGTGATCAGTGGCTCTTTTCAGTGGTGCCCAGTGACAGCACCAAGAGACAATGGGCCGGAAACACAGGAGTTTTCCTCTGAACATCATGAAACACTTTTTTACTGTGAGGGTGACTAAGCATTGGCACGCATTGCCCAGAGAGGTTGTGGAGTCTCTCTCCTTGGAGATATTCAAACCGCCTGGATGTGGTCCTGGGCAACCAACTCTAGGTGGCCCTGTTTGACCAGGGGGGGTTGGACTAGGTGACCTCCAGAAGTCCCTTCTAACCTCAACCATTCTGTGATTCTCTGCACTAGAGCATCAGAAATTTATCCACAGAACAGAGCTGCTTCTCTCTTCAAGTAAAGCACTCAGAGAAGCTGCCTTTGTCTCCAAGCTATGAATTATCATGTGTTTCTAGAACATATCTATTGGCAAGCATATTTACTATGCTGTAGTTAGTTAGCTTTCCATTTATTTTACTCCAGTGTTATAATACTACCAGAGAAAATGTTCTCAAATCTCAATTCTTCAGGCATCTTGAAAAACACGATCTGATTTCACTAATCTCTTAAAAGACACTGGACTCTGAAAAACCCTTTTTGCTTACTTTGTAAACGTTTCAATGCTAACACATTACATGATGTATTACTTTTACTAATCCATTAAGCAAGATCCAAGTAACCTTTCATGCAGAAGTATTGCCACTTACTTCACACTGATATCCAAATTTGGTGTAATCAGCTCTTAGATAGACCTGTTAAACTGTATTTGTTTTATATATTCACTGTTACAAAAGCACTGAATATAAGAGTAAGTTGGTAGAGTTGTACTCTTACAAGTTCGGGGAAGACTGGGAGCTATGCAGGTAAAAGAATTTTTGTCAGTGCCTGAGTAAGGAAAAGAATAGAAAACCCACTCTTGCCTGCTATGTTTGGTAGCAGCCAGCTGGCCAGCATTATTCAGGCAATGAGTACGCTCTTATGTCTGAGCCAGGCAGGGCAACATGGGAAGGAGGACCATAGGGTCCAAGAGTTATGGACCACAACCAAGAGTTGTGGTATTGCAGTGTTAGTCTGCACGCTAATATGAGGGGAGAGCTGAGGCAAATTTGGTGGGCTGAGGAGCAGACACAGGGCATAGAGACATGGAATCCAAATCTTATTAGTTTTGTTATTTAGAATAACGTGTGGTAGGAAATTTATCATAATTATCAGTTTCTAGGCCAAGCTATAGGCCAAGCTATAGTACATGTGTTTGTCACAGTTTTTGTTTTGGGCTTTTTTTTAAAAAGAAAACTCACAATTACCTGAATAGTAAGACCTAGTTTAGGACAGTTCCTATGTTAGAGAGAGAACTTGTCAGTGAAGGTGCTGACAGTACAAATTCTTTCGCAACTCTAAAGCCAGCTGAATTTGAAAGAGTCCTGATTGCTCTAATATACTTTGTTTACTTGCTATATTATATTTTTTAAAAAAAAGCTACAGATGAAGCCATGTTTCTGATGAATATATATATGCAATACTACTAGCTGCATAATAAAAACACAATTGTCATTCATACATTTTTAATAAAAATTGGTGCTAGCCCTGTCACACTGGATATTACCATTTGATTTCTCACATGGTTTTCTTAGAAATGTGGAACTGTTTGTACAATGACTATGATTGCAGCTAGGAAAAAAAAAAAAAAGAGCCAAACAAATCTCTTTGCCTAGAAGGTATATTTTTACATAATTTCTTAAACCCTCCCCTGTCTCCATCAAATACCTCTCCAACTTATGTTTTTAGTTCAGGGTAGCAGAGAGAGAGTTCTGACAACTTTAAAAAAACTCAGTGAAGGCCTCTACCCACACTGACCCAATCTGAAAACTATGCTGCTTTTTCAGTGCTCTCTGAATGCAGATACCTGCTAACAGGACATTTAATTAGACCTCAAACTACTCTGCTACTGTGCCCTAGTAGTTAGCCAGAATTCAAGAGCAGATAGGACTGCTTTAATTAGACAGAAACTGAGACAAACGTATTCTTTGTGCAATGCTTATTTAGAAATATCTTATTCACAGTACTGTTTCCAGAACAACAGGAAACTTATTCTAAGACAAGTTCCAAGTGAGCCTGGGTTTAAGAAGCTCTGTCTCTGTTTCCTTTCAGTGTTGTGTTGCAACTCTTTACGCTGACTCTCTCTAGTCCCATTGCAAGCAGCCAATATTGCAATCACAGAAATTATGATCACGCAGACCTCTTGCAGATATGGTTCAGGATTAAGCAATCCCTCTCTCCACCTTCCCCTCTTCCCACACCTACGCATCGCAATCACTTGTCACACTGAAGGGTAAACTAAGCTGCAGCATAGATCAAGCTTAATAACAATCAGCCTAACAATAAAGAAGGGATTTGAATGAGGCAATTGGTCCAATCTATCACCTGGTTACACAAACACTTGTTCTGGTGTGAAGAGCAGAGGTTAATGGGGCAAATGAGTGAATGACTAAGAACGGGAATGCACAGTGCTTAGGCTGGCATGGCCACATAAAGATGCTAGTCAAACTGTGCCCTAAAGTTGTAATACAGAAAATACTTGTTAACCCACCACTGTTAGCTCTGACCTGCTATGAGGTTGATTATTTTGGGTGGCCACCATCATGTAAACAGCTATTTTTGCCAAGCAAAAAGACTTGATTGGACCTTATCTAAAGCCTCCAGCGCTTTAAATGAGTCTGTGCTTGTCTTTTGATTTAAGCCCTGCGTGCTGACACTCCATTATTGCCTTTCCATACAGAACCACCTTTCATGCACACTATACTGTAGAAGCTGTTAGCTCTCTTCCAAGAAACATAATAATCATGGAAGTATGAATTTTCTTGTAAACTCTGCAACCATGTGCAGCAATCCATAGTGTGGGTCTCTGGATTGCAAATGCTGGTATTTCTGTGATTTTTTTTTTTCTTCACCTGGAAACTAAGTGGAAGAAACAGATTGCTGCAGGGCTACATCCAACGAGTAAAGAAAGAATTATGCCCTTGAGTCTGCAGAAGTGTATTCAGGAAAATGCAGTGGTCAAGATTCTGTCTGAGGAATAGGCTAAGCAATGTCACTAGCCCTGATATTTCAGCTTTCTCCAGATACATTCTGGTATGCAAGTAGGTTCAAACTGTCTTGCTTAAATCAGTGTGGGATACTTTTACCAGCAATTACTGTATTGAACCACTGTGAACTCCAATTTTCATCTCAAAGTTCTAACTTAGAGGGAATTGCCTTGATTTAGCTAAGCTTGACCTATGAAATCATATATGACTCAGCCTGTCTCCCTTGTAAAGTGCTCAGAGACTATGATATGTGATACTAATAAACAGAGAGCCTATTTCTGTGTGAATTAATTTACTATGCTCACTGAGGCTGGTTTGTATCACATATTTAAGTTTGAACTGCAGCATTTTCTTGAAAGAGAGAAATAATATCTAAAATCTGAAACGTGAAATTGTTTTAACTGAGTTTCAGTCCAGTTCCTAAGATATAGATGTGCACATTATATTAATACCCAGTGCTGAGATCTTTTAACTGACTGCATTAGCAAATAATTGCAGGGGCATATATATGGATTAGACATTACAACTTTTGCACATAAATGTGTAATTAATGCATACAAATCCATCGTTAGATGGATTGGAAAGATTGCTTTGAATAGGAGAGTGACAAATAAAAATCTAAAAATTTAGAATACTGTTACTTCTTGACTGTTCAGAAGTTTCACAGTATAATAGAACTTGACTTTGACGCAGGGTATTCTGTCACATACTTGAAAACACATTTCTAGAAAGAACCCACAATAGTCTGGTATTTTGAGCAGGGTCCTTTTTCTCAGTAAGTTGTTCTTGTTCATAAGATCGATAAAATCTAAGCGATCAAAATGGAGTTCTTCTCTGGATTCAGTGCAGGTTTTACCAGAGGAAAGAGTAGTAGGAGTTGCTGATTTTGCTTTACATCCCTTGCATATTGGTATTGTGCTAACATTGGCGTACTGTCAGGTGTTCTCCTTTTCTTCCATGGAGTTCCATCATTTTCCTTCTGTTCTGTTCCTCTTTTAAAAATAATTTCATTTTTCTGCCCAGCCCTTCAAATGATCGTCCTAGCTCTCTCACTTACAACATACAAAGAATTTGATGGCCAGTTTTTTAAAATTTAACGTAGATTTAATGATGGTCACAGAAGATAACAATGTATGAAATAAAGCCAGCACAGTATTACAATAACTTTTTAAGAGAAGAAATTGATCAGTATTTTCCAGAAAGAATTTAGCTTTTTGCAGTATCAGGATGTATTGGGTCTGGCTGAGATGGAGTTAATTTTTCCCATAGCAGCCCTCATAGTGCTGTGCTTTGTATTGGTAGCAGAAAGGTGTTGATAACACATCAGTGTTTTGGCTACTGCTGAGCAGTGCCTGCACAGCATCAAGGCTGTCTCTCCAACATTCGCCCTTCACCAGTAGGCTGGGAGTGGGCAAGATCTTGGGAGGGGCCATAGCCAGGACAGCTGACCCAAACTGACCAAAGGGATATTCCATACCATAGGACATTGGCTCAGCAATAAAAGCTAAGAGAAAGGAGGAGGAAGGGGGGACATTTGTTATTTACATTTGTCATCCAGAGCAACCGCTACACATACCAAAGCCCCACTCCCCGGCAAGTGGCTGGACATTGCCTGCTCATGCGAAGTAGAGAATAAAATCTTTGTTTTCCTTTCGCTTCCGCACACAGCCTTTGCTTTTCCTTTTTATTAAACTGCCTTTACCTTGACCCAAGAGTTTTTTTCCCATCTCATTTTCTCCCCGCCTGTCCTGCTGAGGAGGGGAGTGACAGGGAGGCTTGGTGGCACCTGGCGTCGAGCCAAGGTCAACCCAACACACAGGACTTTGCATTCTTTGTTCTTTCCTTATTTAACAGTACTTACTGTATCTACAGGGTCCATTTAAGTTTTATACTGTAGTCAGCATGTATACTGGAAAATCTAACCCAGAAACACTAAAGGATTAATTTTCAGAAACACAATAAAGACTTAGGCATCCAACTCTCATTGAAAGGCAATATCTCATGCATTTGAAATTCTTTTTGCTACAGAAACGTAATAGCGGTGAAGATAAAGAAGCAGTAAGTAACCTGTCCAATGTCATTAGAAAAGATCTTGGAATACATGTTTATCTCTGTTACTCTCTAGCCTTGAACTGTTCTGATTGCTGTGCTTGTGACAGCTTAAAGGAGGCCAATGACCAAAATGCCATACATGGGGTAATCATCAAGCTGCCTTTCCCCAAGATCTTCCCTATGTTTGTTGCATTAGTATGAACATGTGGTATAACCCACACTGTCACAAGCATGATAGTAAAATAAGCCAGCATGAACTGCAATCACACCTTCAGTTTCTTAAGCAGATATCAATCACTAAAAACCTTGTTTAGGTGCCATGTATGTCTGTAGAAGCATAAACCTTTTGACAACTCAGAATGGTACAGCTTATCTAGTAAGAGGTGTGGTGGTGTTTACCTCCAGCTCTGTACCTTGCCTGTCTTTGGGACAGTCTCATTTGTGCTGCAAATATGTTTCAGATAATGTAGGTAACAGCTGCTACATTTGTCTTTTTAACCTGGGGGATTAAGATAACCAGCCTACAAACTCTGTCAGAAATACACAAAACCAGCTGATCCATTTCTATACCCATGCTGTCTGTTCCCCACTATCCCCTCCCCCTGAACTCTTCCAATAGAAATAAAACCTCGTTTATATTTCAGATGTGGTAACTTGCTGTAGGATCAGCACAATTGTCATCACTAGCCGTTCATATGGCTAGGTTTTTCCCTGATGATCCCCTCTGGCAACTTTTTAGAATTGCTTTGAATTTATAATTTGTGATACTGGACATTTTAAATGTAATACTAGGTTACTTTTGATTGACTCAGTATTAAATATCAAGGCCCTGCTGTGGAGCCCACAAAAATCCATAGGAAAACAGACTTCATTGCAACATGAGAGGTACATTCTTTACTTTGTTGAACATTAATGTTGTTGCTGCATATGAGCTGTGCTCCATGACGCATCCCACATTTTTTTGTGTCTTGATCATTTCAGGAAACCTGCTCAGAATTTTTTTACTCCCTTTCAATGATGATTAGGGCATGGCCCTGCAGATTCCTGGATTCAGGGTTTTGGAAGAAATCTTGAGCTGTCCTTCTCTAGACAAAAGTGGAAAGGATGAATCCTCTGGGAAAGATAAGAGATAATTCCTTCTGCTGTAAAAACTACTTAAGAGACTAGCTTTTTATTGTTTCTCCTAGGTTTTACTATCTTACAGGTTGGGTTTTTTTTTTGTTTGTTTGTTTGTTTTTTTGTAAGGGGACTGGTCATCATATAAGTGCATGTATTCTCAGAGGACTGCTAGTAGCCATGTTGGCAGGATGCTGTTCTTGAATTAATCGTCTCAGCTTGGTTAGAAACAGTTCAAATTTGTCTGAGATAAGGTACTGTGATATTTATACATATGTTTCTATGTTGCAGCACTAACAACACCCACATTAGATATCTGAAAGTTAGCATGAATAATTCCAAAGCAACCTGTAACATAAGGCATAAACTAATATTCTTAATATTGTGAAGACCAAAGAAACCATTGTAGTGAGTACTGGCTAATGCAAGCAGTTTCCTTACAGCCTAATAAGTAAATGTAATTATAGCTCTGAAATCTTGCCAGCCTGTCTGTTAGTTCTTGAAGTAGTATAGGTGGTACAATTTGAGAAGCGAGCCTTGAAAATATGATGGAGGTAACAGGCGACAACTGGAAGTGTCAAGATGGGAGCTCTCTCCATACACAGGTGATTTATGCTATCTTGATCTGATGGACGGAATAGCTCTCCAAGGTACAGGGTATTCATACAGAGAGCCTGCCTTTGAAGTCATAGCTCTTTTAGAAAAGCTTTCTTCCTGAACCTGGAGTTGATGAAGTTTTGTAGCTGAAAGAAATACTTTTATATCCAGGTAAGATGAGTAAGGTCAATCTGCCAGGGTACGCACTGAACCCATGAAGTCCCATTATGACAATTCTATGCAAAATAAGGTAAAAAAATCAAAAGTCAATGAAGGTGGCTGTCAATAAGAAACTGACAGAACACTGAGGAGAAGAAGAAAAGTAGCTTTGGTAACAAACTTTCCGATTTAGAGCCAATGTCCTTTTTTTTACTGCGGGTTAGAGAGAGAAACAACATTTGCAGCTATGTCCCTGCAGGCACCAGATTGCTAATAAAAGCAACAGAGCTTGCAAATCCTTTGGTAAAGATCCAGTGTGCTGAATGGATGAGGAAAATGTGTAATAGCTGCATTGGACATTGAAATTGGTGTTGAAATAATAACAGATCTTTTTTTTTTTTTCAGGAGCAAACAGAAAAAAAACAGGGAAATGCCTTGTTTGGACTGTGTGAGAATTCCAGTTTTGGATTTTATTCAACAAAAAACCTAAATGAAAATATTTTTATACTGTTCAGGGTTATTTAACCTTTTAAAACATGCTTTTCTCTTTATCTTGATAAAATTTTAATGAAAAATACTGTTGTGAAACAAGAACATTACGTCCTGTTTTTAAATGTTCAAAATGAGTTTTTTCAGCTTTTTTCAAATAAAACGTATTTTGATAAGACCATGAAATTCAGCACTAAGAGGGGTTTAAAATCCTCTCCTCTCCCCAGAAAAAAAACATATTGGTTGAATGAAGCCAAATTTTGTGAATAACATTGTTCCAAATAAAAGACATTGTTGGTGGTTTTGTTACTTTATAAAGATGCACTGATGGCACTAATCCAGTTCTTACCCACTCTCATAACATCCTAGATATTACATCTAACTTCACAATAAATTACAACCCTTTTAGTGTAAATGAAAATAATTTGTATTCTTTCATAATTTTTCTTCATGAATTATCCTGCATTCCATGTTTGTGGGTATTAAAATATTATTGTATTATTATAAAAATTGTTTGTGAAATATAAAACTTTAAATAGCTGGGTATGCTATTAGCATCCAATATCACCTGAATAATGGCATGGGACTACAAAGTCCCATTATGACAATTCTATGCAGAATGGGACAGGAGAATTAGAAAATGATAAAGAATGTCTGTACTGTAACTTTTCACCTCCTCTTCCTAAAGGAGGTGGTAACTCAAGGAAAAAACAGCATAACAAGAGGCACTGCAAAGGAGAAATAGTAGAGAAGCTTGGGAGGATGACATTTAGACGACATTCATCTTAGAATCTGTAATAATGTTTGTTGCTTTAAAAAAAAGTTTGCAAATTGCCTAAGATCAATATGACTTCAGAAAATCAGAAATTGTGATATATCTTCATTTTCCAAATGTTTCTAGAAATCTTTTTTAAAAAATAAGATGAAAACTAGAGGAAGTAATGAATCCCCTGCAAATGACAGTTCTCTTTTCCAGTAAGCTAACTCCTATCTTCCTACGTTTTTCCACAGTAATTCTCACCACACATGCAATTCAAACTCTTTTCTGTGACTTTTCACAAAAAAACAAAGTACAGTATCTACTGTACTTATTCTGTGGTACTATGTATTAGAATGTGTACACGAGGAAGAATAAGCTGAGAGATGTGTGGGTGATAGCTTTGTTATTGTAGAAAGACTAAGCTTGAGAAATAAGCTCTAGTCACTATGGCAATGAACTTAAACTTGCCACGTGCCATTGTAAGGTTTTTAAAATTCAATTTTTCTTTCTTTCTTTTTTTTTTTAAATGTAACATACAAACAATGAAGGAACAAGTGAGTGTTGATTTACAGCCCAATTCTGCAAACCCCATCAAGCTTAATGCACAGATCCTGTGGTGCTGGAAATTGAAGAAAAACTGAGACAGAAGGGGCAAGAGAAAAAAAAAAAAAAAAGAGAGAGGAAGAAATGAGAGAGAATACCTGCATATTACTTTATCAGTTTTTCTTGACAACAGTTTTGTTACCTTCAGCTGTATAAGCTTCAAGTTAATGTTGTTCAGCAGATACTTAACAGCTAATTTTACTTTGAAGTTTGGCGTGCAGAAATGAAATGCACTTTTCTACTTATTGCTTAGTTTCAGGCATGTGATTTAATGTTATAATTCATTTGCTGAAAGCTACCATTCCCATTGGGACTGTTCACAGGACTATTGGTAAGCTTTCAACTATTTAATAAAGTATTTAGTTGTATGCAAGCAACTGAGATGATGTAGAAAAAAATGCATGTTCTGTCTTTAAAGCTGAGCCATACTAATAGCCATACTAATAACGAATTGTTAGTGGAACAATGGTTTGAATCATTAGTCAGTAAAATCAGGGTGACTATATGATTTGATACATCCTCATACATACATATGTACAAGTATGTACATCCCCCATTATCGAAGAGTTTTTCTTCTTTTCTTTTAGTCTAATAGCCACAGTTGCATAACCCTGTAATGCAATGCTGTGTACAGGGATCATACTTTTAAATAACCACTGATTGATTATGTTGCCAACATAAAAATTTCTGAAGAACGATTTTTGAACTGTAATGATTATTTTATTAGTATCACTTACTCTTTTTGGAAACTGAATGCACTGCAGACCCAGGGCTAGTTTACTGCATCTCATTTAATTTTGACCATACCTGTTGCTATCGTTTAGATTTGTTTAATAACAGTGAAAAAATTGCAGTACAAAATTCCTAAAAATGCAGCTTCACAAGCTGTTGTGCTTTCCTCTGGACTCTTGGGGGGATACAATACTAGAAGAGCTCACCTGGGATATTGATTCAAGTCCCCTGCCATAGCAGAGTTGTTCTTTGGTCTACATGTGAGCCTTTCCTGTTGATGAAGGAACGAATTTCTGTGGCTGTTATAAATCGAACAGTTTAGTCAAAAGTACTAGAAGTAATCAAAAGGAGCTGAAAGAG
Source organism: Pelecanus crispus (assembly GCF_030463565.1). NCBI lineage: Eukaryota > Metazoa > Chordata > Aves > Pelecaniformes > Pelecanidae > Pelecanus > Pelecanus crispus. The sequence goes on along the minus strand of NC_134646.1, from coordinate 41,768,424 downwards.
AACAAATTGCTTTTGTATTACCAATAATTTAATTTCTGTCTGTTAGCTGAAAAGAAAAATTAGATTAAGCACTGTAAGCATTGTAGTTCCTGCCAACAAGTGACGCAAGTCCTCAGTTTTACAATACTGGAAATTCTCCCCCAATTTTTTAAAGGGAGAGAGAACCTGGCTATGCTGGATGCGTATGTATGTGGGGAATTAAATGTAACAGATTGGACAAAATACGAACTTTTCAGTCTATTCCTGAAATTTTGATGCTGGCAAATGGTCAGTTATCTTTGTTCCAAATGCAGCTTGTACAACATTTTGTAAGATCAAGCTCTCTAATAGAAGATAACATAACAAGTACTAATCGCATTGCTGGTGAGCTGCTGGAAGACATTCAGATGACATAATAATGCTATAACCAGCACTTGAGAAGAACAGGTATAAATGTGTAACCTAATTTAATTCAGGAAAGTACATATTTTTATAGTATTACTTTCTGCTTAGACTTAAATTATTATTTATACAATCAGAACTGTCAGTTACTGAAATAAATAAATGTAACTGGTACTTCGTCTCCTTTGTTTCCCTGGCTACTGTGTGTGCAGTGCGTCAGTAAGGACAGTTAGTATCTGTATGTCCAACCTACTCTTTTTCTTCCCCTTATCTCCCTTATTTGTGGACACACAGATGATCTTTACCTTTTTTTCCATCAAACTACACTTTTCATTATACTGACAAATGCCATTAAGTAACAAGGAAGCTGATTGCTGAGTGTGGTGAAAATAATTGCTTATGAGTCCATCAGACCCATTTAGGGGAATAAGTGTGTTTCCTCTGTTCATCAGTGTAGAATTCAGATGGCCAATAGTCAGATACTCTCAATTTTTTTTTAACTGAAAAGAAATGATTTATCTGATTATGAACACCCGGAACTTTCCCGAGGTTAACCACCCAAGATCAGTATTTTGCATTGGTTTTGAGAGAATGACACACTGTTTTTTAATGTCTAAATAAAATAGCCATGGCTTTTCTTTCAAGGTTGCAATTCCCATTTATTATTGTGTACCATAATCATCTAGATAATTTCCTCACAAATCTTTTACTACTTAAACTACTTAAACACACACCCACAAAACCCTTGGAATCGAAAGCAACAAGAGGTTCACTGCAGACTGAGTAATATGGAATCCTTTTGTGATGCTGTTTTTGGGGCAATAGCTCATGACTGATACATGGGAAGTAGCAAATTGATAGCTGATCAGTGTTTAAAGGGAAGTTAAGATTTTGATCTAACAATGCATACCTTCTCTGTTTTCCCTAATTAATTTTAATTTAACACAAATTCCAGTTGGTTAGACTACTCAAATGGTAAATTCAAAATCTTAAATGTTTAAATTCATGAATGTATTAAGGTTCAGGTAAGAAAGGGTAGGAAAGCACACTCCCAATAATTTAATATTAAAAAAACCCTAAGCCCCAGCACTTCCACAAGGATTCCTTCCTTCTGGAGCACCTCTCCTATAAGGCCAGGCTGAGGGAGTTGGGATTGTTCAGCCTGGAGAAGAGAAGGCTGCGAGGAGACCTTATTGCGACCTTCCAGTACTTAAAGGGGGCCTACAGGAAAGATGGGGAGAATCTTTTTAGCAAGGCCTGTTGTGACAGGACAGGGAATAATGGATTTAAACTAAAGAAGAATAGATTTAGACTAGACATAAGAAAGAAATTTTTTACAATGAGGGTGGTGAAGCAGTGGAACAGGTTGCCCAGAGAGGTGGTAGAGGTCCCATCCCTGGCAACATTCCAGGTCAGGTTGGCTGGGGCTGTGAGCAACCTGATCCAGTTAAAGCTGTCCCTGCTCGCTGCAGGGGGGTTGGGCTAGATGAGCTCTGAAGGTCCCTTCCAACCCAAAGCATTCTATGATTCTGTGATTCTATTGACTTTTCTGAAAGCCTGAAGAACTCATAGAAAAGAGCAAAGCTGAATTTATGGAGATAATATAACTGTCTCACCTGCCTCCATCCTAAATAGATTGCATTAATCTTGGCTACCCTCTTCTTGATTACATTTCATATTTGAAATGATTATTACCCTAAATTATTTCCTGTTTGAAGTATAGATTTTTTAAGTCAGTGTGACAAGCATGCATCTCACTGAGGTGCTTAATTGCCTTTTATACTGGAAGATATTGCTTGAAAAACATGTGTTTTCTAAACCCAGACTGATTCATACATAAGGAAACATCTTGACAAGATTGTTTTTCAGCATGCAGCACAAGGTATGTAAGTGGTACGAGATCCAAAGGCCATAGAAATTAAATCCCTGAGCACCTAAATATCTCCTGTTAATCCTGTAGGAAAAAGCCTTCTATGTTAGGACTGAGACTAAGTACTAGTTTCAGAAAAAAGGGTGAGGATTTTAAGTGCTCAGAGACATGTTTTGCCTGATCACCCCAGCTGGGACTGTAACCGATGCAGCTGAAGAGCCCATCAGACAACAGCCCAAGGGAGTCTGAATAGAGACTACGTGGGAAGTATTACCCTTCGCATGTTCCTGTTCTATGAATAAAAACAAGAGCTCAGGTCCAGGACTAAAATACTTTTCAAGCATTTAGTTCATTTAACTACTTTCACTATTCCTCCTATTATTGAAAACCAACCACTTTCCATTCAAAGTAAATGCTACAGTAAATCTCAGTAGCGTCTGCTTCCTTTTTTTGTTCGGAATGGTTGGTTATAACAGTACAGCAAAATTAAAAGATGCAGCGCATGCAGCCTTTTCTGTCCTGTCTGTAGGCTAACATCAGAGAGAGCTGAGGTGCAACATACAGCAGCCCAAAAGTGGAGTTAAACAGAGGATATTTACACCTCTGAGAGATTTTTTTTTCTTGTTTCCACATACAGGGGGGTCAAAAGGGCCAAAAGGAGAGTGGGTCCAGAGCAATACACATTAGCCTGGGTAAACCTCTCTGGAAAGGAGTAGGCAGCCTTGACACAGATGCATGAGGTTCTTCTATTCTCTTACAAAGAGTCTGTAGGTCAAATCTCAATCTTGTGTAATACCAAGAAAAATAATTCTCAGTGATAGCTGCCAGGAACACTCCAGGTTATCTTTTACTCCAGTGTGACCTAAATATCTCATTAAACAGTATGTGTTTGTGGAATTATATGAGACTCCTGATAACTTGCTTTAAAAAAAAAAAAAGAAAAAGTTTTTGTTCTCTAAGCCTGTTCCCTTCCCATCAATAAACATCTTTGCACATTTGGTTTCTCATTAGAGTTTCTAGCATCCCAGTGGAAATAAATGTCATAAGATTGTTTTTCATGCTAAGTTAATATGCTGGTTTTACAGACTGGAGGATGTTTTCTCAGCAGGGAAATAATAATTCTGAAAACAATGGATTTTTCTTAATGACATCTAAATCTTCCTAAGATATCCAGGGCTTCAAGCCAAACCATCCACAGCATGAGTTTGCCTCCATTTCATCAGTGATTGTGTTGGTAACTATGCATTAACAATGATCCTCATTTTACTTATAGGTGTATAATTAAGATATATCCAAGAGCTAGTACAGTTAGCATGTTGAAATAAGCCCTCCCAGATACCTGTACAATACCCAGCACCAAGACATGTGAGTTCTAATAAATTCTCACAGTTGTGGTATTTTCACAGATTACAGTGTAACACTGGCCATATATCTGGCTCTGCAGACTTTTGGTAAAATGAAAAGCTGCACAATTTTGATGATTTTGTGAATAAAATCTACATTAGTTTCCCCATTCAATACATTTTTTTCACAAAATAAGTAGTTCTGGTATCAGAGTGGCTTAACATACAATGGATATAACGGGGAGCAATTGTATTTACTGTTACAAACTCTCCTTGATTTAATTCCTCCCACCCACAATCTATCTTTAATCAGGTTTTAACCAACTGCAAATGCACTAGCAAGGACATGGGGCTAACCCTACATCAGTCCCACTTAGGGCAGCTTGTTTTTGGGGATGACTGGATCTTCATCAACTTGGTTCGAGCCAAACTTGACCTACACCCATAGTTCAGACTAGGTTGCTGAAAACTTTGCAGTCTGGGATAACTGGCCACATTACACAAGCCTGAACCACTTGTACGAGGGCCGCTCAGGCTGCGTGTGAGCCGTGGCAACCCGGCCGGGTAAGACTCACGATGCGTGTGCTGGTGGAGACGGCATTTTTCAGGTAGGAAGGTCCTGTGGTGCTCTGTTGCCTGTTGTGCTTGCAGTTGTGAAGCTCAGCGTGGATTAAGGCCGTGTCATCACCTGCGTCTCTTTGACTCAAGAAGCTGTGTTGTACGCCAGGTGATAAAACAAATCAGAAAAATTGTATCTGCATTATAATTCTAGACACCATGCAACACATAATAAATAGGGACTTTCAGTGATTTCTTCCCAATTTTTATAAATGCAAATAAATGAGGGAAGTCTGTAATATAACAATTAGCATTTTCCTATATAAGAACTACTTTTGATCTCAATCTTGCCTCATTTAGCTTTAGGATGCTTCAATACCATTTACTGAAATGAGGTAAGTTACATTAGGCAAACCAATTTCAGCCATTTTCAGGAAAAAACATGCTAAAATTCAATTAAGTTGCCAGAATTAAACCTCTCTGTTGAACTTTAAGTCTTTAAAGCTTCCTCTTGATATGCTTTTATAAATGTAAGAGTCTGGCTATGGTGTTTTATATAATACTTATTTAGAGCTTTAGATTTAATTAAAAAGTATTTTATTGGAAATACTTTCATTTATCATTAATTGTCATTTATTCACTTTATTGTTTAAAGTGATTATTTAACGTGACATTTAAGAGAAGTTACTGACTGTAACTTCAACAAATTCCCTGAATCCAGATGGTTTCATCATTGCCAAGCTACTATTATTTTTTAACCTCTGAGTTTGACTGCTGTAGTTGGTGGAATTTACAAACAGAAGCAGGAATATTTCAAGTCCTAAATGATGATAATCCACTACTGTAAAAACATTTTTCCATGCAAAATAAATATGATCACAATTTGTTCACTGAGATCAGGAAAGGTCAGGGAATATCTTTGGAGAAACTTCTTTGCCAAAAGAAATTACTTACGTATTGGTAAAACTAATAGTAATAAAGATTCTTGTTTTGTTGAGTACTTACTGCATTGAGCACATCTCAATTTTTGTCTACTTTCACCTTCTTAAATAATACTAATAGATTAGAATAATGCAGTTTTCCTTTGGAAAACATATTTTTAAAAATAATTTTTAATTGTTCTAAAATTTTACTTGAATTTTCTTATTCTACAGACTTCTGCCTTCTTCACTCTCCACTCCTTTTCCAGCATTATGTATGAACAGTATAAAAGCTCAGGGGACTGTAATCTTTTATTAAAAACATAGCATTTGCAATTCTCCTCTTATTTCAGACTGCATTTTGTGCTAAGACTTTCCTAAAACTGGGCCCTTTGTTTCTTAAAAGGGTCTATAATCAATATTTTGATAGCGTCTCAATTGTACTGCTTATTTCAACAAGAAAAAAATTGCTGAAAGCGAAGAAAATCGATTTTCAGGGGCCAAGGTTGCACAAAGAAATCTTATTTCATGTAAAAAATATGTTCCTGTGTACCTTGCTTGACAATAGAGAGCTCCCAGATAGGAATTGAAGCAGACAATTAATTTAATTTAGTTTTATGTTATTTTAATTATGCCACATTGATATAAAATTCAAATAAATTTGAGAGTATTCCTCATTCTTCCATGGTTGCTAAACTCTGTGCTTCTCTGATGCAACCAGCACATAGACAGAAGAATATAAAAGCATCCAGCTTTTTTTTACCCCTGTGAACAAACTGTTGCTTTTAACACAGGCTTTAGCCTCACAAACAGTTTCTGGAAGTTTGGAGTTTGTGCTTAATGTGGCAGAGCGTATCTAGTTAGCCAGTTTTGCAAAATGCCTTTAACGCAAGGTGGTATGCACTTCTAATCAGTAGAAGAGCTTTTAATATTATGTGCAATATACATCTGTATAGAACCAATAATTTGACTGATGTACTGATGACTCATTTTATTTTAATTGGGCGTTTTTAAGTATCTGACGTCCCTAAACATTGTTGGTGTTCTGATGGTGGCTACAGCAAATAAGGATTTTTCAAGACTATGGAATCTCTTATGCCTTACCCTGCAGACATGCATTCAAAGGGAATCCACCTTTTAGATCTGGTCTAAAAAAATTTGTCTAATTTCACGCCACAGTAGACTAGGCGAGTTCGTATGGTCAAAGTACCAGATTTTGCCACAGTAATAGTAATCTCCATACAGAGAAGAACTTTCTAAACTGCACTTGTTTGGTTTCTTGCTGTTCCTTAACACCTGAGTAGAGATTAAGGTACCCTCTAAGGTACCCTCAGCTGTATTTCTGCCAAATACTGGAAGTAATTGTCACCTATTTAAACTGGTATCTCTGTCATCATGTTTCCCCCAAAATTCCCCTCTTCTGGTTCTTATGCTCATGGTATAAAGCACAGTAACAAAAACATGGCATATACAACAGAACAACAAATCATAGCATTATCAATAGAAAATGTGCCAAAAAATGTTTCTAAGGGTTCCAAAGAACCCTGTAGACACAGCTTGTTGTAGGAAGCAACATAACATAATTTAACATTCAGAAAAGTTCCTTTTTCCCCTTCCTGCCTTTATCCAAGATGTAGATTTTTCCCAAGTCGGGTATCAGTGCAATATTTGGAAGCATTAATCTCTCTGTATTGCTTACAATGATTGATAGACCTTGTTTGGTTTTGTTTTTTACGCTCCTTATAACGATGATGCCTCTAGAAGAACTGATAGCATATCCATGGGACTGTGGTTATATAAATCACAAGTGCCAAGCAATGCAATGTTTTTTTTCTAAACAAAGCAGAAGTGTTACATATAAAGTAGTTTCTCCAAACATCTCTCTGGGGCAACTCTTCCGGTTTTAAGATCTTACATCTAAGCAATATTGCATCCTGTCAAAGAGATCTGCTGCGAATTCTAACATTTCACATCTTGGACAATATGTCGCGCTAGTCCTTACAGCATCTGCAAGGCGGTAGTCATCTTTAACAACTAAAAAATACCTTTTCAACTATCTTTGGGGTTCCCCAAACTCAGAACTTAAGAAGCCTTATTATTTTTTATTCAAAGATAGTCAACAGTCTCCAAATCCTGCTTAACTAATAGATATCACTTTAAATCAGCTACGCCATCTGAGTAAGAGAAAATACTCTGTAAAGTTATGCAGCTTAAGTCGGTCTGGGAAGGGGAACATTTCTCTCCATCAATCCTTCAAAATGCTTCTCAAGTTTGATGACTGCCATGTCAATCTTGCATTAAGATCTCTATGGGATGCCGCTGATCATCCGTGGACAATGAGATATACAGTTCACTGCTATTTGTAATGTACTGCCGACTGATCTGTGCTCTCTTCCAACAGCCTTATCTGGACAGTGTAGGAGAAAATGATGAAAATAGATCCATGTACGAACCTATAAATCTGACTTTTGAGGAAGAACAACTTTTGCCTACCATTACTTTCTCTCAAAAAGGAATGAGAAGTGTAGCTGGGCAAATAACACACTGATATTTCAGCATGCACCTATTTGAAATGTGTAATGGATTTCCTTCTTTTGTACTTATCTCTTTCACTTAAAAGGACATTTGCAGGAAAAAAAGCCATGGTTTGAACCTGGAAAGCGAATGATAGGCATTTAATGGTTGAATTAATAGAAACGTACCTCAGCCCGGAGTGTTATAATCACACAGGCAGTTCGTGTTCACTTTTTATAACAGACTGCAAACTTTCAGTTGATGCTTATGAGAAAGAACATTTAAATTGTGTGTAGAACACTTAAATTTGTGTAACAAGGTGTCCATTTTTTTCTTTCTAGCTTTAGAATGATGATCACTTCTATTCAAGGACAAAGTTGATCCAACTTTTGGGGTTTTTTTTGTCCAATCTCTGTGTGCAGAACTTTTGTCATAAAGATTCCTGCAGCACTGACAGGAAAGTTCATTGATACAGTGAGAAATAGGATAAGAAAAAATACAAGTGTTTTCATATAGAAACCTCAAAACTAAGAAACATGTATTTTAAGGGTTGGCATCTCTGATTCTTGCATAATAGGAAATATTTTCTTCACAAGTTCAAAACTGTCAATATAAAAAAAAATAAAGCAGCCTTAGCTCAGTATTTAATTATCTGTAAAAAAAATTTGCTTAGTACAAATCTGGTATTAATTTTATAACCTCTTAGAAGAAATAGAAATTTGGAACCATATTCTCTCAATTTAGGCCATAATGGAACATAGTTTTCTGTGGTAGTTCATGTCATTATTACCATTGGACACTACCTCATGGAGCTTCAAATCTTTCAGCCACCTACATTTTTTACAAGCAATTAAAACTGATTATTTAAAAAAAATATGGAAGGGAAAAAACATGTGCTACCTTCAAGTATTCCCAAGGCTACAGAAAAGAGAAAGGGCAAGGGACGATTGCATATACTAAATTGTTGCTCAAGTATAACAAAACATTTCTCTTAAAAGGGTTTTACCTACCTCCTAGTAGCTTATCTGAATTTTGTTTATTAAACCAGAAATAGGACCAGCTGAATAATATGAATCCTGTCACACCAGTGGAGGCAATAGCCTCCCTCCAGCAGTACACAGTTGGAGAGGACTGGGTCTTGGTCTTTTTGCAGATATTTTCTCTTAACTACCACATTTCTCTTCTTGCTGGTATAAGAAGGTGAAGTGAGGTAGTAAGTATTATACCATGATTTTGAGGGGAGCAGCAGGAGAGGAAACATCAAGCCTCTCCTTACTCCTGATTGTTTGAGCTGCACAATGCAGACAAGGCAGTCAGAATATTGGAACAGGCAGAACTCCTCTGTCCCCTTCTCCAACACGCTGCTGGAGCAGCCAGCAGGATTTCATGTTTTGGTAACTCAGTGCATTTTCATGTCATAAAACAAAGAGGCAGGTCCACTGCAGTGGCTACCTACATATCACCTGTTCAAACCCTTTTTGAAAGAAACCTGAAAATCTGAACAGTCAAGCCAACTGAAGCATTCTGGGAGTGGCTGCTGAACCAGCACTTCCCATTACATTATCATTAGGATCAGATTTGGCTTATGGGTTGTGGTATGAGACTGTATTGCACTATATTATAAACTGACATTACAATCATCATGTATCATACCATATTATAGGATATAATGCTTTCCATATGTTTCAGGCTTCACTGAAGAGTGTGAAGTGTGACTCCATATCTATGTATGTGTAATTTAGCAATCCATTATGTCCAGTGTCTGTTGCTGACATGAAATATCAGTGTCATCAATTCTTAGAATTCCACTTATATAAATTTATGTTTTCAAGGCTTTGTTTGCTTAATGAAAGCTGGTATTCTCTGTCACAGGGCCAAAGATCAGTTCTTTTCTCAAAGGCTTTCCATGAGTCCTTCTACTCATGAATAATTTCTCTGGTATCTAAAACGTCAACTCATTTCTTCTTTTCTCTGATTCGACCACAAGTAAATGACTGAAGACTGTCAGTGCACAGTGTCGTGTTAAAAATGTTAATAGAAGATTTTTCAACTTGAACAATGTGATTCTCTGAGGACGCCGCTCCAGCAGCAAGGCCTGGTTACAGCCTTGAGTGTTTGAAATTTCACAGTGAGAAGCAAAGTGCAAGCCTTAAAGTCATATATTGTGGCAATTGCACACAAACTAGCAGGTTATGCTGTTTCCAGGAAGGAGGGGAAGGACAGAGAATGATATGTCAAAATTATACCAACAGCAGTAGATGATTGTCTCAGAATTCTCTTATAATTCGTGGGGCCCTACTTTCTCTTGCACCATGGAAAATTAGGATATGAAAATATATAAGTGGTGAGGCTTAACTTCTTAATATCAGCGGACATACAAAATAAAATTCAAAGTTTCTTCTGAGTATTGTAGGAACTGAGACTTTACCCCCTTTTCATACTCGCAAAAGAGGAACAGAGCTGCATCTTTCTTAAATGTCTCTAACCTTCCACTTTCCATATTGCTTTAGGCCACTATATACATATCTTTGCAAATGCACAGCTAAGTCAGTGCAAAATGGAAATCTTAGGGCAAGAACCTCTACAAATGTTTCAGATTAGACATTACATGCAAGTTAATGAAGTATGAGTCTATTTGTGGTTGCAACAAAGAAACAAGGAATAAGACATGCCCTGCCACCCACCGTGCCATGGTTCTGGCTGGGTAGCAACCTCCCTCCGACAACGTCCCCCCAGGATATCACTGCCCTCGCCAGCTGGGGCCCCACTTCCAGAGAAAGCCCCTGTCTTGCCCTGCTCTCTCCTGTCCTCCCCTGCTCCCTGTACCCATTCCAAACAGAACACCACCCTTGTGCACCTCTTCCCTTCTCCCACTTTCAACCCCCCTCCTCTCTCCCTAGCAATTAAAGTTTAATATCAAAATAAATAAAACCCCACACATTTAGGCAGAAAGCTGCCAGGGGAAGGGGGGCCTCCCCTGCTTACAGGGGGGGCAAGGGCTTGGGGTGAGCTCAGATTCCCCTGCAAGGGAGGGGAAAGGGACCCTCACCCTCCTTACTGGGTAGTCACTCCCCCCTCACAGCCAAAGGAGCAAGGTGGAAAATGGCTCCCAATCCCCAGACCTCAGCCCTGTGTACAGGGAGGTCGCCCAGCTCTGAGGAAGGGGACCAAGAGGCCCCCTTATGGGGGTGCTCATATGGGACCGGAGCCCTCTGCCCAGACTGCCTCTGCTTTTCTGCCCTTCTCCACTCTTCCTTGTCTGCCCTTCTTCCTCGCTCTCTTTCCTTGGCCTTCCCAATCATTCTTCCTTCCCCACAGCCTACTCAAAGATACAAGGCATCAGTTAGAGATGGAGAAGCATGGACTTTGGGTATCCCTTCCTGCCACATGGACCAATGGACAGACTCCTGGAGCAGCACCACGGGTGCCTCCCAGCATGCCAGAGCAAGGACAACGCTGGCAAGCATTGCTCTCCTCCCTGGGCCTTGCTCTGCCCTGCTCTGCCCAGCCACCTGCTGCCCCCACAAGGCAGCGACCTTCTCTGCAGCCTCTTGCCCCTTCACAGGACCCCTGGGCAGCACACCCAAACCCGTGCCCACCACCGCCCTGGGGAGTGGCTGCCGTCTGCGAGGTGGCATTAGGCAGGGATTATGCTCTCCTGCCTTTAGCTGCCTACCAGCACAAGGGGGGCTTTGCTCCCTCCCCTCTCAGGCCTTCTCCTCCAAAAACAGCCACCCCCAGATGCCCACCCCACCTCCCTCCCACATAGGAGACAGCAGCCCCTCTCTCCGCTTACTAGCAGCTGCTGGGACATCCTCCAGCCAGGCGTGAAGGGGCAGGGGCAGGAGAGCTGGCACTCTGGGCATGTTTTCTAGGGCTGGGACGTGGCCGCACCCTCAGCAGGGAGAGGAAGAAACAGCTGCTGCCCCACGTACAGGGCTGCCTTCCTTTGGCCCACTCCCTAAACCAGCCAAAACCAAGGCAGAGAACACCTCACCCTGAACTACAGGGCTGTCCTCACAGCTCCACCCAGCAAAGGGCTCCCCTAGCGCTCTGCAAGAGGGAGCAGAGCAGCACCACACACACCCTGGCAACAGGGCTTCCAGGCTGGCTAGCCTGCCAGCGGGGCACGAAGCCACCGAGGCAGACACTGAAACATCTGCCCACAGGGGCAGCGCAGGGCTCCAGCTCAGCAAAGGCTCCCCCTCTCCTGCTGAGGCCAGCCTTGCCACACAGACCCCAACTACAAAGCTGACCCACAAAAAGCAGGCTGGTTTTGGGGCGCCACTGATGCACAGACCTGAACCCTCCTTACAGGCAGGCTGACAGACTGTAGGCACTAAAGTGCTGCCTGACTCTGACGAAAGCACGAGCCTCCGGAAGCAGATGCCCTCCTCACAGGGCTCTCGCACTCTCTGGCCTAGACTGCCAATGGAGCATGAAGCTCCCTGGGCACAGGCCTGGACCCAGATTCTCAGCAGGGCACAAGGCCTGAGTCCTGGGGGTCTCAGCAGAAGTCACCCCGGGTGACACTCGCCCTGGGGACAGGGCCATCAGTCTCACTAGCCAGCCCACTACAGGGCACGCTGGCCAGAGGCCAGAAGAGCGGGCAACCCAGCCCTGCCTACAGAGAGGACCCCCTGCTCAAGGTGACAAAGGCGGCACTTGAGAGTGCCAGGGAGGCTCGTGCATGACCTGAGCCCTCCTTACGGGTAGGCCCCCGTACCCAGAGTGCCTCTCCTGCCCTGCCTCCTGTGATCCCTTCCTTGGGACTTGCTCCTGCTGCTGGAGGAAGACATACAGCGCACGTTTAAGATTCAGAGGAGCCAAGCAAAACCTTCTACCCGCTCTCCTGGACAAAGTAAGTGCCCTCCTCTGCCTCGCAAGCGCTCTAGCTTGGCTAGGACTCTAGGCATATTTTCTAGGGCTTGCAGGTGGCAGCACTGTGAGCAGGGACAGGAGGAAGAAGCATCTGTGCACAGATCTTTGCTCCTAGGGTGGCTTTATTCTCCTTCACTATGTAATTTTTTTTTTTCCCTAAGGATTGTGTGGGGAGGGTTCTATTCTATTAAGATATAGAAAATTTAGTTATCATATGCATTGTATGAGTCTTATTCCAATAACCTTTCCTGCTTAAAGAATTATTTAAAATTTAAAAATCCATGTCCCAAAGGCTTGTTTATGTGAGTTGTTGTCTCAGTCATTCTGTGTGTGCCTGTCATTGCATTTTCTTTTTATAACCTGTTCCAAACCTGCATTCATGACTCTCTGGTGTCTTCTATGGCAGCTTTTCATGTAGAGCCAAAGTCATTCCTAAAACGAAAAGGTTCTTTTTAGTATTTCCTGCTGAAATGGTTATTCTTTTCTTCTACTTCGGCACATTGTTGCACAAGATTGCTCACTTACTATGATGTGGACCCTCTCTGCTTTCTAGCCCTTTCTTACCTCACCTGTTCCCAACTAATTCCTAACTCAATCTCAGTTGTGCATTTCCCTGGTCCACTTGTAGTGAGTCAGTCTGCCTTCCCTGTGCACCCCCTGGGGATGAAATGAGCCTTTTTAAAGGCCCTTTGAGGCTTTGTTAAGACCACTCCAGATTTCCCCACTAGATTCTCACTCTCCTGACACAGTCGGCATTCTGGTACCTCAGCTGCGTCTTGTTGCTGCGTGTTAGCTTTTTCCTGTCTCTCCTTTTCAAGAGCTAATTTACTGCTTCCCAAATCAGACTTCCTTCCTGCTTGCTGTTGCCATATATGTAATATCAGGTAGCTCAACATTTTTCCACAAAGCCCTGAGCTGGTTTACCTCAGCATTTCCCTCCTAAAATCCTCTGCTGTCCACTCCAGGAACCCTGTCCTTTTCCTGCCTAAACCCCACTGTTACCACTTCTAAAGTACTTCACCTCACCAAAACCCTTCACTGCCCATACGAGGGTATACCTCTTTTTTCTTCGGAAATCCTTGTAATGCCACATCGGGGATACCTCAGCATCTCCCATCAAAACTTCCTGCTGTCCCCTCAGACAAACCTTGGCACTTCCTGTCTGAGACTTGACCACCTCCCCCCTGAATTAACTCAAAGTTTTCTGTTCATTCTACTTTCTGAGACACGCTGACACTTCTAACCAAATCCTACGCTCTTCTCTCTGAGGTACCTCAGTGTTTCCCATTCACACACGTGCACTGCCCTCTTCAAACATTTGGGGGTGGTTGCCCAAATTTCACTATCACCTTGAGGCACCTCAGCACTTCCTGCCCATGCACTCTTAAAATAGCTGAGCGCCCTCCACCCCCAAGAATCTCCAGCGTTCCCTCTGAGATAACCCAGCTTTTCTGCCCCCAAATGGTCTGTCACCCTGATGTACCTCAGCATTTCCTGCCAAAAAATCTCTCCTGCCCAGATCAGACGTGCTGGGTTGGGTTGGGTTGGGTTGGGCTGAGTTGGGCTGGGCTGGGCTGCGTTGGGCTGCGTTGGGCTGCGTTGGGTTGGGCTGAGTCGTGTTCCGCCGCCCCCTCACCCCCCCTCGTCTGAGGAAAATCTGTGACAAACCTCGTCCGAGGCCGCCCCCGTCGCTGCTGAGGTACCTCAGCGCTACCTCAGCGCTTCCCGCTCACAGGGCTCCTCTGCCTCGCGCAGACACCTGAGCGCGGCCCCGCCCCCCGAGGTGAACCAGGCCTTCCCGCCCGCCTCCGCAGCGCCCCCTGCCGGCGCCCCCGCCTCCCGCGGGCCCCGCCGCGGTACTGCCGCCTTTCCCACCCGAATCCCCCACCGCCGCCGCTGACGCCTCTCAGCGTTTCTTGCCCAAGCCCCCCGAAGCACCGCAGCGTTTCCCACAAAACAACCTCTGCTCTCCCCAGAGGTCCGCCCCAGCGCTTCCGCCCCCGCTGAGGGGCCGCAGCCGAAGCCGGGCCCCCGCCGCAGGCGCGGTGACGCCGCCCCTCCCGCCGCAGCCCCCGCCCGCCCCGAAGCGCCTCAGCGCTCCCGCGCTACCTGAGCGCTCTCCTCCCCTGAGGGAGCTCGGTGCGCCTGCCTGGCAACCCGGCCCTTTCTGCCCAAGTACCTCCTCCGTCCCCGCTGGGGAACCTCAGGTAAAGGGGTATTGCCGACTTACTGCATTTTGATTACCAGAACATTAATTAAATTCTCTCTGTGGCACTGCAAAATGAACACCCGCAGAGGTGCCTCAGCGTGCCCTGCACTGCTGTGCCTCAGAGGCGTGCTAGAACGTCATCTATGTACAACACAGCTGAGATGCCCGTAATGGCCAGTAAGACAAACTAACCCTAAAACTTGGCTGGTTCCTCTGTAAAAGCAGCCTTGTCAGGTGCGTTGTTCCGAATTGCCAGCTCACCTGTTGAGCATCATGGCTGATCTGAAGTAGATCGCACCCAGAGAATTGCCACAAATTACGAGAAGCACTGGAAGAAAATGTTCCATCAGAGCAACTTTATCCATAAATTACTCTGCAAGAGAATAAGCTCGTAGATAAAAAACCCCCTTCTAGTATGAAACAGCAAATCTCCTGAAAGGTTAAAAAAAAAAAAAGGTATGGGGTTGAGTAGGTGCCTTTGATGCATAATATCAACCCTTCTGATGGCAAAGACATCAAGAAGCCTATTTACAGAGATCAAGATGCCAATTACATTCTTTGAGGGTTCAGGATGTAAAATACTAGAAGTAGATATTAATGTTCTTGGTCTAACCCATTTTCCGTGACATAGTGACAAAAGGAATATTGAACTTATACAGACAGAAACAAAATAGGTGAGTTTGCCACTGTAACACATAAAAACCCTCCTACAGATATCAGTGAGCCTAACATTTTACTCACCTGTTTGTATAGAAATTCCCAGCATTTATGCTTAGCCTAAGCATGAGCTTTCTGTTGAAAAATAAATCAACTATTAGGACCACCAAATCTTCCCATGCCAGTGTAAAACACTTAGAAGGATTTGGATCTTCTGTCCATATCTGGAGAGGAGATAACTGGATCTCCATTCCACAACTGATTCCAAAGACAACTCCATCGTGGGCTGCAGGCAGACTAGCATTTGCAACTGGTCACTGCCAAGCTTGCTTGCCTAACGTCCTCGTAACTTGGCCTTTTATCTTCAGCTGAATGTCAGTGAATATGTGACAGAAGTATACATTTTGATTCATCAGACAGTGAGAAGCACAATAGTTGTAAAGACTTCTCAGCCAGTTTTTGTATCTCTCAAACAGAAATGTCCAGGAAGCACAGTATTTGAAAAATCTGGAAAATATATCAATATATAAATATTGCCTTTCTTGAAAAGGAGATGAGCTGGTGCAAATTCATTTAGATTATATGTTAACTAAATGGAGATCAGACAATGAAACACTTTATCTGTGAAAACATTTTAATTCAGAGCAAGTAACTGTAATTGGTGAACTTGTCTTCTGAACATGCTTCAGATAGGACTGTACCATCTGGAATTACCAGCAATTTGATGAAATGCCAAATTTCCAGTTTTGAATTCACTGGTATTACTGGAATCTATTCAATATATTCTTTATTTTGGATTCATGACTAACATCACAATGTACTTTTTGCAGAACAAAAAGAAAAAAATGCCTAACAAAAACACCTAGCTATTTCTATTTTTAGTATTCTTATTTAAGAATAAGAAGCCTCTAGGAATATCGAGCTGAGCAATTGGTGCATTACCTAAGCAAACTCTTTTGCAACATGGTGAAGTGTTTCATTAATATTATTCCTGATTCTGGTCAGCTTCATGAAGGACACCAGCCCCAAAAAACATGGTTTATTAAATACATAAAGCAAATATACAAATTAAACACAAATCACAGAGTAGTTTTACTGTATTGTGTAACAACAGGTGACAAAGAAGGAATTGAGTGAAGATTACATGCATGTGGCAATAAAGTAATAAATCAAAGAAAGAGCTTGCTTTTTATTTGTTTTAGTAATTGTCCTTCAAGCATCTTTGTATTTAATTTTCTTATTTTGTGTACGAGTTACTAAGAGTAAGCGCAACAGAAATAGATTTTAAAAAGATAAAAAAAAGATAAGCACTCAATGTATTTGCAAAATTTCTGCTTTACCTTCATACTTCAAATTTACTCAGTCTTCTGGCTAGCTTTGATTTTTTGAATTTGACATTACTATGGCTATGTGAACCACTAGAAAATAGTCTATTTCTTGATCATTACTCCCCTAAATACTCTAATATTGCTCTCCTCTGCTCTTGTGTATTATCTTTTCCCAAATAGGTAGCTTACAGTTAGTTTGCCCACAAATTAGGGCTTCATATGTCAATGTCATATACATCACGATGTCACAGTCTAACAACTAATGCTCCTAGATTACCTTCTCGTTCACAATTACTGTTTCTCTTCCAACTTTTACCAGTAGCCAGATTTCCCCTTGCCACAATGGGCATTGTCTTGTTCTAGTGTTTGATATTCTAGCATCAAAAGTCTGGTGTTTTTCTCTATGGAAATAATTGCCCTTTCATTTGTTTCATTTCTCCCAATCTTCTTAAATCAGTGTTTTCACCAGCCTGTTCGTCACAAAGGCTGACTTGTGCCCTGTCAGTAATTCCTTTTATTCCCAGTCAATCCAATCGGTTCTCCCTGGCACTACAGCAACCGATTCCCTGATGGCAGTGTGACCTCTGATCTGGTATAATTTGTACTTATCATTGGTACTTACCATTTGTACTTTCCCACTCTTGTATTGAGCTCTTCAAAGCATGAGATTCCTACTGCATTGCCAGAGAGAAAAGATATAAATATCATTACTGCTATTAAGTTAAGGTACTCTGTGTTGAGTTCTAGAGAATGGAAAGATGAGAAATCAGATCAGAAGCACCAGCTGTCTGAATGTGTAAGACGTAGGTTGAAGATATAAGGAAGTGAGTCTGAGGAAATGGCTCCACTTGTAAACTTGCCACCTGAAGTTTCTCTTCTTTTTCATCTGCAACTGAAACTCCTTCCTCTACTCTGGCACTGAACAAACAGGATGGTTATCTAAGAAGGCTAAAAAGCAGGAGCAGATAGCTGCCTTACCTTTCTGTGTGTCCTTGTAGCCTTTTGGGTATACATGATTTCAGCTTTGTGGTGGTAAGGAGCTAAATCATTTACAATAAACAGGCCTTCCCACATGAATAGAAAACAAATTAACATCTCTGGATTGTACTTCCTTTGAATATACTGAGTTACCCGAGTAAGCAAATCCAGTTAAGGAAATTATAGGCCCTCTCTTACTTTTACCAGAGAGGACCATGATTGTTTAAAGTTCTAGAGTCTCACTTTCTGGCCACAAGATGAAGGATGCCTTTCTCACTGATGGAATTAAGCTCTAACTATTTATCAAGGAGTTCATCACAGTGTATGAAATCAGATGTCTCTCTAACGTTTTGTTAATATTTTATTTCTCTACTCCAAATTTCTGGTTTCTGCTTTTGGAGCACCTTCTTCCTCACTTCCTTCTCTTCTTGTCGCCAAAGAAAACAGGACAAAGCAAAGTGGTCTAGTTTCTAATACCCCGCAAAGTATGGTCTTGGCTAGGGGCAGTGCACATTGGTTTGCAATGAACACATTGCTTCTGAATGGAAGGGACTGAACTTCTAGTGAAGTTTTGCTTCCTTTTCCACACTGTCTCAGAATTATGTTTCTGATGGCAGTATGCCAGCTTATATGGAGGGTTTCATCCATAAAATAAGGTAATGATAGAAGGTAGTACTTACACCCATAAGGAAGACAAAGTCCTAGAATATCTACAATAACAGCTTCATAGAAAATTAAATCTGAAGAAGAGAGAGAATGCCTGAAGGTATGAAACCTCCCATCTGTAGACTTATTGCATACAGAC
This sequence comes from Pelecanus crispus, assembly GCF_030463565.1. NCBI lineage: Eukaryota > Metazoa > Chordata > Aves > Pelecaniformes > Pelecanidae > Pelecanus > Pelecanus crispus. The sequence continues at coordinate 41,749,980 of NC_134646.1, read as the reverse complement.
GGTAAATGAGGATAAATCTGTTCAGCTGCAACTTTTGCTAGCATATGACCTTTTTTCTTAGCTTGATCAATAAAGCAACCAATACTTCTCCAGTTTTCTCCGAATCCATCTTGAACAGTAAAAAAAAGTCTATTGATTATTTCCAAAATTCAGAAAGCAAACCTCAGATACTGACTGACAAATGGGATTTTGAGATACTTTAATTAATCCAAGCAATAAGAGAAGTAAGATTATTAAGGGATATATGACATTTCCTGAAATAAACCAAAATCCAGTCTGAATATACTGGGTGATGTGTCTTGTAGCACGCTCATTTTTTTTTTGGTGAGAGGCGCCCACTAATTATCATCATTAAAATACAACATGAAATGCAGACTCTACATTCCTTTTTTCAGTAAAAATACTTTGTGCTTTAGAGCGCCATATTGTGGTTGAAATTAACCTTCTGAGTAGGAATAGTAAACCATTTCTGAAAAAGGTTAATTTATTTTTACTCTTGGCTAAGATGCCTATATGTCTCGGGAAAATTCTGCACAGTAATAAGAGTAAATACACCACGCAGCACATGTATTATGTCTGTCTCTTAGGCAATGTCAAACCAATTGTGTATATATATTACTAAGTTGACTGTTAAGTCTGTGTGTGTACAATAGCTCAGAGCATCCCTTCTGTATGTGACTTAGTGTACATAAGCAGATCAGGCAGAGAGTTCCTGTGCAGTAGCCGTTGTTTCAGGAGTTCTGGATGTTAGGATGTCTCAGGGGAATCAGGCACTCAGGAACTACTGCTCTGAGAAAACACAAAAACATCTGTATTGGTTTAGGCCAAAGACCCATCCAGCTGAATGTCCTGTCTGCAGCCATAGATGATGGTGCTTGTCTAAAGGAAAAACATAATTAACAAACCTAGCATAGGTGCTCCTAGCCTGCAGCAATCTGTGGCTCAGGAACTTTCTGAGGCAGTGACATTATCTTTACAATTCATAAAAACTTCTGGTAACCAAAACATTCTGTGGAAAGGAGTTCCATAGCTCAGTTATACGTGTTGTGTGAAGGACCATCTTTCTCTTTTTTCATTTTGACCCGCCTCATGAAGGTTTTAATGTTTTAATCTCATTGTTTTAATGCCTCTTGTTATTGTCAAGTGTTGTTTCTTACTCATTTCCCTCATAAATCTCTCTGACAGTACATCTGGGTTGTCTTTTTGCAGACTGAAGAAGGCTGTCTATTTAGCACAGAATCTTCCCTACACTTGTTCCAGTTCTACTATACCCCCTCTGACATGAGGGATTGCATACGGTATTCAAGATGCAGAAGCACAGTTGATTTATTCTACAGCATAATATTTTTTCTAGCTTGTTCTCTGTTTATTTTTTCCTCTTTTTCTCTGTCTTTGTCTTTTCTTTTTCCTTTTTTGGATTCTTACTGAGTGCTCAGCTAATGTTTTTGTAGACCTTTTTGTTATAATGCTAAGATGTCTTTCAAGATTTGCAGTAAACAGGTCAGAATCTATTATAGTATCTGTAAACTTAGGGCTGTTTTGTCTCGTATGTGTGTTTTTACAAATTTTGATTCTGAAATTTTCCTGCCTTTTTATCACCCAGCCACTCAGCCTCGCAATGTTCTTCTGCAGTTCTTCACAGGCACCCATATCTTTACCACCCTCATTAGTGTAAGAGCCAGCAAATTTTGCCACCTTGTCATTTTCCAGATCACTTGTGACAACAGGCAACCCAAAGTTTTCCTATATTATCCAACTAATGCTTCAGGCTGAGATGTGTCACAGGCAGGTTAAGCAGTTCAGCTCTTCCACATATTCAAAATTCACTTTTAAAAAAGAATCAGCAAGTAGACCAGAAATCAGAATTCAGAATCTCTCACAGTTTCAGGACACATGGTTCAGGACTAAAATAATAATAATATGGATTAGTTTTTACTTTTTACTGACTTAAATAAGGGGAGACTGGGTATTGGCACTGTTGATCCCATTTGCACTGTACCTCTCCCTTTCCCTGGTCAAAACTGAGGTAATTTATGTAACAAATGGCCACTTAGTGCTATAGGGAGAAAGGTTTTGATCATTTCATAAGGTCTGTTTTACTTTCTGAGGCACTGTAGTAGCATTGCTTTTCATCTTATTGTACAGTTCATCAAACAAAATGAAGTATTTTCCATTTTGTGATGCAGAGAGTGGGTGTTTTTCTAGTCCTTCTGGACCAAACATGCATCACATGATTGTCTGAGATTGCAGGAGACCAGATTTGATGAGCCATGTCTCTTCCACGTCTCTGTTCCTTGGTTCTCAAAGAGCCTTGTATCTACAACAAATTACTACTAAAAAAAGAGATAGGATTAAGTCAAACAAACAAGGAAGAAAAGGAAAAGAACATGGCATGATAAGAGAACAGAGGGCATATAAAACTCCTGGGACAGATGGAGGGGCAGTGTGAAACACAAATTCCCTGGACAGGAAAAAAGAGGGAAAGCAGAGACAAGGAATTTTAGGAAGTCCTGTGTAATGTATTCATTCTAGTTTCTCTTTCCACTTTCTTTAGATTATTGTGGTATACTGGGTACAACTTGTGCATGTAATGTGAAATGTGCTTGCTTGTTGTCTTTCTGATGACTATTATTTCAGAATAATCATTGAGTAAGTGCTCTCAACTGTGTTTCCACGTGTGTCTTACTGGTGACATGAGAAGATGACTCCATCTACAAGATTTTCAATTTTGTCTGAAGATACTGAGATCACAGGCACCATAATTTCTCTCAAGAATGAACTCCATACTTCATCAGGTGGGTTTCCAAAAAGACTGCTTTCTACAGACATAAGTTTTACTTGTGAGGTTTGCAATTCACTTGTAGCTCTCACAAGGGACAGTGTGATGCAGATCTTACCTATCAGTGAGGAATCAGTAACAAGGTGTAAGCACTAAGGCAATGTGCTTTCAGTAGCCATTTTCGCTAGGCAGAAAAACTTCTGTTTTCTGAGATATTTTCATTTTTTGTAAGGTTTTGGTGTTGGTTTTTTAGTTTGGAGTTTGATTTTTTTTTTTTTTTTTTTTTATGTACAGACAATTATAATTGAGCCCAAGGTCAAATGTACATTGGTTCCCTGTGGTTAAGTCTGAATGCAATGGAAAGATCATCATGTTCCAGATGAGAAAAATCAGTGTATTTTGTGGAAGGAACTCCCTGAGTACAAAAAGAAATGTGAAGGCCAAATAAATATGCATAAAATTCTCGAGGACATAATGATTTCCCAAAAGCTATTCAACAATGAGTCTAAATATGCAACGTTCTCACCTGCTGGTCTCCTGAACCTTCATGTTATTTTAGGTTAGACTGCTTTCTTTGGATACTTCAAAGAAGTGCCTTTTTATGGTTTTCCACGCAAAACAGTTTTTGTTTCAAAGGGACTTTTTAGAATTTTTCACAGTCCTTTCTTTATTCTGTTTCTTAACACTGGTCTTTTGGAAAAAAATTTAAAAAACCCAACTAGTTCTTCCTCATGACTGGGAGGAAGTACAACTTTCAGTGCCAGGAGCTTGTGTATTGTCCCTTAACTCTAAAATACCTTAGCTCTTGTGTCTTGACATTTCTCATCCTACAGCCCATTTACGCTGATGCTAGCATTTGTAGTGAATACACAGTGAAATGTGGGATCTGGGACCAATCTGGCTGAAAACTAACCTGGGGAATGGTGGTGGTGGTTTAATTTTCACTGGATTTCCCTACCCTGACTCACTCATGTCTGCATGAACATTAGTGCTGGCACAAGGAACAGGACAGAAAATGAGAACTGGGGGAAGAGCAAAACTGTCTGTTTTGCTGGCAGTGCCAGTTTATGCTGCATTGAAGTTATGAACTGCAATGCAAGAAATACAATCTGAGATGTCAAGTGTGCAGAAATCTACAGCAAAACATCTGAATACAGGGAGAAAGTTCTTTTAGATTCAATTATTACATAAGTGAATTAAAAATTATGTTCTTTAATTTCTTCACAGATTTCATGCCTAACGCCTGTCGTATATTGACACTTTAATGACTGCCTGTCTACCCAAAACATTATTGCAAGCACAGAAAGAATGCTAGGCTGTGCAGCCAAAATGAGATGGATTGGTTGAGAGCATGTGGCAGGATGGAAAGAGAGGTCTTCCAGGTTCCGGAGACAGCCTCTGATAGCCACCAAAACTTCACACAAGGTTGTGGGAGACATGCCTGAACCACAAGAATCTATGACAATCAGGTAAACAACAAGTTTACTAAAGCTTGTTCTTTTTCTTATATTGAGGTCATTACAGGGAAGCCACACTCAATTTTACAGAGCATATTACTCTCTCCAAATGTGACTCCCTACCAACTCCAATATGCTGATTTCAGCTATGCAGACAGTTGAAATTTCTGAGCTATTTATACATACCAGAATAAATCACATTTATAGATGCAGCTCGGATGCAGTTGGTTTGGCAACTAACCAAATTATGCTTATATTGGTGTAATTTAAAATATTGGACTGGAATCATAACTAGAAAAAGAATAAATAGACTCTAATAAAAGAGATGATAAATGAATTGTACAAATGCTTAGAATAACTGGAGGTGAACCAGTCTGTCCATCAGTGAAGGGATTTGGATTGCTATTGATGAAATTGGCTGTGGGCAGCTTAATCATCAGAAGATTACTGGCTATATTTGGAAGAATAAAGTAAAAGAAGAATATGGGACTATAAGATAAAGTTGTGTATTTTTCCATATTTAAAAATATATTTTGGGGAAAAAGTCTTTTGTCCTTAGAAGTCATATTGTTTCTTTTCATCTAGTTACAAACTGCCCAACCCTTTATAAGGGTTCTTTGTAAGGGTTTCTTTAGAAAGAACTAAGGAATTTGTGTAATTTAACTCTGTACAATAATTCGAAGCTTTGAAATGAGTGAAACATTCTGTACTGTAGCTATTTCAATCTTGTTGCAGAACTAGATATCTCAGCTGGGCAAGCTACAATATTGATTCATCTGCGTGGAATGAAATATGGCTAGCAATAGTGACACAGAAAAATTCTGTTGATCTGATTTCCTCTCCCTCTCACTGCTCCTGACCATGAATACCTTAACCTCCAATAGTTCAGTTGATGAGTGAAAAAAAAGGCTCTGAGATAGGAGCAGCAGTTTCAAAACTGTTGCAAATTTAAGCCCATAGTTTCCCCTTAAAACTAGACTAAATGTAAGGAATAAAATTAATGTATAATGCTATGGGGGAAGCACAGTCTTTGCCACCAGATACAATGAATATCCCACCTACTGCATGAGCATCCAAGCATCCTCGGACAAAGTCTTCACTAGGAATTGGCATACAGGTATTTTAATATGGATGTGTCACCAAGGATTGTCTAATACAAGAGAAGAGCTGATAAATGTAATTTTTCCCTGACCTTGTTTAGTAAGGGACATAATAAGTCAGTCTCTTCCTATTCTATTTCTATTCAATGGGTGGTGTCGACAGGCAGCTTAAGGCTACTGCGCGTAACAACAAAAAATTGGTTTTCTGAAGGGATTTTTTTGAGTCTGCAAATGGAAGCAACCATTCAAAGAAAGTTTTAAAGTGATTTGTTCAATTCCCCGGAGTAATAATTCTCAGATGTTAGAGTGGCAATTCAGATGTCAGCATTCTAACATTGCTGGTCATTTTAGAAGACACATTCAGCTCATGTACCTATCTATTTTTGTAGGTCAAAATGAAAGCAATTTGGGGAACTATAACAGAAATTTGATTTCCTTCATCAATTTAAAAAGTGAAGTATTGTGAGGAGTGATGTGAAGTGCCATCCTTTTGCTCTGGGTCACTTGGAGCAAGTCTACACCAGAAACTTGAAGCATGGCAAAGGCACATAGGGATGTGATTTTTTGATATCACTATGCTGGCAAAAAGCCCTACTGTAATTGCAGTATTATGTGTTTAAAATGCTTTTTCCAGTACCATTATTCAAGTATTCATCAAATCCATACATTCTCTCTCTTTCTTCTCCCTCTCTATTTACAGAAGGACTGGTGCAGACCTGAGCTGAAAATTGACCAGCTGTATAACTGGTATCATCATATGAAGGAGTAGTAAATGCTGTTCTGACCAGCGCTAATGAATAGGCTAAATCAACACTAATGGAACTCCCATCACCTCTTGGCCCAAAAGAGGGAACACTGTCATCAGGAGAAGAAATGATCTTCTGAAGGCTTCTTCTGAGCCCACTGCAGGTTATTAGATAAGAAAAAAAAGCATTTTCGTTAGTCCATTCAATGCTATACCTCTGAATGCGTAAACAGATTTCCCAGAAGTTTTATCACCTCATGGTACCTGGAGACCACATTTAGAGCTGTGAGGAGCTATTTGTCACTACAAACTGTCTGCAGCTTCAGTTAGTAACACTGCAGCTGGGTGAAAGTTAAATTGCACAGTAATAAGCAAGGGAAGAGGATATGGCAACTGAAACCATCAGGACACTGTAGCAACTCACTTTCAGGTTCTATTTTTATACACCTTTAAAACAGTATTTCCAGGGGGTTCTTCTTCTTGCTTATTTTTTTATATTAAAAATAATTCTTAACTGACACAAGAATCTCAAGGAAGATCTAAGTAGCTGATTATACTGATGAAACACTGAAATTGCTACACACAAAATACTGTTAAATTACCTAAATAGACCAACCTGAAATTTAAGAAAAAATGTTTTCAGAAGTGTATTTTTCAAATTTACTGTGTTCCTTCTATGATTTAAAGTGCACTGTTCTCATACTACCTATAATCTCTGATATCACTGTGCATAGTCACTAGAATATGAAAGCATAGAATGTATGATAAATGTCACAATAGTATTTGTTTTCATATTTCAAATATATTAGGACACATGACTTCCTTTCCTATTCATGCCTTTTCCTCTAAAGACATGAAAAGCAGCATACTGAAATCTCCAAGCGATTTTCCACCTTCAAGTTCAGGAGAGATATCAGGATGAAGCTCCATTTTTTGACAGATTCCTCTATTGCATCCAAAGAAATTCAATAAAACATTGTAATAATAGTTTGAATGGTGTCATTTTAGCTTTAAAAGTATGATGGGAACAATTATACACACCTGTCTTAGCAGCAGGAATAGAAAAAATAAATGTAGAAAACAACACCTCCAGAGAGCTTCATCAAAGAAACTGCAGGCAGAAAACAGGCCTACAATCACTTTTAGCCCTGCCTTGACAGGTGACGTTGGATTCCAGTCCCAGCAGCAACATTTCTTAACTGCTCAGACCTTGAAAACAAGCGTTAGAACTACTGTGGTTCAAGTGTTCACCTATGAAATGACTTTTCCTAGAACACCTTCGTGCTTGTGCCGCTACTTTGCAGATTACTTAAAAATGCCCTGGCTGGCTGTCTAATGATGTTTACTATGCATCATGACTTTCACTCTCCTCATTCTAAGAGAAATGCTATCTTACATGTTACAGGCTACGCTGCAGCGTTCAGATGAAAGAAAGCATCTTCTTGGTTGAAAGATGCTGCCAGTTCTGCACAAACACAGAGGAAACTGTCGAAACACAATCTAGGTGCCAGAGTACAGCTACCAAACACTGAAGTCTTTCAAAAAGCAGGAAAGACACGATTCATGAGAGAGTTGAAGAATTTTACTTACGTAAGTGCAAAGCAGGGACTTGAATATGCTTTTACAGTTATGACAAGTTTATATTTAGCAAATAAAATTAATGTTCATTTCCTCAGCATTCAACTAATTCAGTCCTACATGACAACATCAACTATTTTACCTTTTGTTCAGAAAGGATTTGTCCGATATAAGGGCTTTGTCTGCTTTGGGGGAATTATTCCCCCCCAGCCACACTGGTCAACTTTCTCACACAAACTCATAGATCTTGTAATATGGTCCATTTCAGGTACATCTCAAGTCCCAGTTCTGAAAAACAAAGACATAAATTAAAAACCCCTCAAACTAATAATAAACTCTCCTCGCTTAGTTTTAAAATGAAACCTGGTTTTGCAGGATCTGTTTTTGCAGGATTGGGTTTTAGCAGGATTCTGCCTCTACTTACTCTTTAATTGGATATGTATCTCATTTCTGTCACTTCATTAGGGATGAAAACGTATTTGCCAGTGAGATTCAATGTAAACCATTTTTATGATTGTTCAATATTTAATCTCTGTGCAATTGGCATCTAATTGTTGTTGACATTTAATTGCATGAATTTCTAAAGATCCCTTTTGTTAAAGAGCTCGAAGTACAGGGCAGTAATATTCAGACCCCGTGCCCTGTGTACCCTCACTTCAGGATCCCAGTGTTGTCACTGGAGAGATGATTCCTAACCTAGGTGTTCTGAGTAACTGCGCGGTGAGAGTTTACTTCTGCTGTTTATACATACAGCCTATACAGGCTCCTCACTTAAGATAGTGCAAAAAATACCAAATGCCCATGATGTGCCTATTCTGCTTGACCTATACATAATTTTAGATAAATGTAAAAAAAAAATACCGATAAATTACATTATATACATATTTGTGTATGTTTAATTTTCCTACTAAATAGATTCTGCTAGTTGCATCTGCTGTGTCATGTTGCAAATGAAGAGTGGAACCACCAGAGAAAAACATCTTCTGCCTGTCAGATGCTCCCTTCAGCCTGTGTGTGGTACTTGTGAAGCACTCTTGTGACCGTTTTTTCAACATAGCCCAGACATTCTGGAGAAGAATGAAATGTCCTTTGAGCTTTGGGCATGAGGTTCTCTCAGAGCTGGAGGGGAAGTTCATTACACAGAAAAGGTATCATTCTCTCCTCTGCTCTCATCAGATATTTAAGTCCCAGTCCTCTTTGGTGCTCTCAGCATTACCACACGTAACTTTTTCATGTATTTATTTATGGGGTTCCTCCTCAGACCGATATTGCACTTTGCCGCTCACCCTGTTGCCTGGGAGTGAAGACAGCCTTAGCTTGTGATTTGGAAGCCAGTCCAAAGGACAGCGTGATGAAGCTCTGTGGTGGTCTGGAGCACATAGTGTTGGCACAGGAGCGCGGCTGTCAGGTTGTAGTGTGGAGTCTGGGTTAAAGGAGCTTCTCTGTAGGCTCACAGTCACAGCAACCTCCTGATGATGCTTGTCTTTGAAACATCTTTTGGGTTCTGCCATGGATAAATTGTGTTCAGTAGAAGACACGTTACCTTGCCTCCCGAGTTATTGTCATGGGGAAGAGCTTTAAGTACCCAAACACGGAGAGGTTGGGGGAGGGCAGGGGGAATTCCTCCGTTCTCCTACAGGAGAGGTCAGTATTTATGGCCAGGTCCCTGGATGACAAGAGAAAAGACTAAGGCACCAACAGGCTTCTCCACAGCATTGTGTGAGGCATTGGACACACACCAAAAAAACCTCAAGCTCTGAAACAGTGGATATTTATGGTAAACCTAGAATATAAATGGACATTTATGTCGTGGCAAATGGTTTGGTGACCTTAAGGATGATGTGGTTAGGTTTTGTAGATCTAGGTATTGTTATAGGGTTACTGCAGTAGGGTTAGGTATTACTGTAGTAATTTGGTATTATAGAGCTTTTCTTAATTTTAATTACATGCATCTTCTGTGTGTTGTCAGCATAGAATCATAGAATCGTTTAGGTTGGAAGAGACCTTTAAGATCATCCAGTCCAACCATTATGCATAAAATACCAAAACTAATCCACCCCAGTAGGTCCCCAGCAAGAGTAGCCACGACCTCTAGCTTCATCTTTCAGGCAAGCCTCATCAAAACAAAGCTTCGGTGTTCGACTGAAATTAACCATTAAATTTACTCAGCGTTAAGACTGACGTAAACAAGACTTTACAAGCGATGAGCAAATCCATTACTGTTACCTTCCACCAGCCTTTACCTGAGTGGCTTACTTTAACAACGGGCCCAGACCCACCCAACACTACAGCGGCACCTCCCGCCGCGGCGGCGGCTCCGCCCTCCCCCTCGCACCGCCCCTCGCGTTGCGTCACCGGAGGGCCCGCCCCTCCCGGCGCGCGCTCCACGCCCACGCATGCGCACTGCCCCTCGCCGGGGCCCGGCAGCCCCGCTGCGCGGGTGCTCGGGGCGGCCGGAAGTAGCGTGTGGCTGGGGGCGGGGCCGCGGGCCGCGTGGGGCTGCCGGTGCGCGTGCCGCCGGTGCCATGGAGGTGGTGGCGCAGATGGAGAGCCTGGCCGTTGAGCCCAGCGCCAACGGCCCGGCGCCGGGCGAGGAGCAGGCGGCGAGCACGGAGGGGGCGCCGGGCGAGGAGCAGGCGGCGAGCACGGAGGGGGCGTCGGGCCCCCGGGAGGGCGGTGGGGAGGACCAGGCCCCGCCGCCCCCAGCGGAGGCAGCGCGCTGCTCGCCGCCGCCTGCGAGTCCCAACGGGCCTCCTGCCGCTGCCCCCTCGTCGGACTCGGACAGGTGGGTTTAGCCCCGGGGCTGGGCCGCTCTCCGCGGGCCGCTTGCTCCTCTGAGGGCTCTTACGCGGCGGTGCCTGTGGGCCCGCGGCGCTGGCCGCCGGTCCTGCGCCTCAGCGCTCTGCGAACGAGGGGTCCCAGTCCGCCCCCTTCCCCCCGCCCCAGTGTTTCGGCTTCTGTGGCTTCATCTTTCCAGTTAAAGGTGACATTTTCAGTTACGTTTCTCTAGAAGGTTTATTGTTGGATTAATAAGCCTCCCAGACAATGACTGTAAGGGTACAGGGTTTAACAAAAACACGAGCTTGGTGGTGGTGGCCTGTAGAGCGTCGCGGTAGTTGGGCCGCCGTGACCGTTTGAACGCCTTGCTTTACATGCTCCTCACAGAGTGCTCCTATGTCACTTGTGACAATACACCTGCAGTGTTATTGCTGAAAAAAAAATGAGTGTAGGATTCAAGGTGAAGAGCCTTCAGATCGTAACTTGTCCTCTAATGTTGGCATCTCAGTGGAAAAGTGCATTCTCAACCTGTATGTTTTATAAAAAAGGTTCCATCTACTGCTTGCATCTGTGCTTTGGTGTTCAGTACAGTTGGTGAAAGGTAACTTTGGTTAGATGTGGGCTCTGTTTCAGTCCTAGAAGCCTGCACACTTTGCTGGTTTCAGTGAGTTTTGTGTTTTCTTTTTGGGCCATTGCAGCAAGATGGGTATGTGCTCCTAGTGGAGATTGAAATGAAGTCTAAGGATCTCTTAAAAAGAAGACACTGAGCTTCATTAGCAGTTAAGGGGTTAAAGCTTGACTTTGGAAATACCTTGTTTGCTTGGTTCAAAGTTTTTCTAGAACATCGTGAAGTGATGGGGAGTTAAATTCCTGACCTATGGCAGGGGCTTCCCCTGTAGTCTTTTTTTGCTTCCCAAATCTGTTGTGCTGATGTTGAGATGAGTATTAAAGACAAAATTTTGATAGCTTTAACTTATTTAGTTGTCTGTGTGTATCTCAAACTTTTTTCTACACCTGCCCCCATTGGTCTCCATTAGTCTGACTGATTTATGTCTTTCTGCTATGTTGATTTTGTTCCAAGAAGTCCATATTTGGCTTTTTCAAAAGGTTTATTGGGAGAGGTGCTCTTATTTGTTGACTTTCCTATCAGCATTTGTTGGAAGAAAAAAAAATGCAGCAACAGATGATTGAAAGCCATCCGTTTGCTTCTGAAGGAGACAATGTAATATGAACGAATCTAGAAGGGAGCTTTTTTGTATTTTATCACTTTGTTTCTAAATGCTGTTTTGTTAACAGGCAGATCAGGTAAGAAAGGATAGATGCAATTTTACAAAAGTATGCATGTCTCGCTGTATTTTTGTGTAAGGTTTATAATATGTTTTTTCAGTCACCAGGAACAATTACTCCATGTGTTTGTTTCTTCCACCAACTCTTGAAGAACTTAAACTTTTGCTAAAAGGAACACGTTGACATGAATAAGGACTGGTTTCTTACTCTGCTGTTTGCTTGAAGTATTAGGTGTTTTAGACAATAAACATCTCTTATGCATGTGCCAGTGAGAAATACTAAATTACTAATCTGTGTGAATACATACTGGGGGAATTCAGACAGGCCATGAATTAGGAAACTAATCCCTTTTATCTGTAAAAATTAGAATTTTCTTTTTACCTTTGTAGTGCAAGATGCATTGCTTGGAATAAGTATTTTCTTGACTTTCACTCAGCTTTATGTTAATGTTGGGATTGTACAAGAAGAGTGAATGTGAGCTATAGAAGGTAGTTTAATGTGTTGTCTTTGAAAATCTGTTTTGTGCTCAGTTATGTCAAGTGATGTTCAATACTGGGAACTCAAGTGGTGCACAAAATGGAAATATGCTGACAGTGAATAGACATTCTGGTCCTAATTTGGCTGTATTTATCTAGGTACAATACTGAAGTGATCATCCTGTGACTCTTAATGTCTCATTTCAGTTGCAAATCAATGAGGTGTAGGTCCCAAACTGTGACTATCGTATATGTCTGACAGAGAGAGTTACCCTGGTGCTGGACTTTTGCATGCAGTGGCCAATGGGAGAAACTGGCCTAGGTGAACTTAAAGAGGTGATTGCTCTCATGCCACCTGCACCATTTGACAGTGGAACAGTGGGAACCCAAACAAGCTATTGTAGTTGTTAACCCAAACGAGCCGTTGTAGTTGTTAGCTTGCTCTGAACTGCCAAAGCTGCTGCTCTTCTGAGATTTTCTTATTATGTTGTCCAGTGGCTTGTAGGTTCAGGAAAGATTGCAGATCTTCTTTATACAGATCTATACATTTAAGAAAAATATATCTGGTAACCAAAGGTAATTGAGTAATGTATAATCTAGCACTCTTTTCATCTGTAATGTGGAAGTCTATATTCTAACTCCCATGTTTGTTTTATTCAGTGATACAGATTCAGATAGTTCATCAACTACATCCTCCTCGTCGTGTTCTCCTTCAATAGTATCTGATGAAGACGATCATCCAAATGAGAAGGATAACAGACCTTACTGTGTTAAAACAAAAGATGAGTTGCCTATTGATGTAAGTTCAATGTGTTACCTTTTAAAACTTTTTCTAATAACCCAACTTAAAATATTTTCACTTAATGTATTTTTAAGTCATTGCCATACCTAGTGATTGAATGTATGTTTTTACACTAGTTCAGGTATAGCACAGTTGATAACTTCAAATATCTTATTTTTCAGTTTATTAAGACCACTCTGAAGTGAGGTTCACAGCTCATTTTAGGCTCATATTTGTGTAAAATCACAGTTGTAATTAATGAAAACAACTACATTTCTGGATATATTAGTAGATTTTTTGTTGTTTGTATATTGCAGACTTTCATCATCCTTTCTCTATGTGAGAGACTTGAAGGTCTGATATGTTTGCAGATGTATGTCAAATATGTTTAGCCCTGAGGTAAAACTTTTGTATGTTGTATTAAGCCTCCCAGAGGTTCACTTAAGCAAAATTATTGGCGTGATCGTAAAAGTGCTTTGTATTTGTTTTATTCTGCAATTTTTGCTACAGCACTGTCTTATGTATTGCAGATCAGAACCTTAATTTGCATCAAGATACTGTCTATTGGTTTTGGTTCTCATAAATAACATACTCATTAAGTATTGCTGCCTTTATTCCTCATTATCTCAAAATTAAGAGGTTTAAAGGAATGAGTTTTAGTAATAAACTGCTAACAGATGATTGGCTGTGCATCATTTGTAATGGATTACAAATAAAAGGATAATGTAACACTGTAATCTCAATTTACATTAGCAGTATATGTTTATCTGTTATTCTGTAGATTTCTCCCCTTCATAAAAAATGCTTTCTGGAATGAGAAACAAGTCTGGTGAAATTATTAGAAAGGTAGTGGGAAAAAACCTCTGAAGAACAGATATGTTTGGATACATTTGCCTTTGGTTTAGTGCTCTGTAAGGGTTTGTAACGAAGTGCTAGATGACTGTCTGGAAAGGCTGAGGCATTGACATGCATTAGTCGTAGCAACAACAGGAGATGGGAGTATGTTGTTAATTCTTAAACTGTTGCTGTAGAGACACTTGGAGTAAAGAAAAGCTCTTAGGATATTCTTTTATCCCTGAAATTAATCGGAGATTGAGAAACATGCATAATGTTGTGTTCCGAAGGAGCAAAACATCAGAGCAATTCCTGCTTATGTGCACTTTGTTTTGAAGTATGATTAATAGTAGAAGCATTGTAAGTGCTTCTATGACAGCATTTTTTTACAGCACTGGACTTTTGAACAAAAATCCTTGCTCAAATAGAGGTACTTATTGGGTTTTATTTACCTTTTATCTCAAATAAAATTCATGTTAATCTGAAAATGCTTTGTTGATCTGCTCTTTTGTCTCATTAGCTTACTAGCTTCAAGTCCAAGTGTTTATGAAACATTGTCTTACTTTTAAGTACTGGCCTGATTAATTTCATTGGTCCAGCAAAGCTACAGCTTTTTGCCAGTGACAGTTAATAAGAACTGAAGTTCTAGCAACTACATTATTTACTGTATCTTGTACTAAGCCATTCCACAGTAACAGAATTAGTCTGTGTAAAAATGTTGTAGATTGTCATATGTAAATTTGAGGGAATACAATTTGAAAATTAAAATGTACCTGTTAAAAATGAAATATGATTAGTCTTTTACCCAAAAGTCCCCAATAATAGCTAACTTGCTTTAGCAACTATGGGTCAAAGATAAAAGATTAAAGAAAGTATTTAGCTGGAATATGTGCTTCAGGGGAAAGAAACGTGCGCATATTAAGGAGTGTTAGTGGAACTATTTTAGAAACCTCCTGCTTTGAAGTGTAGGATTGGCAGATACTGTATATAGTATGACAGATGGTACAGTTTACCAGTTTGAGATTTATGATCAAAATCTTAGCTTTCTTCCAACTGGTCTTTGGCCTTTGACTTGCTCTGGTATCTGTGACTCGCTTAAGTCTTAGTAGTGAAGTTGGTTTAATGTTGGAAAACCTACTGTCCTGTAGAAAGGTGTGGTGTTTCTATCTGAATTCGTGTCTTGGCTTTAATGCTATATTATATGATCTGGGAGGGTCTTGCCCTCTGTTTGGTCTTTTGAGTTGCTCTAGAAGCCTTTCCCAAGCTTGTTAAGAGTGAAGATTATCAGGTGAAGTTTTGATAAGACAGGAGAAGATTCTTCTGTTGGAGAGGGATTTTATTTCTGGTGTTGGCCTTTAAAAGTGCAGTTCAGTGCTAAGATTTGGACTCAACCTCCAAATTCAGAAGATGTTGAATGTGAAGATAATTCTTACTCTAGTTGCCCTTACCTTTTATTCCATACAGTCCATGTTGAATTCACAGCAGTATAGTATATACATAAAAATCTTAGTTTATGAGTAAATTGGAGGTAGATGATGAGTTTGCTGTTAATCAGCCTTTGATAACAGATTTTGATGCTTACATTGGAAGAAAAAGTTTAATTTGAATATTATTTGTGCAGTACTGATTTGTATATTGGAAGTTTGGTGCTTTTTTCCAAAGTGTTCGCTATGATTATCCTCTTGTGCCAAATACAACTTTTAGCTAAAGATAATTTTCTTTGTGTAAGTTGTTGTGATCTGTATATCTTCTATAATGGTCTGAGTCATGGCATAAATAGACAGACACCATTTTGTTCAATCAGATGATACATACCTGGTGTATTTCATACTATTTTATCTCTTGCTATGTACATTTTTTGTCTGTCATGCATTGAATATGGTTACAGGTTGTTTGATTTTTTTTTATTATTGATTATCTAATTATTGCATTGTACATTGAACTTAATTTATCTAACTTGAAAGTTCAACAAAATGAACAAAATTGCTATCAGTTGTTGGTTTTCTCCAGTTGAATAAAATTGGATTATACTGTAGTTGCAATGGAAATATGTAGAGTAGGATCTCAAAAGAAAAGGTGTCTTCAAAAGTGACATTCCCCCAAGACGAGTTCATTTAGAATTATTCTGAAAGAGGCAAATCAAACTAGATTTCTTTTTTTAATAAATCTTCAAAATGCTGGGAGGTTTTTCTGATTGTCAAATTCAAGCAGCAACAGAGTGATGAATATCTTAGTGTGATAAGATTATATTCTGAACATTGACTTGATATATTCAGGAACTGCCTCCTGTTGAAGACTTATCAATAATTCTGCCTGATGACGTTGAACTGAAGCTCTTTGGGACAGTTTCCAGCATCATTGAGCAGCTAGGTAGGCAAGATATGTTTGCTTTGTTTTTATTTATAATATTTTCTGTATCTTTCTGCATTAATCATGTACTTAACTGTTCCCTCAAAGTGTCAGTACTGCAGCATTCTATTTCAGGGGGTAGTGGGTTGCTGAATGAGAACTCAGACTACCAAATGACATTTGTCTTGAATTCCCTTTTCGTTGGCTTACATCTTCTAAAGATGTAAGGTACTGCGACTATTATGCATGTGTTTCTGTGTGACTTTCATGTTCCACTTTTTAAATGAAAAAAGCCTTTTTTCACCAGGTATTATAATCTTTATATTAATTCTGGCAACAATAAGATTGAACATTTGCAGTATTTTAAGAAATCTTCCAGTTGTACATGCTATGTTTGAATTATCTCTGAAGGTACAGGAGGTGTATAACTGAAAATACAGATGCAGTACAATGCAGTCCCACGTGCTTGCTTGTTAGTATGTGAGGACAGGAAAAAGACTTATTTCTTTAGCCACTGTAGGAGTGCTTGGGTAATTGATACGTTATGTATGTTCTTTCTGTTTTTTTTTCTTTAATAATTCATCCCACTTCTGACACCTTGACCAAATACAAGGTACTAGTGTCAGCAGAGCTAGGACAGCATGACCAACATGATACATAGTTGCTGGAGGCTAAGCTTAATGGGATTGAGACACGGTAAGTAAGCTTAACTGCAGTCGATATGCATTTAGGGATCTTTTCAGATCTACCTGGGACCTCAGTTTTTGATATGTGAAATAAAAGTTTTGCTGAAGCTGGTATTAATAAAGTATCCATAGTATGTATTTAAGCTTATTTCAAGTGTTCCATTCTGCTTGAACTGCTTTCAAAGCAATTTGCTTATGAAAGTTAGAAATTCAGTTCAATTTTGAAATTGAAGTATTTATGTTGAGTGGGGTACAAAAGAATTAAAGCAAATAGCCTTTGCTGTTAAAATTTCTCTTACTGTAAAAGGCTCTGGGTAATACGGGCAATTCCTTTACAGTATTTTTGTTGGTGGTGTTGGTTTGGAGTTACATTTAATTTCATTCATGTGCAGGAAGCTGGCTTGTGAGTGTGGAAGACAGTAATCTGGTCATTGTCCTCTTGTTCTAATTTGCCCTTTCTTGCTTATTTATAATAATGGGGACTTCAAGAAGGCTTCTTTCAGCTAAAATGATAGTTTGAAAATAAGTTAAAAGAGAAATGGTTGAATCATAGTTTGCAATTATTCTTATTTTTTATTTAGTATGTGAATGTTTAAACAAAGCTGTTTTTAAAGACTTCAGTTTTGAAAACTGTCTTTAATTTTTAACCCTCATTGGTGTGTATAACCTTTTCAAATCCTGTCAGTTTACTGATAGAATTCTTGAGTCTGTATTCTACTTTATGTAACTGAAGTATATAAATTGTTGAACTTTGGTGAAAGTTAGAAAACAGACTAATAATCATACATGAAATAAAGCTGTTAAGAATGGAATAAAACCCCAAGATATCTGTGTTATTTTTCTGCTTTTACTGCATTGCTTTATGACTTCCTCTTTCTACGTTTTCCTTTCTTTTCAGTTCTGGGAACAGGTATCTGAGTGGCCTCAATTTCAATTGATTTGTGGCCACATTAGGACTAGGGACTGCCAGCTAATAGTGGGTTGTTTTTTGATTTTTTTTTTTTTTTTTAAAGCTAAACTGGTACCTGTGTATACCAGGTTTGTATGTACTGTGAGGGGAGTTGAGGTCTCATTTGGAAATTGCAAATATTTTTGCACAACAATCAGTATCCTGAACATTTTCTGTCCCTTTGTGTTGGAAATTTCTGCTGTTCTCTGTAGCAAGCTTCCAAGTTCATCAATCTGCAATGTGTGATACCTGTAAGTTGGCTATTTCATACTATAAGGTGAATCTAAGGCTAGAACCATATAGGTTCATGCTTGCCTCACACTAGCTAAAAGCAAGATGACTACATTCTGTGAACTTCTGCTCAGTGTATCAGTATTTAACAGAAATTTTGCTGTGTTTTGCTTCAAAGTACTTAAGAGAAAAGAGAAATTGACTGTGTGGGTTGTAGCCTGGAAAGAACACAGCTTTGGTATATATGAGAAACCTGCCCTGGGACTGTCCTTTGGGCCCTGGAAGAGTAGAAGCTGAGGATTTTGGGTGGGTTGAGGTAGGGGGAGCTATAAATCAAATAGGCTGTAGGTGATAATGTTTTTCCTGGGTTTCATGGGACTGGCATGACTTACATTTTCAGAATATTTTCCTTAGCCTACTGCAAGACTGGGGGCTATCTGTGATCAATCAAGTTGAGAGCGTTCTCTGAGAGATTTTGTTGTGAGATTTTTTTTTTGTTGTTGTTGTGTCATGGTTTGGGTGTTTAGTTGGTGGGGTTGTTTTGGTTGTTTTTGCTAAGGTGTATTTCTCATGAGGGTTAAGCAACACATTGGGTTCTTTCACTTTATATTTGATCTTACAGGTAGGCACAAAATAAACTGATTTCCCTACTTCTCTTGAAAGTCAGTGAACTATTAAGCCTGTAGCGTTGTCACAGGCTTGCTTGGCATGTCACAAGCTGTTTGCAGATGGAAATAGTAGCAAAGCTGGAGTTTTAGCTTGACGAGATGTTTATGGCTTTAAATCCTGTTACGTAAGTGTAGCATTGATAATATGGTTAGTTTTTGTTGGAGTCTGAGTGACACTAAGTGCTTGAGTGACTTTATTTGATGATGGAGAGGCATTGAGAATGCTTAATTGAGCATTCTGTTGTTTTAGAGGTAGAAAAGATTACCTTCAGAATCAGAATTTTTGAGTGTAGTGCTGCTAGGCCTCTGTATTGACAGCTTTACACGTAAATCCTGCTGAATGTAAAGGAAGACCTGATATTTCTGTAGACTAAAGCAACAAATGCAAACTACTACCAAAGAAGAGATTAACTACTCTAAAGATTTCAGTAAAGAATAAGCTCTTTATGTATCTGAATCTGGAAAACCTAAAAATGAAGTTGCCTGTATATCAAATTACGTATTTAATGAAGAACATGCTTCTGTGTCCATTTGTAAGTGCTAAAGTCTACTAAGTGTTAAGATTCCATATTTTGAGCTACTAGAATGACTTGCTCACTCTGACCTTAATCATGGATTGGGCCCAAATGTAGTATGACACTATTGTATGACATTAAATTGCAGAAATGTATTTGAAATTATGTATCTACATACATAAATGACATCACCAGTTGCTGCGGTGACTGGACTGTTAGACATCTTCTGTGTTCTGGTCTGATTCTTATGACTTACTATGGGAAGCTGTAATGAGTAGCCACTTCCATTCTTTTTTTCTGAGGAGAATTTCATTTGGAATACTAAGAAGGCAGAATATATCTGCACTCAACCAACCAGGTTATCGCTGCTGTGCACTTAACTAAGAAACATCCTGGGTAAATACGAGTGTCTCATACATATCTGAGACTTCTCTTTTGTACGTATCATCTGGTATCCTTTCTTTCTCCACCCCAGAGAACAGTAATTCTGTAAACAGACGTAAATCTTACCACTCATGTATCACTGGAGAAGGGGTGTACGATTGTAAGTAGTTTTGTGTGTGCACAACAATTTTCAGGTGAAGCTCTATGAACTTTAGTAGACAAATAATGGAGTGGTTTGTTAAGTTTCTCTGTAATTAACTACATACTGCTGTTGAAACAAAGTTCTAATTGATTTATTGTTTTTCCATTTTAGTAATAATTGAATCACTGAGAGGCCTACCTCCAGTAAATGAGGAAAGCATAATTTTTAAAGAAGATCGGCAAGCAGCAGGAAAGGTGTGTGTAAAGCATAAAAACCTGTTATTCTAATATAAAATTCAAAGTATTCTTTTATGTTCCAACAAGTAGTGTTGAAGTAGACTAAATGAAAGATAATGTTTCCTTGATATGTAGTTTCTCTTTGTGCTTTTGACCTTTGCTATAGTCATGTATTTTTTTAATTTCAAGAATTCCTAACCTGGAATTCATTTCATCCTTAGAGAATTCCAATGTGTGATGAGTGCTATTTACGAGAGTGCTTGTGGAGGGGGAGAGGTTGTTTTCAGATGTATGATGTCTTGACTAACAGGCTGTGATCTTTTATTGCCAGGAGTTGGGGGCAAACATTGGAGAAATTAGAGTCAAGTTTCGGGAAAAATGGGGAATGTTTCTATATCTATGCTCTATAACTAGAACTATGTTCTAGTTTAAGGCCAGTGTGTGCTTTATGCAAGTATAATGAAGAATGTTTGCTGAGAGGGGTGTTGCATTGAATTTTGTATGTTTTTTGGGGAAAGAAAACCATCATCTAGAATGGTTACTACTGTAATATCTTTGAATGTTAGATGTGAGAGAAACAAAAAAGCACAGCCTGAAATTGCAGCTGTTCTGTACAACATTTCAGAATTCTCTGCTCTCCATGGAATTGGGGAGCAGACAGGGGAACTGACGTAAAGGTGTCTTGTAAATATGAACTTTGAGGAATAAATGATCAGGAGATTGTTCCAGGTGTAAAGGATTTGAAAGCATAGTGGAGAGAGAAGAATAGAGATTTGGCAAAAGGAGAGATTACTAAAGTAGATGAAGCAGACAGTGAAAGCAGTACAGTTGGGTGGGCAAAGGCAGCATCAACATGTAAGGAAAACTTACTTTTCCACATTATGACTTAAACAGTAGCTGGGGAAATATACTGTTAAACAAAATGTGGTAATAAAACTAAAACATGAAAGGAACTTTATTTCATGCTGCATTTTGAAAATATATCAAACTTCTTAAATACAAAGCATCTTAAAGTTTCATGGTTGTCTACAATGAAATTACCTATCTGCTTTTGGTGGTTTATTTAAACATTTATTTTTGTTTGTGTTTCAGATATTTGAGATATTTGGTCCTGTCTTACATCCCTTTTACGTGTTAAGATTTAACAGCTCTGAGCATATCAAAGCAAAAGGTATTAATGTGCAAGATAGCATGTATTTTGCTCCATCACTGGAGGACTTCACCCAGTATATATTTGCAGAGAAACTAAAACAGTGAGTCTGACTTTTCTAATCTGGCTATAATGTATTTTTTAACATAACTAAAAATCCTGGATTAAAGTTTAGCCTTGAGTGAGAAAATGTAGGACTAAGCTTGACACTAAAACTTTACTTTTTTTTAGATATTCTTAACTGTGTTGTAATAACCAGGTTGTACTGTTTTGCCTGTCAGAACAGTACAGAGTAGCTGTAAACGGTAAGGTTCTAAAGTGTTATAATTACTGAAGTTTAGTAGCTTCTTATTCAATTTAATATATTAAGCTTGCTTGCTTTTCATGTTGCTGTGTTAACTAAAATATCATAACCAGAAAAAAATTCATTGATACTTCCCTCCCACACACATACACATGCATGGGTTTTGCAAGCTTAACTTTCTGGATTTTGTTGTTCTGCAGATTCTTGTTTAGTTTCATAACTTATAATAAACTTGTTTGAATTCTGAACAAGTTTGTATTTATTTACTACTTTTATTTCATGTTACAAGGACAGAACTGAAATTTAATTATCAGTAAATCTATTGAGCAGCTGGAGAATAACAATTCTATATGAAAATTACCTGCTGTAAATTTGCGAGAGGGAAGGGATTTGAGTGGCAATGTAGTATGATGTTCAGAAACTTCTCTATAGTATTTATGTATCTCAGTCTGCCTGAGGAAAGTAGCATGTATGAATAGAACTCATTGCCATTGAAAAGGCAATGAAAAGATACAGAATAAGCATAATAAATGACTGCTAGACATTAGTGTTCTAATTATTGATGAATAATTGTATGAAATAACTATAGGTTAAAAAAGTCCTTTGTCATACAAGTGACTTAGACTCTATTTATTAGGATTAGTTCTCCTCCATCTTGCAAATGTTTTTCTGACTATAGCCAATAATATTCATGTCTGCATTAATTGCAACTCTGCCAGTATTCATGCTGAATAATTTTTTCTTTAGTCATGCATGTGGCCAGGCCTGCAGGAGTCCTTTTTTTTTTTCCCTTCCTTTCCCATTTCTGTGGAAGCAACAAGCATATTTTTTGCCTTTCAGTGAAGACAAAAATAGATAATTTTCTCACTCTGTTTGTTTTTCTGCGGCATTTTGATGCCAGCTGGTCTTTGACTTGTGCTATTAAACTTTGTTGCTTAGCACAGTAACTGCACAGACTTTAATCATCTGCTTACTACATCAATTACTGTGTGCCGGTACTCAGCATATGAGACGCGAGACTCATGTTTTAGTTTGTTACATGCTTTGCAACTAGTTTTGAGAACGCTGTCTTTTGGTAGTACTTTACTATTGTATATGGTACAAAACTGAACACTAGGTAAGATGTTTTGCACCTTCATGATTTATCAGCACAGCTGAAGAGTGCATCAGACATTGTTTCTTGCCCTGCATTGAGCAGTGTGAACACCTGTGTAATCTGATGTAAACCTTAATTTCTGAATAATGTGACTTACTGTTTCACTGAAATGTAACTTATTTTATTTCTGAGTTTTGCCAGTAAAGGTTCTTAAGCTTTTGTGAGACAGTTGGTACTGTTTATTGAAGCTGTCTTTTTACAAAGTAGGTATCACTAAAAAAGGATAAAGAATTCTGATTTCTGATCTGTGCTGTGATGTCTATATAAAGAAACCAAGATGGCATGGACAGTGGAAAAGTTGAGCATCAGTCAGTGCTTCACAAGAAAGCTTTTGGACCTTAGCAGATTGCAAATTTGATGACCGATGATTTTTGGTTTCTGCTTTTTGTTAGTTTGACTGTGTGCAAACCAGCTTGTTATTATAGGCTTAAAGTTTTAGAACTGCTGGTCAAAACTGTGATGGTACTTTGAAAAGGAAAGGAATCAGGATTAAATCTGAAAGAAACCTGAAGTTTGAATCTTCTTCTGAAATCTGGCATGCAATCTGATTGCATTGTACAAAGTTGCAGTGCTACGAATAAGCCTTATACTTTATAGCAAAATACATGAAAGTGTAGCAGAAAACTTCTTGAATGCAAAATAATTTGTTGCTAAAAATAGATTTATGTTGTATTGCCTGAAACACAAAGTAATTCTAAAGAAGCTCATGTATTTTCATGATTCCTCTGAGTCACCTTTTGTTAGACTTCCAGATCTTACAGTATCTGAGTTCCGAAATCAAAGAATTACTATCTTGTTCTTTGCAGAAGATTATTACGTATCTCAGAGCACAAAAAGCATTTTGTGTTTTGCTGAAATGGGGAAGGCTGCCTTGGGAGAGTGAGATAAGCTGCCTGAAGCACTTACAAGGTTTACATTTTGCAGTAGTACTACATATTGCCTCATGACCACAGGCCTTGGAGTTTCTTGTGTGCTCTGGTATTTCTGGGAGGTGTGTATTGCCCCAAAATAGCAAGATGAGAGGGAGAAACAAAGAAGTTGGTTCCTATTTAAAAAAAAAAGGTGTTACTTTTCATTACTGCATAGGTGAAGAGTTTTCTGCAGACGAGAAATTACTTGTATAGAGCCCTTATCTTCCTTTCCTCCCTGTAACATTTTCTTCTGACTGAACTTTAAAATAGCTTGCATGCTAATATGATTTGCTCATCATCACAAAGGTGGTGTGTCCGTATGGTTTTCTAGTCATATGTAGAAATTGAGTTTCAGTTTTATGGTTAGGGGTTGAGGCACAAAGTACCTCCAGATGACTTGCCAGTGTTCTCATGGGCAGCCTTTGACTAAGGGTCTGTTAAGTCCAGGCTACCTAGAGCTGATGGTTATGTACTTCAATGTAGCTATTGCTGCTTGATTGTTGCTGACTTGGTGAATACAGAAAAAAGCCCCTCAGTTATTAGAGCGCTGATTGAAGACTTTGCACGGTGAACACTTTGGTGTTTTTAACTATGTGGTTCCATTTTGCAAGTAAGAATTTTCAGTATTGCATTATTTTATATAGTTTGTCTTCACAGGTAAGGATTGCGTCTTGACATTTCAGACCAAGCTGTATTAAATTTGTGAGCAGTGTGGAAAAACCTTGAACAGACTTTAACAGCATAATTTAAATTTGTTCCATAAATTTGTTGCTAATCAAAGAAATGGCTTGATTTTTAGTGAAGTTCTTAAAATGGTGGGTGAAATAAATGATACCACTTCAAATTAATTTTGGTGCTTGTTGGGCAAGGTGATTGAGTTTTTACTTCCTTAAATGTCTTTTACCTTGCTTTTTCATTTTATATTTACAACAAAATAGGAGATGAAGCCTATTTATCTAGCTAACACTATTAATAGAATTGTAAGCCAAGCTCAGAGGCTTTTTTTGGTTCTGAATTCACTTTGCTATAAGTATACTTAAAGCCCTTGTCCTACTAGACTCCTAGTTCATTGTCCTTTTTAACTGAAGATATGTATTCTGAAACCAGAAGAATAAGAAAACTTATGACTAGTCAGCAGTTAGCATAAGAAAGTTGCAGTGAACTACCTCAATTCAGGTTCAAGGCAATTTAGGTTCAAATGGATATGTTGAGAGAGTATTGATCAAAGCTTAATATTAGCTGTGTGAAATGTTCAGTCTTCACTCAAAGTAGGAAGACTTTTCAAGTGACATATGTAGTGAAGTTCTAAGTTGACACATACATTACGATTCACTTAGAAACAACATTAAAAAAACAAATGCTCCTTGCCTCTTTCAAAACAGGCAGCTCCTGGTGTAGGAGATCTGATACCTTGAAGAAAGTGTTACTCTATTTGCTACAGTACAGTTCATGCAAAGTATTTCTAACCCTAAATATGTTGCTACTACACAACTCGAGAGGTTTTGTAGCCTCCTTACACCATTTTCCTTCATCTTGATTGTCTAATTTGTGGTTTGTTGTTTTTTTTTTTTTTTCTTTTAGGGAAAAAGGTTCAGATGCATCTTGGAAGGATGACCAAGAACCACCACCTGAAGTAACTATAGGTTTTCTTAATTTATTGTTTTTGATTACACAAGATATGTGTAGAAAAATTTCTGTGCAGAGTAAATAATTAGCAAGCATATTCTTTTATGCAGATGAGTTGGATGTACATCTTTTCTTCACTGAAAAGAAGGTCATACTTTTCTTGGAGAGGCCTCACAGTCTAGACAGAGAGTACTAGCTGTCTTTTTTTTATATTTGCTCTTTCCAATTGGGAAAATGTATATCTTCAGTACCTCAAGTCCTTCAGGAACACATTTGGCAACCTGAACATTCAACTTTGAGTAGCAGTGCTTTTACCTTGTCTAATAGTTTTGCTTCTGCTAGAGAATTTTTGTCCTTGCTGTTCTTTCACTGCAGCTTTGTCTTTTACCTAGCCACAAGCAATTGTCTTTAAAGGCCTGCCAGTATTCTGCAAACTGTTCTACTTGGGTGTTTAAGCTGCCTGCTCTGTTAGATTAACTTGACGCCTCCTCTGTTGTGTTCTTTGAATGGTTTCTTAGTAAGATTTCCTGACTGTTTGCTATTATAAAACACTAGTTTCATGAGAGGAGATGAGCTTCTTCCCTACAAAGGCAGTCATACAGGATCGTGTAGAAGTGAGAGCTCCTCATGACCATTGACATCATTTACTGTAGGATCTGTAAAGATCTCTTCAATGACATCCAGGCTTCCTGTCCAGTGCTCCTTAACTCCACTGTAACTATAGTTTTCATGACTATTCTATTCTTCAGTAAGAATCACAAGGCTGATAGTTTTATTGAGGTGTTTTCATGAGATTTGTTTTCTAGCTCAACACTTGAGTCACTTTTCCTTGCAATTTCAACATTAAGCCTATCTTATCCAAAACAGCTGAAATTCCTAGAAGCTTTGTCTGTACCACAGTATCCTAAAGACATCTCTCTATTTGCTTCTTTTGAATCTTTGTCCTGGTTTCGGCTGGGATAGAGTTAATTTTCTTCCTAGCAGCAGGCATAGTGCTGTGTTTTGGATTTAGTAGGAGAAGAATGTTGATAACATGCTGATGTTTTTAGTTGTTGCTGAGTACTGCTCATGCTAGTCAAGGACTTTTTCAGCTTCCCATGCTCTGCCAGGCGCACAAGAAACTGGGAGGGGGCACAGCCAGAATAGTTGATCCAAACTGACCAAAGGGCTATTCCATACCATATGACGTCATGCTCAGTATATAAACTGGGGGGGTTGGCCGGGGAGCAGCGACCGCTGCTCGGGAACTGTCTGCGTATTGGTCGTCGGGTGGTGAGCAATTGCATTGTGCATCACTTGCTTTGTATATTATTATTACTATTATTATTATATTGTTATTATTATTATTTTACTTTATTTCAATTATTAAACTGTTCTTATCTCAGCCCAGGAGTGTTTCTCACTCTTACTCCTCCGATTCTCTCCCCCATCCCATCAGGGTAGGGGGAGTGAGCGAGCGGCTGCGTGGTACTGAGTTGCTGGCTGGGACTAAACCACGACAATCTTCCAAAAATTCTAAGCTATGTAGTATGTGCTTCTTACTCTGTAGTTAAGTAGGAAAGGTGTTTTTTGTGGGTGGTTGGTTTTTTTGGTTTTTAGTGTTCTAAGCAATTTTTAGAATAGAATAGAATAGACTATTTCAGTCAGAAGGGACCTACAACGATCTTTTAGTCCAACGGCTAAAGCATGTTATTAAGGGCATTGTCCAAATGCCTCTTAAACACTGACAGGCTTGGGGCATCGACCATCTCGCTAGGAAGCCTGTTCCAGTGTTTGACCACTCTCTCAGTAAAGAAATGCTTCCTAATGTCCAGCGTAAACCTCCACTGGCGCAGCTTTGAACCATTCCCACGTGTCCTATCACTGGATCCCAGGGAGAAGAGATCAGCCCCTTCCTCTCCACGTCCCCTTCTCAGGAAGCTGTAGAGAGCAATGAGGTTGCCCCTCAGCCTCCTTTTCTCCAAACTAGGCAAGCCCAAAGTCCTTAGCCACTCCTCATAGGACATGCCTTCCAGCCCTTTCACCAGCTTTGTTGCCCTCCTCTGGATGCATTCAAGGACCTTCACATCCTTCTTGAACTGTGGGGCCCAGAACTGTGCATGGTACTCAAGGTGAGGCTGCACCAGTGCTGAATACAGCAGGATGATCACCTGTTTTGACGGCTGGTGATGCTGTGTTTGATGCACCCCAGGATGTGGTTTGCCCTCGTGGCTGCCAGGGCACGCTGCTGACTCACACTGAGCCTGCTGTCGACCAGCACCCCCAGATCCCTTCCTGCAGGGCTGCTCTCCAGCCACTCCTCTCCCAATTCATACTTGTGCCTGGTGTTAGTCTGTCCTAGGTACAGGATCCAGCATTTGGAGTTGTTAAATTTCATCCCATTAATCATAGCCCAGTGCTCCAATCTATGTAGATCCTTCTGCAAGGCCTCTTGTCCCTCAAGAGAGTCAACAGCACCTCCCGGTTTGATATCATCAGCAAACTTGCTAATGGTGCATTCAACTCCTGCATCCAGATCACTGGTAAATGTATTGAACAGAACTGGCTCTAGAATTGAACCCGGAGGAGTACAGCTGGTGACCATTCACCAGCCAGATGTAGCTCCATTCACTAGAACCCTTTGACCTCTGCCCTTCAGCCAGTTATTCACCCAGTGCATCATGAACCCCCTCATCACACAGTTCAACAACTTGTCTAGAAGGATGCTATGAGGGACAGTATCAATTTTTGCATTCACAGTCCTTATCCCAGGCAAGTTGTTCCGGCCTGAAGGAGAGATGTTGTGACATGGGCTTTTCTATGCTTGAAGATAGGTCCTGTAATGGTATCACTCTGTCAACCCAGAAGGTTGCTTTTTCCACTGTGGTGAGGATGATACATTTTGAGATACCTTTTTTTCCTTCACACAAACGGAGCTGAGCAGTGTTAACTTCGCTCAAAGAATGCTTGTCTGTCAGTTCTGACTGTAAGTTGCCTTCCTTTCTCGGGGAGACATCATCTCACAGAGAATCATCTTTTGAGAATTAGAAGTGTTGCATAGAATTGGACTGTAGGTACGTGATTAATAGAGCTTTGAAAGACTGCTTACTTAGAAACTTTTGGTTAGTCTTAGCTTTCCTTTGTCAAACAGTTTTCTGGTGATGATGACACAAAATGTGCTTATTGGCTAATGGTGAGCTCTTTTTTTGTTTCTTAGTAATATTTTTAAAGCTGTTCAGGAGATAAGCTTGTAAATGTGTAATTTGCATTTGTAGGAACCTAAGTAACTTTAAAATTTGGCTAAATACATTCAAGTAGTGAGGTCTTCTGCAGATATCAATTCATTGCTTTTTCCAGAGTTGGTTTTTTTTTTAATGATTTTCCTTAATTTTAATTATGATACTGTTACTTTCAGGTTAGAATCTGAAAGTACAGGGGGAACTTTAGGTTTACTGTACTTTACTATAGGAAGAAAGGAAGCTTGAATGAAATCAGTGATGGCAAGGATGGTGAAACTTGATTGCTTTTTATGACTCCTTTGTTTCTGTGGCTTTTCTGACTTTGTGATATGTCTGTGTACTGTTTTGGAGAAAACACCACATCTAACAACTTGTAATCCTTAATTAGAATAATCTTTGGATAGTTCTAGCAGTTAGTTTACACTAAGATATCTAAACTGTGACAGCTGATGAGCTGATAGAAAGTAGCTTTTTCTGTGAAGGTAATAGCTGTTGACAAGGGTGCAGATTAAATTTTATGGTACTGATGCTTGAAATTGTCTCCTACAGCCAGACTCTTAGAGCCCTCAACTGGCAACTGATTCTATAACTTTTCTGGCCAGCTCCCACTGTCAACTGCATGCAAATGCTGGAGTCAGTTCTTTTTGTGATACTGTGAAGCTTTATTTTTGTATGAACATTAAATTAATCCATGTTAGGCCTCTTCTGCTTGCTACTTTAAGGTATATGGTAAGTGTTCCTTTTCTGGCAGGCTTGTAATTAGCCCAGCTTAACTGTAGACTAAGTAATACAATCTCGCTCGGCCTTGGCTTTGGGGTCATAGAATGACAAAGTGTGATCTGTATGCTGCAAGGTTAGCAGGAGCAGATAACTGATTTCTGTGTGAGATGGCTTTTATGGAGTGTTACATGGAAATGAGTTACCAAACAACAGGTACCTTCTGTTGCTGTTTCTGCCCTACCAAAGGATGGCATATTGAAGTCCTTAGAAAAATCAGGAGTTAGTGAAAGATTTTACTTCATGGTATATATCATGCTGTGGCTTTTTCTGAGTAAGAATATAATCCAGTATGTGGAAGAGGAAATAGTTGTATTCGGAATTAACTTTTATGTGGCTTTTTTAGCACTGTTTTAGTGGAGTGTTTTTGAGATCCATGCTCTCTGTATACTATAGAGATACATCTGAAAGCAGCAAACCCCTTCCTTTCAGAATTGGGAAGGGCAGGGTGGGAACTAAACCCTTTTAAGTCATATGAGCGAGCTGTTTTTCAGGGAACTAATTATGCTGACAGATGTCTTTCCTGTCACTAATAACTTTTCCTCATTCTAAATATAAGCTAGGATTTGAAAGGGAGCAAAACCTTGTGTAACAGGAACAAAATGCTACAGTGACATTGAATCTGTTGTAAATGACAACATTCTCCAAAGCTGAAAATTCCTTTGGAATAACATTGCTATTGCAAGTTTAATGGGAACTGTTACTAAACATACTACAGAAAATTCCAATTTAGTGACAATTTTAGACTAGAGTTATTTTTTAATGTAGTTTAACTGTGCTGAGTTACGTATTGGTTGCCAAATTAGTTTTAACTTATTTTAAAAATCCATATTTGAATTCACCTAGTCTGCAGTTTGCCCTTCGAAAGCTTTTTCTTGGCAATAACTAGTCAGCTCACTCAGAGATTCCCATTTTTTTCCTTACTAACCTCTAGGCAATCAAAAATTTGTGTTCAGTACTTGAATGTTGCTGTTTTTAGGAAAATTAGAAGGAATAACTGAGTATTGTATAATTGGCTTATGAGAAATTTGTGGAGTGTTAAGATTTTGATTGTGTTGAGAAGCCAGTTGAACACATGATGGCTCTTTGAATGCAAAATAGGAACGTGCAGCTTTAATATTCTTCTAAGCTGACTGCAGGATGGATTGTTTTCTAAATAATGATTTATTGCTAGAACTGAAGTTCTCTGTGCAGTGTTTATATGTCTTTGTTCTGCCCCCAACCAGGCCTTGGATTTCAGTGATGATGAAAAAGAAAGAGAGGCAAAACAGAAGAAAAAGAAGCCTCAAAGTCAAGGAAGGAAGAAACTCAGATCAGAAGCAAATGCATCAAGTGAGTGAATGCTATGGGAGAATGCTTTTATCTGTTAAACTGAATTTGAAATAGACAATGATATTGATCTTAATGATTGAGCTTTCATACAGTTAATCAGTATTTCTGTGCTTTTCAGAGTTACCTTCGTGAATTTGTCACCATGTTCCTTAATTTTTCTAAAGGGAAAATGAAGGTTTTTTTTCCATTAAACTGTGGAAGGGAAGTGGTATATGAGCAGGACAGTTGTCAGAGGAGATTCAAAGGCTTTTATGACAGTGTCAGCTCTCTCACTGTGAGGATATAGAGCAGATGCCACCTTTTGGAGTTTAGAGCCTGCTTATTGCAGGGGTTATTTGGGCCCCTGTTCAGCTTAAGCCTTTGAGTGCAGGGAGAGGGTAGAGGAAGGCCGTGTGCAATTTTTGGAAACCCATTTTATTGACAATCAGGGAGAAGACACAAGTCTTCTCAAGATATGGAATTTATTCCTCTGTCTGAAAAGGAAGCTCTTCCTCACCTGTGGCCTATAAATACTCCTTTAAAATAACTGTTCTCAGCCCACTGAGAACCTCTCTGATTACCTAACACAGTCATTAGATTAACAAACCTATAGTTGTTTAATAAACTGTGTATAGTTTTTCATAATATACATAGCCTTCTTGACCTTCCTTGCTTCTGCTGTTGACAGATCTGTCCAGGTGTATGGCTGCAGCTGTACTCTGTTTGCAATAACCAAATTTTCCTATCCCTCTTCTCTCATGCCTCTCTACTGACAAAACTTTCTGCTTTTTGGTTGCCATTTTGATTGAATAATTTAAATTGCACCCCTCTTTTTCTGTTCTCATTGGTCTGCTTCTGTTGCATGCTTTTTATACCACTCCCTTTAACTACTACTGACTCTCATCCCGCCCCCTCTTCCTCTTCTGCTGCTGCTTACATATCAGGTTGCTTCAACTGTCTGCAGCACAGTGCTTCCCCCCCATTGATTTTCTTGGACTGACTCCTTCGTGAGTTTGCTGCTGTTCCTTTGTAAAGCTGCTAGACATTGCACCCCACTGAACCCCTTTTTTCTTGATCTGGGAAGTCAGTAACTGTCCTGTTAATTGTTTTACTCTGTTTACAGTACATCCCACCCTTGTATTCTTTAAATAAAGCTGCGATCTTTCTTGGACTGGCTTTTACCCTACAGTTTTGACAGTTCTCCCTTAAAGGAAGGATCTGAATTGTGCCATACTTTCCCTTCATTGCTGATAGTTATTTTCTCTCCTGGTTTCTGCTTATCTGGCATATGGCAAGTTTTCCACCATATCCTTATTCTGCCAGCTTATTGCAGACCTACCTTTGCCTAGGGCTTGCTGAGGCTGTTACTGAACTATGTTCCATAACTAAGAACACAACGGGAGGAACTGTCTCAATCTGCCAAGGGAGTATGGGTTATGATTTGCTGTGTTTTTCCTGTAAATAACATGGTATAAATTGACATTGTGTGCAATTTAATTTGGCTGTGGAATTCAACAATGAGGATATCTGGCAAACTGAGGCAAAAAGTCTCAGCTGGAGTTTTGCTTGGTTGCA
Source organism: Pelecanus crispus (assembly GCF_030463565.1). Lineage (NCBI taxonomy): Eukaryota > Metazoa > Chordata > Aves > Pelecaniformes > Pelecanidae > Pelecanus > Pelecanus crispus. Next base: position 41,717,977 of record NC_134646.1, on the reverse strand, counting down.
TCCTCATAAAACTCCGAGTATATTAAAATTGGCTCATTGTTATAGTCTTTGATAGGAGAAGAAAGAACAAAACCATTCACTGAAGTAATTTCACGTCAGTGCTTATGAGAGGACTGCATGGACCAAAGGAGACTAAGTCCTAATCCCCCATGAAAATTAGTAGAAATTTTGGTATCCAACTACCTTTGAGACTTAGCTTTTCAAAGGTGAAAATGTTTCTGTGTAGTCAAGTGCCAAGGATTAGGTCCACGTAGGTTCTCAAAATTCAGTGATTTTATATGGTGTTATGTTCCTAAATACCTTTTTGCTTGTAGCCCTAAAATCCTTTAGAGATCATGTTTCAGTTTAAATTCTACAGCCTTTTGAATATCTTAAAAGTGTTCGAAAGAGCTGCTAATATTTTAGTGCTCTTAATTTTATCCCATTAATACTCTTAAGGTATTTGTATAAAGTGGCGGTACATTTGTTATGAACCTTAAATATAGGCTTACAGTGACCTGTACAAGGAAAAATTAATCTTTGAAAGATGAATGCTGAAAGCTAATTGGGTAAAGGTTACAGGCTGCCTTTTTTTCTGATAGAGTAAATTAATTTTATTAATTTGAGTTTGAATAATTTCTTGTGTCATGTGTCTATGCTGTAATATCAGCTCACGTCTGAAAGCTGTATACCACTTTAGTGGAATGCAGTGTTGATTTATCTTCAGTTTTAAAATGTATTGCTTTTAAATCTTGTTTTAAACCAAAGCTTCCAAAATACTCACAGTTTTGAGTGTCCCTGTGATTCATTAATACAAATGAAAATGCCTGGAGAGGAAGAAAGTGAAATTTCTTTTTTAATGACTGAATCTGCAACCCTCAGGACCATTCTTTCTATATTACTCTAATAAATCAAGATGAGTTACTAAACAAGAGACTTGCCAGTATTATTTTGTTGTTTATGTATTATTTGCCAGTCTTATTTGTTGATAGGTTTACTTCAGCTTGAAAGATTTGTGAGGACTAAACTTAAGCTTTCCAAAATAAGATTAACACTGTGTGTGGTTTTTTGGTTTTGTTTGTTTTTTAAGGTGAGAACAAAGGACTTCATCAGTTAATGCAGCAGCCTGCTTCAGGTTTTTCAAGGGGCTACCGTGGCAGAGGGTTCTCCAGGGATCCATTTCCTCCTCCATCAGGCCCACCAGGTTTTTTGAGACCACAAGTAAGACCACCACAGGTATACTCTTCAGACAACAAAATACATCCGGAATCTCCAGTGCTTCCACAACCTCATAGAAAAGAAAATCCAATGATGCAACAGTATCCCTTTCCTCCTCCAGTTTTTGGTTCTGTTAATGAGATGCATCAATTCCACCTTCCACCTTCAAATCTGAATATGATTTGGACAGGCCCAAACATGTACAACTCATCGTACCCATTTTTGCCGCCTCCACCGCCACCTCCTCCACCTCCTCCAGATAGCCATCCTTCTCAGTTCAGGCCTTACTAAGTTTCCTTAAATGTGCATTCAGAGCATTGCAGTTTAAAGGGAGGAAGAACAGGCTGCCAAGACTGTATTCCCTTATTTTGGAGATGCTTCATTTTTCTGCAACAATAGAACAAATGCAGAGTTTGATGCTTTGTGGGACACCCATAGAAAACTATTTTTTTTTCTATATATGTTTTCTGTTTGAAAAAAAACCTGTATGATAAAAATAACCAAATATTAAATAATGGTTTATTTTTATAATATCTACTAGTTTGGGATGATAAATAAAAACCTTTTGGAGACTGGTATGTAGTGGTAGAAATCTATTTTGTAATAAATTTAAGAGTTTATGTAACTACTGTCTAATACTGATGAGGATATGTCACATAGATGGTATTTTAATATTTTTAGAGTGGTTGTCTATTGCTATGCTAAACCACTTCTATCAGTTTCTGGAAATTTTGAAATCTACTTGCATGGAAACTAGAAATCTGACACCTAATTTTTGAGCTAGGTTTGCCACTCTTCATATAAACTCGTGTTATCCAACTTTTTAATATTTCATTAATTTCATATTAACTAAAACACTGGAGCTGGATGGTCTTTTTTTGGTAGCTGGAGTAGCTAGATCAGAATTTGGACCAGCAGCTGAGTTACTCTTTCAGATTTAGTGTCCTACAATGACTATAGAAGATCAAGTTATCGATTAGATGTTTTGCAATTAATTTTAGGATGTCAAACTGCATGGTATGGGGAAATTAAAAACCAGCATAACTTCTCTAGCTCGTCTTTGCTCCTAGTGCAGAAATGCCCATGGATACATACAGTATGTAGTCAGCCTTTCCAGGAAGAAGTCATCAGACCCGTCAGGGAGAGAAAGTATGCCATTTCAGAACTCCCTTGTTTAAATTTGTATCCAAAATGCAGATAGTACTAGGTTGCTGTTTATTGGTCTTTATGGTCAAAACTGTCTCTTCTGAAATTATGAGATTCATCACCTCTCCTAGCTTGTTTCTAGGAGGGGGGTGGAATTGTCAACCAAAGACAGCCTGGAACAACCTCTACCTGTCCAATGGGTCAGTCATACAATTGTATGACTTCCTTAGTCTCCATGGAAGTGGCTCTGACTAACTAGAATGGAAACCCTTACACTGCATGAAGATTTTAAAAAGAAGAAAAAAAAAATAGTGGGACAGAGACATCTTAAAGATAATTTTTCCACTGAAAGATCATTACTAGTTGTAATGATTTTTGAATCTTTAATCAACAATACAATCATTCAACCATTGAACAGAACTGATAGAAGTGTGCAGTATGTATTTCTATTCTCAAACTGATATTGGCCTCATTACTTTGGATATGTATCTAAAGGCTAATTAAGCTCAGCAGGTATTTCTTAGACTTTTACTCTAATCCAAAATAAGAATGAAACAAAAATTTGATGCACAGAGGGTGGGACCATCTTGTCAAGATGCTGCTACTGTGAATTAGAATTTGATTTCAGACTTCTAACGTTTTCTGTAATATACTTAATAATTTGGTTCTCTGATACAGCTACAGCCACTGAGAAAGTTGTATAGATCTCAAATTTTATGGCAAACAGGTACTCTACAGTAGCAACAAACTGTTTCAGAGCAATGGCGTTCCAGACATTAAGGTTTAACTAGGTTGTTGCAGGTTTTTTTTTTTTTAAAAAGAATGTCCAATTCTAGTCTTGCAAATGCCTGTGTTTTGGGGGAAAAGAGGAGGGGGTGAATTTCTGCCTATCTAAGCTGTAGCTCAGCTGTTACTGTTGCTAGTGATAGGTCACAGGCATGAGTAAACCCACTACAGCCTCATGACTGAGGCTTAGCAAGTTTGTTTTGTCTGAGCTTGCCTTGACTCACCTGGAGCTTTCTTGTAACTTGATTTAGCTAGAACAGCAATTTGTTAATGACCAGGTGGGTATGATACATGTACTTTTTTTTTCCTATGGTATACACACAGGCTTTTACATAGATGGTGGTAGCAAGTAGTTATTCTGTGTGGAATAGGGTATTTATGGCTTTAATGGAATAAGATATTGTAGAGGAATAGAGACCTGACATGACAATAGAAGCCTCAAGTGGCAGCACAGGATGCAGTGTAGAGGAGTACCTGGGGTGTCAAGAGATGGGGCACTGGAAACCTCTGGGTTGCAAACTATTCCCCAAAGGTCAGTTGAAGAAATGCAATCCTGGCTGTAGACAAAATTTGTTTTGAGTATAATGGAGAGGAAAAGTATGTAATACATGTAAAATGTACCATATACAGTAAAATCAAATGTAATTCTGAACGTGCAGACAGATGAAGAAAGAGCAAGACGTTACAAGTGTGTTATCAAAGATATCAAAGATAAAGCGATCCCAAGCTGATTATAGATTAAGGAGGAAGAAACAGCCAAGGTCATACTCGGAATTGGGATGCTGATGACTTGCTGTATGTCCCTTGGCACAAATGGACGCCATCAGCCTTGAGATCCAAAGCTGAAGGGTAAGCATAACACCAGGAAAAGGAGTGAGGTAATAGGAAGCGTATGTATGGCAATTTTAACTATTACTGCTATTGAGACTTTTTTTATGTATAGTAATATTCACTTTTTTCTGCAATAATTGGATCTGGACTAATAATAGTTCTTTTATTAGTCTGCTAAGGTTTCGCCTATAGTAATGTGTATTCTTTTTTCCCATAACAACACTTTGCGTGTAACAAAACCCAATATAAAATTAGGTTACAGAATGTAGTTTGACAGAAATTTATTATGGTCTAAGCTGTTTTATTAATGCTTGGTTGTTCACTGCAATACTGGTTTTGTGTGCACTTGCTTGTTTTATATGTCGAAACAAATTTTGCAGGTGTTCTGCATTTAGTGAGTACAGGTCGCACTTGCAGAACTTCGCTTGGAATCGACTGTAGTTCTTCATTATAAAATTATTTGAGAGCTAAGTATGATTACTGAGTTTGAAATATTTGGAGGATTGATTTTCTTGCCCCAAAATAGTGTGTTACACACAATGTCCCTTACATTGAAGAGTAAGTGTTGCAATAGATTTCTAGAGTAGCACACCATCCTAATTTGAAAATAGAGCTACTGTAACTGTCCTTTTTTTTTTTTTTAGAAAAAAATCTTGAATGCAGTCATTATTGATTATTAAGTTTCCTTGTATAGCTGTAGTCAGTAGTGTTGCACAGATACTGTCAGACCCTTGTTCAATGTGCTGGAAGCTTGCTATTGAAAAAACAGTATACACTTGAACTAATTTGGGGAGACTAGAACTCGAGGTGTGTTTGCAAGTTCAGCTGTTTGGGGAAGGAAAATAAAACTGGGTACACTTGATAGAAAAATGAATGTTGTGGAAATACTTCTTTTGCACCTTTAACTCTTTGAAAAATGTCTCCCTCTTTGTCCACAGGCCTTTAAAGCCTTAACTGTAAAACTTGGGAAGACTGGCCTGACAATTTTAGTGGTAAGAATAGCTGGTTTCGTTTGGCCCTGGCTATTTTTATGTCAAGCTGTTTTATAGAAATCTATGTTACTGTGTTACATTAGACATAATACTATATTAAAGTGTTAGAGCAATATGCTATAATAGGATTACAATAACTCATCTGCTGAACTACACTCTTGTGTGGGGGACACTGGTTCAGTCATAGGCTCAACAGGGACAGATCTTGGCAAGTGAAGCACTTTAAGACATCTTCCTTTTTCTCTGCTGCTGGAAATCGAACAGTAATGCACACTGGCTCAATTCTTGATCAGTGCTACTTAGGAGTAGGCTGAGCTTTTTAATCTGAAATAATTTGGTGTGTAATGCACCCTCTCTAGAGATACTCCAAATTAAAAAAGCCAGCCAGCCAGAAAATAGAAGCCATGAAATGTGAATTGTGCAGACATCAGGCCCTCATCATCAGCAGCTTCTCTACAGATCTGCTCCAGCTGGTCCACACTACTTGCTAATGTAGGTGTAATTTTAATGTTCAGCATGTATTGCAATAAACCTTTTTTTTTTGTAGATACTACTTAGGCATTACTGTAGTTAATGTTTCTAATACAGGCATGCAAAGACCGAAGGCCTTAAAAATCACTGTTCTTTCTGGCAATCAATAGCTTCCAATCCTGAGGCCAGTTGGAAATACCAGAAAACACCTATTTTCTAGGAATTTCACGAAGACCTATGTCTCAGCAGTTGGCAGGTTGCTGGATTAGTGCACTGATATCAGAGAAGGTGATGAAGCTAATGTTCTATTGCAAAAAATCATTGGAATATATCTGATATGTTGTGTTTAAAACTGAACAAAGCCATCCAACTTCCCCTCTGCCTGCCCCAACAAAAAAAAAAAAAAAAACAAAAACCAAAAAACCCAAACAACCAACCCCCAAAAACCCAAACAAAAAAAACCTCATGCCAAATTTGTGAATCAGATTTGTGCAATGAAATACTCATCTGTGAGGGAAGAAGAGGCAGATCCTAGCTTCTGCAACCCTTACTGAATGCCCTTGATGTTAATCCATGTGTTTAAACAAAAAAAACCCCAAAACCTAACAAACCCAGAAAACCCAAAACGTCCTCCCTTCATTCCAGAATTTGACCTTCCTATGTACAGATATAATTCTGCAGTTCTGCTGGGTGGTCATTCTGTTCTGAATACAAGAAATTTGAAATTACACTGTAGAGTGATCTAAGATGAATCAGACTGGAGAAAAAATGCCATCATGCCTTGTCTTCCCTGTGGAGTACCTTCACCTGTGAATTCAGTTATGTTCCTTCAACTAACCAACCTAATCCACTACTTATGTCTGAAATACTGACTTGTTTTTTCCAAATAAATGTATTTGGTGTAGGAATACTATGATGGTATGTTTATACAGTATTTAACTTTCTCTCACTTTTTTTTACTGATTTGTTAGGATTTACTAAATTATTGGGAGGTTAGAACTTGACAGTAGTTTGCTTTTATTCAATGAGATATAATTGGGAAGTCTGTAAAAGCCTCCAAAGAGGAGAGCATTTCTTACTTTGTAGTTATTCTTTCCTCTCAAAAGGCGAGTGAAGCAATGTCAACATCAGAAAAATTGCGAGTCCAGGACAGAATTTTCAGAGGTGACTCTCACCAGCCCTCCGTCTGTGCCACTAGGCTCTGGGGCTGTGATGGGTCAGATGCAAGTCTTCACTAAAGTAATACTTTCTAGTGGGCCAGTATTTCTCTACTTATGACTCATATGATGTCTATTTTCAGATTCTGCCTGGAGAGCTGCAATAGACTCCTGTCACTTCTGTAATGTTTTTAGTTACTCCCCCATGGGATTTAACATTTCTTCATGGGCTGCTTTCTGGAGAAAGCTTAAGGTATGGGATGAGTGAAAAGCGAGAGGGGAGAGGCTCAAGGAAAAGCAGAGGCTTAGAGGGAAATTGGCTATCATTTCTCAAAAGGCTGAGGTTTATAAATAGAAGTATGGATGCAGTAAACTGTTGTACTGTATAAATGACTGTAACTATGGTAACATGGGAAAATGAAAATTGTAATCACATACTTGACAACATTCCTCTTAAATTTGTAAATAAACAACATTAGTACTTTTCCTGGCTTTTAACTCCAGTTTGAACAGGAGTCAGTAGTGAGAAGGGGCTGAACTTTTCCTGGAGATGAACAGCAAAAGGACAAACAAGTTTCTTAAAGGAAAATTCTGGCAGGTGCTGTGAGGAGAGGGGGGGAAGCTGACGCTGCCACAGGTTGCTCTGGGAGATGGTGGAACCTACAGTCTTGGAGGGATTCAGAAGTTGACTTTGGACAAGGGCCTGTGTGATATATAATGTCCAAGTTAGTCTCACTTTGAGTGGAGAGGTGGACCAGAGGGTCTCATGAGAGCCATCCCAACCTAAACTGTCCTTGTCACTGCTGTCATTCTTCTGGAGTTCTGTCTTCCCACCAGAGACTTTTTGTCTCTAGATATTAAAAGGCATGAATAGCCTAGCCTGAATTACTGGTGTTCAGGAAGCCTAGCTTTTCATTTGTGCTATTGTGCTCTTTCGTTATCCTACAGATTTTTGTATCTAAAATATGCATGCTGTGCTAAAAGTCGGACTTGCTGTGGAAAGTAATGACTGCTTCCATTTCACTGGATGTAAGCTGATTTGAAGAATTGTTCCTCTATTAGTTGTTTGGGAACTGAAGCTAATGAAAGTCTCAGTTGCTGTCATTTTCCCTTAGGGGGTAAAACATTTTGTATTGTACAATTTATTTTGAGAATGATGTAATAAATAAAAGTACCCAAAAAAGTTTTTAAAAAATCCAACAAAACACAACACAAACCAAAAAACCCTGAGAATAACTTGTAACAAATATTCTCTAAAGAAGGGATTTTTTTCCTGAGTGGAGACCTTTTGAATCGCACTGGGCACTCATGGCAGGATGCATATTAGTGCTACACAGATGAAAACTAGAAATAAGCAGGTTTTTTTGTAGGTTATATTCAGCTATTTCCAGGTTCTGTTTTCTATTTCTTTGCAAGTCAAAGGTATAGTCAGTTATTCTTGTCTAGTGAATTTAGCAATGCACATAGTCCAACTTAAAGGGTTGCTGAATCTGCACAGAACAGTTGATAATAGAATTTGGTATGGTGAAAGGTGAAAATATGGAAAACACTGCCAAGGATGACAAGCCAAAAAAAAAAGTATGACTGTAGGTATAGCACCAGGCTTTTACAGAACAGCTTACCTTTCAGGGCATATATATTATAATTTTGGAAAGCACAAGTAATGTTCGTTCTTTATGTTAATCACTTGAAAGTTTACCCAGCATTATGGAATGTGGTGTTAGTCTTCATTTGCTGTAAATGAAATCTGTGGTAACTATGGAAGGATATTATCGTTGGTTTTCCTGTGAACCTGATGCCCTTAATTTTTATAGGTAATGATTTGCGAAAAGGCCTTATTAGAATTTTCTATATGACTTCTGAAGTCTAAAATAGATGGAAATTATGCATAATGCCTGCCATTTATTAGCACAAAGCCAGCCACCTATACACAAAGACAGCGGTGGGCAACTGTCATATACTCTACCTTTGAATTTGGAAAGAGAATTTTCTCTCTTTGGCTATTCTGTGCCCACCTGAGTAGTGCGACTACACAAGCATAAACTAACTTGATCCACCAAGTGCTGAAACCAATATGGGAGTGGTGATGGTTATGAAGTGTCTAAGTTTGTTTATATTAAGTCTCAAAGGCTATTGTTTGCATTATGTTCTAAGCAGGAAGATTTCACTGTAAGTTTCCTACTGTGGAAAGTAGGAAACAAAAATCTAGGAATTTCTTAATCATCAAGAATAAGCTGCTACTTAATCTCAGACTAAGTTGTCACGGAGTTCTGTCTTTTGGAAGAAGTGATACAGGTAAGATTTTCTTTGAAGAGAAGAAAAATGTCATTACCTATATTCATTTAATAATCTTTACTCAGTTTTTAATATATAAATTAGGTAATCTTAAACCTGCTTTGTGGAGATTGCATGCACATGAGGTCTGAAATAACAAAATATTTTCCTCCTCATAGAACCAAAGAAAAGAGCATGTTTTGTGTGTTTTCAGTTGAATCTTTTAGTTGAGTGTTTGACCAAAAGCACACTTTCTACAGTATTCAATTTACAAGTGAAAAGTATACCTAGACTATGAAGACCTGTTTAACCTTTCTATTGGATCTTCACACGCTTGATGCCACCATTTCTAGGTTGTCCTATATAACGGTATGTCCCTTATATCTGAGCAAACTTTATTAAGAGGCATTTTTGTGAGCTTTTTTTCTCAGAAATCATGGTCAGCATTTAGTTTCTTGGTTATACTCTTCACTATGATGCATTTATTTCACAGATCGTTTTACATACATCTATTATACCCTGCAATCCTCAGTGTCCACAGCTTTACTTTGCCACATAGCGATGTACTTGGTCTTTGGTCTTGGTTAACACATTCTGCAAGGTAGAGAGCACATGGGTATGTTGGGGTTTTTTTTCCCAATTCTTGACACTCCACAACACTCATCTCTTCCTCTGTTATATAACAAAAAGAGGCTCAGTACCACTTGCATTGATATTCTGCTTTTGGTCACTGGCCGTTTTGTGTTTTTCCTTGCAGTGTATTCAGTATATACCCATTATGTTCTCTTTCTATTTATGGTATATCTGATTTTTGCTTTCAGTACAATTCTGACCCTGACATTGCTTAGGCATTAAATATTTCCACCCCTCCAGCATAAGGTGATGAAGTGGTGATATCGAAGTTTGAGATGGAAACAAAAAATACAGCCTTGGGTAAGTTATGTAGGTCATGATGCTCTTTTGTCTGTAAGTAGAGAATCCTTTTTGCTATTCATTTTACTATTCCAATGTAGTAAAAGAAGAAAGACTTGTTGACTTTTTCAGGAAGGGTTTTATCATACCCCGCCAAAATTGAGGCGTGTCTGGGCGTGACAGTGTAGGACATTAGGATCATTGTCACCCTCAATCTCTCTAGGAAATTAACCATTTCTTCCACTGGAGAAGCAGGAGGGGAAAACCAGCAAAAACCTATGGCATTGATATCAAGTTTTGGATTCTTACGCAAAATATTTCCTATTAAGTTCAAACTCATTTTGGTGGAATATACAACATATTGGAAGATGACTTTATTATAACTAACCATAGAGAAAGTGTTCTTCTAGAGAAGAGATGATTCTAGTTTGTCACAAGTTGGGTCAGTGTCTCTTGTATGCTGTAACTGCTTCAGAGATTACATTTAAAAAGCAATTTCAGTCAGAATCAATCTGGCTAGTATGGACACCTGGAAAACGTTAAAACTTTGGATCCTCAGAGGAATTCAATTTGCATTTCAGAGAGAACTTGGGGTCAGATACTAGGTTTCTCTTGTCCCATGCTCATGAATCTAAACCACTTAGAAACTTTTAAAGACCCAACTTTATGCATTTGTGTGACATAAGGATAGCATAGAAATTAGTGTAAAATGCTTTTACTCAGTCATTTTTTTTTTATTACTTCTGCACATAATTTGGTTAGTAAAGTGTAATCTTGGAAAAGGTTACTTTGAATTTAATTTGTAGCAGGATACATATAAATTAGAACTGTACAGTGCCAATGAGAAAATGTATTTTGTATCGTTTAAAGCAGCTACAGACAAAGAGGAAGACAAAGACATTTTGCAGCAGTTTGATTTTACATTGTTGAGTATTATAACATACCTGTGATAGATACTGAAAATAACATCATCCTCATGGATTCTATGAATAAGCAAAACAAAATGCAAACAATCTCTCTTCAGAGTTTTAGAGTTAAGTGTCTTTATAATTAAGGGTCTTTAGTATCTTTTTTAGACTCTGCTTTATTATGGCTAGGCTAATTCATAGTTCTGATTTGGGCATTCCTTGACATTTATTTGTTATTTATTCTGTGGTGTTAAGAAAACTGCTGAACACGAGAGGTGTGTGAGGCAAAGGGCTAGAAGGTAGGAATTGAGCTACTGCTGATACAGTGAGTGACAACAAGGTATCTCAGGCCTGAGAAAAGCAAATTAGCACAGCATTTTTAAAGTATAAGGGATTTAGATTCATATCTTCCTGAAACGTTAATGGGAAATGTGTCCAAATCCCATGACTTTCTTTTTCTGTAGTCCTCTAGGGAAATGTTAACCTAAAATTGCTTTGAGAGAGAAGATTGACCTAAAAACGGTTTAAAATGCTAGAAGAGTCTGATCTTTTCCTACTTATTTTTACAATATGGTAAAATAATTTTATTTGCATTGAATACTGGTGCAAATGAGACTTCAGCATATAGGATTTGTTGACATACTGAATATTTATTTGACTTTTCAGGGAATTAATTCCTTTTTGAAAATTACAGACTAATCTGATTTGCCTTTTTATCAAGATTCAGGTACTGGGTGTTTTGTTGATAACTCAAGTATTTGCATGATGTACTTTATGTATAGATCCTACATTCCCACTGCATAGTACCGCTTTTAAAGGTCTTATGAGCAGGACTTCCAAGTCTTTAATCCAAAAGCTATTTAAACCCCAGCTTATTTCTTTTTTATCTGTGGATGAAAAAGTGTATATCTGTAAAGATATGCTTAATCTTGGCATTCCTGAACTTTGAATGTTTCACTGTCGGGTGATGATGATATTCTTCAAAGGTGAATTTTTTTCATAATTTGTCATTAAACCCAAGTAAATCTAAATGTAAAGCTATTGCAAATGCATTTAATAAGGCACAGAGGGACTTGAAAATGAGAACTCTAACCTGTTTTGGGAGGAAAAAGCTTAAACAAACTCTCTTTCAACAGGCATCCAAGGATTTTTGAGTGGAATATTTTGGCACTAATTTGGGATTTTAAAGCCTGGAAAAAGGCAGTTTTGGAAACATCAGCATTAGATGCTTGCTTGTAGAGATGCAGATGTCTTACTTTCAAACTCTTTCCCAACTTTGCAGCCATAACCAGAAAGCATTATGTATTTCTCTGTCAAATTTCTAGGCCTATCCACACTTTTTTAATCTTGAGCCTTTTTTCTTTAGAGCCAGAAACCTACAGAAGTGGCTGAGTTCCTACAGGTGGTCAATCACTAATGCAGTTAAGTTGTGATGTTCTGCTTCAGTGTCAGAATAGAGAACATAAGCGAGTAAACAACGAATAATCATGACTGACTCCGAACTAGATTAAAATGTGATAAAAGAGGAGACATAGAAAATCTTTGAAGCTATGGTTTATGTCTTGCTTAGATTCTAATTTTCAGAAGTAATCTTGGGAAGCAAATGCCCTTTTTATCAAGGAAGATTTTTTTTTGTTTTGTTAGGGTTGGTCTTAAGTATCATCTAATGTTTTATTTCCAGTAAACAGTTTTAGTATCAATATAAAGAAATTTGTGCATATATATAATATAATAATCTATATATGCACTTTAAAATAGAAATATTAAATTATCATTAGTAATTATATATATGACTACATACGTATAAACAAATATTTGTTACTTGTTCTGAACAAATATAACTTAGCCTGCCTTATGCTAAGTTTTGGCAGCAGACAGAAAATTGCAAAATACTGAGTTAGTGCTGCTTAACCAGTTACTGCATGGCTACTGAATCAAAGCGGCTGAGCATGTTAATGCTTTTATTCCATTGCATTGTATTGAGTAAAAGGTTAATTTAAATTATCCGTCAAGACAAAGAAAGCACTTCTTGTTTGGGAAAATCTGTTAGCATTTTCCTCACTTTACCCGTAGTTGCTAGGACGGCTGTGCCCTGTGTTTTCCCTGTGCAAATGATGGCATGGAGGGATCCACACTCCTCTGAAGTCGCTTGCTGTGGTGGTTTACTGTTCTGCTCCACATGGTATGTTGGCAGACCAGGGCTTTGCTGTCATACGGGAGCTGTGCCTGGCTGCCTTTTTAATTTTATTTTGTTAGTATTCAGGGGGTGGTTTCATGAGTGGTTAAGTGGATGTAAAAATGCACTGAAAAGGTGGCCATGTCGTCTCTGCTATGTTCCTGTCTGTTTCTTCTGAGAATAACAGTGCTCGTCTTTCAGTGGGACCAATTTTCTGACTCAGCTGAAGAGCAAACCTAATAGCAAGGCAAAAGATCTCGAGGAGATCTGAATGATAATGTAGCTTACCATACTGTCTTGAAAGTAGGTGGTCTTCCATATTGTTTCAGAAGTTTTCAACATCCATATGTCTCTATGATGAAACTACAATTTCATTTTAGTAGTATTTTTTTTTTCAGATTATTAGCACTGTCAAACTGACAATGATTTGAAAAATTAATAATCTGGAGCTTCAACTTTACTGCTGTGCCTTTAAAGTGATTAATTTAATTTTCCTATCCTAACTTGTTTCCTATACTCAATTCTAGTGGCATGTATTATTGCATTTCAAATTCCATTAAATTGTGATTATAAAAAAGAGTAGGTTTTTTAACCTCAAGAAACAATTTGATAACTTCCAGATGTAATTACAGTACCTCTTGACAATCAAGTAATCCTGATGATTAAAAACATTACTTTACACGTATTTTCTTATTTTCACTTACAACATCATGCAAAAAGACCAGAGACCACAAGTAAAACAGATACGTTATAACGCGTAACTAGATGCACTTAAAAATTTCAACATGGAAAGAGAACTATTTTTATCCCCAAAGAAACATTTTTCTTGATGTTGTTGATTACTTAGGATGAAATTTTACATCCCTTAACATTTATTAGAATATGCTTTGTGTGCAGCAGAAACAGAATCAAACTTGATTACATCATATCCCCACCCTCTCCCCCCTTTAAAGAAGTCCTTCTTCCCTCACTCTTCTGGTATGGAAAGAATTTTCTGAAACAATAGTATATGAGGTACAAACACAAAAGGGAGAGGTCTCTATTTGCATCCGATCCAAAAGAATTAACAGAATTTGTATACAGGTTTTCTGAACAAGGCCTAAGGACGTTGAATGCCTCAGAGAGATCAGTTACTTGTACAGCTTTGAATATAATACAAAAGAAAAACAATCCACAAAACATACCTGTGAATAATCTTTATTTGGTAGTACCTCCTGAATTCTTATTTGTATAGGCTAATAAATAGTGCTACACTACAAAAGTTATGTGTGCAAATGTCTTATGTCTTGTACAGAAGACAAGAAAATGGAAATGGTCTTTGAATGGGGTACACAAGAGAGCTAGTTATAGTCAGCCATAAGCACAATAATCATCAGTCAACACTGACATTTTAGAGTTTGTATTTATACTCACAAATTGTCCAAGTATATTATGGAATCTAGCTTTTAGGGCTTAATCCTGAGCAATTTTGTTATGTCTAAACAGAAAGCAATGTAGTATGTTAGAGCACAATGACAGACAAGTATCATTTATAGCCTTTAAATATAGCGGTTACAGATCACCTTCATCTCTTGAGGGTGAAAACTTGGAAGCAACATCATTTTATGATCATTATGAATAAATGCTTCAGAATACACTTGAATTGAAAAATGATGCATAGAAAATCGGTCACATGGCTTATAAAAAAACAGAAGCACCCTTCCATTTTTCATATATTACAGGGCTTATATTGCTAGCAAGCCCTCTCATTTATGTTTGCCTCATCTCTGCTCTTTGCTTTTTAGTGGACCGAATAATTAGGCTCACATGCCTTTCAGTTCACGATCAAAAGAAATAACCCTTTGGAAAGGGAAAAGCCTACATAGTCTCACCAGACTAACGCAATATGCTTAAAGAGATACTTGTAACTGCAGTCCAATTTAAATACTGTAGCAGCTCAGTGTGGAGCACTGTTTTCCCGTAATGAAAAAACTATCACGTTGAAATAATATCTAAGCTGTTTTTTTGGTAGGTAGACAGGTGTTTGTACTAGGCAGGTATTTGTTTTTAGATTGATAAGCTCAGTAATCCAGTTTACTACTGTGGACACAAGAAGAGGTCAAGAGTACAGACCAGGAGCATAGGGATGAGCAAGACCACCTCTTGATGGCAAAATGTCTTAAACTCCCTAGGACATCTCACCTTTGGTCTTAAATAGCAATGTTGATGTCAATGGGGATTTCCCTGGGTAAAGAATTGGACATGTAGTGTTAGAAAAACTTGTATCCTTAATTGTCTTTGGCAAATTCATTTGGACTTCCTACAATCTACCCCTCCTTTCATTCCTGCCCTTCCAATATCCTACCTTCTCCCTTCAAATTAGAGCATAATACCACCACTGATATAAAATTAATACTGCCTGAGATAGGTCATTTAAAGTGCCAGGATTTAAATACGTTGTGCTCTTTTGGGAGTATGAACAAAGTGAAACAGGATGTTGTTAATGTTCTTCCCAGTTGAATCGTGGATGATTGTTAAAGTACATTGAAGCTGTGGTAGTAGTTTTAAAGAGGGCAGGAGATTTCTTGCTGCCCCTTTCTGCCTCTTGCCAAATTTCTCCCTTCATTTTCCTGCTCCCAAAATCTAGGTGTTTATTTATAGATCACTCATAACAACCATAGGTATGTAGGAACAGATACATAAGCAGAAACTGCTGAAAACTTTAGAATGTTACCAGTTTGGGAATACCAGAATACCATGCCAGGAAGTACTCCTAGGATAGACTCCTAGGTGTGGTTTCAAAGCTATACGTTGAAAGAGCACAGTCAAATTACTCTTTCCAGACTATACTGAAGGAGCACAATTTTTCCAGTGCAATGAGTCAACAGTAGAGATTTAGCCTTTAGTGCAGATCCTGCAAAACTTGTGCAAGGATACCAAAATTTGGTTTTAGATAAAGGAAACATTTGTTGAGTTTATTTTGATTTTTTTTTTTAAACAAAGGTATAAAACCTTACATTTAAAGTGGTATTTAAAACTGGAGATTACTGCTGTGCATCTGAAAATATCAATCTGTCAAAATGGAAATATCTCTTGAAAAAGTATCGATTAGTGAAATTCCTGGGGCAATATTCTTAAAGGGAGCTTGGAAACTCTGGAAACAATGTTTGCTACTCTGAGTTCATTGTGTGGCCAGTGACAGGAGCGGCCAGCCCCTAAGGCTGTGGTGTGACAAAGGTGCCTGGTTTCACTGGAGGTCCCCTGGAAGTTTATGCAAATATTTTCAACATTTATTACTTGGAAAATTCTGGTTAAGGGGCTTTTTGGAATTTTTCTGAAATGTTCTGCCTATTAGTTTGACATGCTTTGTGTGTGCTGGATTTGTGCAAGGTTTCCCCTGTGTTTGTCTGCTCTCCTCTTTATTGCCTGCACTGGCACCCAGGTATATGGAAAGAAGAGTTCTTCCACACTGCAAAAGACAGCAGCAGCAGCACTAAGGCCAGACTGATTTGGAGGTGGTATGCGCTGTCTGCTTGTGCTGAGATTAAATTAAGTTGATGACAATTCCTTGGGTTAACTTTGTAACAAATACACATTTCATCCTAGGTGCAAGAAGTAGAATGTGTAAGGACATGGTACCACCTGGACAACATATACCCCAACTGCTGGCTGGGGCTCCAGCAGTTTGTGGTTGAAGGTCTGGTTTGGTGCTGCAGAGCAATGTGATGTTGTCATAGCTCTATTCTGAAAATTATTAAAATGTGAGTTGTTTTAATTCTGAAGGATTCAAGAGGCAAGAACACTGATAAGAAAAGGTATTAAGCCCTAGGAGAAAAAGCAGGGAATTAGAAGTTGACAATTCAATAAGGTTCAGGATTATCCCATTCTGAGGAGCAATAGAGATCAGTTGTTTTCCACTGAGTGATGACTGCTGCAAGAGTGGAGAGCATATTGATGTCTAGATACTGCTTGTTACACCTAGGCATCTCTTGTGTGTATTCACAAGTAAATAATTGTTGTGTGTACTTCTGAACTTTGTATGTACTGCTTTGTGGAGTCTCTTGGCACCTGGTAGAAGTTGCTGAACAAAGTGACCCAGAGAAGGAGAGTTACAGTGCTAACAGCTGAAGCAGGCTCTGTGCAAGTATAGGTAGGTTTGAAAATGCCCATAGGCAAGATTTTGGTCTAAATAAAAACACAGACCTAGTTAAGAAACAACAAACAAAACCATTAACACACACCCCCACCCCCCCCCACCCCCCAACCAGAAAAAACCTTGGGCACTCTTCTAGGATGAAGTTTGGCCCATAGCTTCTTAGGGACAATACTAATATAAGCAGGCTAACTATTTTCTTCTGCTAGATGTCTTTTTCAGCTTCAGTAGTGCCCCAGTCTGACTCATGCGTTAAGTGTATGAATGCTTGTGCTGGCCTAGCATAGAGCAAGGAGTAAAGCAGGAGAGCATTAATGCATGTAGAGTTATTGGAGGGGCATTTGAGAAGCCACAAAGAACCATGAGAGTCAGGTGTAGAGGTAAGCAGGAATGAAAACAGACCAGATTTTTTTTAGCTTGATATATGGCTCTTGAGTGACGGGTTTGGGGATTTCCAAACACCGAAACTACAGCTTTGATTGTAGATATGGCCTTCTGGGAAATAAGATTGCATGCAATGTTATTATTATTCCTTAATGTGGAAGAAATATTATGTTGTTATTTTTATTATCTTGTTTAGAAATAAGATTATACTAACATGCCTGACTCAATATGTAATTTTGCTTTCTACTGCAAAGGAACTGGGTTTGTGTATTAGCTCTCTGCTTGAACTACAGGGAGTAATATAGAAGAAAATGTGCTAGGCGTAGCAGAAAAAGTGTTAACTCTACTGCTTGATACAGAAAAGACTGGGAACGATGTAACTTCAAGTGATAGGAAGAAAAGAAAAAATGGATTAAAGAAAAACAATTTTTTCAAAATATATATTGACATCTAATGTTCCTATTGCATTCAGTGATTAAATGCAAACCCAAGTATGTTTTGAAGGAGAACCTAACCATCAGACCAGGAGGTGGATATTGATGTCTAGAGGGTAAAAAAAAAAAAAAAGAAAATAAGCTGCTGCTTCTAGATAGCTCAAACTCCTTTTGAGTTTTCATGCAATAATGGAGACTGACGCTTTTTACCTTACTATCTTATGATAATGCTTTAAGAAGATGCAATATGTGCTGTATGTTAGTGTCTGTTCATAAAAAGTATTTCTGCTCCTTCTCTATTTCCTCTACTGCTACCCACTCTTCAGTGAAGACAAATGGTAGTTAACTGTGAGTGCAGTCCACACTCCTCTGGCATGAGTGCAAGACATAACAACTTGGGTTTTGTCAAGAATGGTCAGTACTCACTCTGATGGTTTTGAAAATGTGTTAAGACTTTATTCTTAGTCAAAGTAAAATTTATTTGAAAAATGAGCGTATTTTAGGCTTATTTACCTTTGTAAATGAAGTGAAAGTAAAGGAGTAATATCTTGCTTAACCAGTTTGGAGATGGTGTCATTTACAGCAGTGAGATGCATAGATAGGTGACCTCAGAGAAGATCTTTGTCGGGTGAAGCTAAACCAAAATTGAGGAAAAACCCTCCACAGAGAAGCCCTCCTTTCCACGGAAGACATCTGTAGATGTAAGATGACCAAAAGATCAAAGGGATGAAGTGCAGCAGAAGGCTGCTGAAGAAAGCTCTTAAAAGGAGAGAAAAAAAAAAAAGAGGCCTTACCTGAGAAGACAGGGATATATCTGAAAAGCAGAGAATTATTGTGATGTGCTGGAGTTAACAGAAGAACAGTAAAAGGTAAGAAAAAAGAATTTGGCACCTTGCACAGGTGCAAAAAGATGTTAGAATAATTTTCAAAAATAAACTGGCAGACACTAAATCAGCCTCTCCTGGACATCTGCAGAAGAGGAGCTGCACACCATGTAAGTATTCGATGAAGTTGTACAGCTAACAAGTAAACATAATGTTGTGTATAATAATCTCAGCTACTTTCCAGAGGACAATGATACCTTGAGAAGTTATTAGAGAAATTATTTTAAAGACTAACCATAAATATTGTAGATTTTTATGGTTTAGGATACCTGTAAAATGACTTCCATTAGAGCGATCAAGTCTTGGGACTTGAAAGCAGAAGAAAGCAGGTGGCTTTCTGATGGCTTAAAAAACAAATTTGTGTTAATAAGAAGTTTAAACCATAAAGGGCTTGAAAAAAGTTAAAGGTAGTGTATTTCACTCACTTTTAGAGGAAGCTAATACCCACTACATACTTCTACAGCTAAAACCTAACACCAAAAAAAGCACGTAAGTCTTCATGTGACTTACACTGCCTTTTCCCCCCAGAAAACTATTTTATGCTGGCAAACTGGGTAACTGAATGCAGTAACTCTTCCTATGGTCAATAAGAAATCGTAAGCATTGAGGTATGGAGAGGACACAGGATGACTACTTCACTGATGTGAAAACACAAGAGGGAGGAAATGAGGTACTTTTGAAGAGCCAGATGCAGACATCCATAGATAGGAATTATTCCAGAACTTTATTCTCTCTATAGCCCATGCCAAGAGAATCACTAGTCATCTAATTTAGGTGAAATATATAGCTGCTTTTCTGCTCCTTTGGACTGTAACTACCATGTAGAATGTTGTGCTTATTTGCCAAAATAAGTAGCTCAGTTTTCCTTTCTGAGTGACTTTACCATATAGAAGATGTCAGATTTACACGTAAGAAATATTCCATAATGACTGCTGTGTAGACCATGAAGCAGATCTGGCAAAAGAAAGATCTTCTACAAGATTAGTTTCTCATGGATGACTGCGAAGAAAATTTGTGGAATAATAGTGTGTCTTTTCTCTTCAGGAGCACACTGTGGCTTTGATAATTCAGGAACACAACTCTGTCCCATACCTGTTTGAGCTGGATTATTCCACAGCCTTGAATGGCCTCAAGACATAGTTGTAGTGGAAGGGGGTCAGTTAGCTAAAGGCTTTTTAAATGTCTGTTCTTTTCCATGAGGTGCTATTGCCATGACTTTTATCACGTTCCTAAAATTGCCTTCTTCCGTGCTTGGTCAATAGCCTGTGTGTTTGTTAAGGTGCTATTGCTCCGTTGCTGATACGAATTTAGTATTGTTCTAAGTACACCCAGATTGTCTGTTCGGTGCTGGGAGCTGAAACTGTCAACTTTGGATGACCTTTGCTTGATTTTATAGAGATTAACTTATTACCTGTTTGGAGGCTGGGACAATTCCAAATAGCTTTTATTGGCAAGCCTCAATGATTATTTTGTTTTTCCTTTAATTTTCTGCTTTTCTTTTGTAATTCAGAAGGCATTACCTCATTTTGGAACGTGCTGTCATCCTGTTTTACAGCAAAGGGGCTCATCTGTGGTCGTTAGGTTTGTGAGTCCTTTCATGGCTTCTGTTTTGACAGGCAATTTCTCTTTCATGTCTCCCAGATTCCTAAGTGCAAAGAAGATGGTGTTTATAGGACTGCAACAACAACAACTAAAATCCCAAACTCTCTAAAGATAAATAGATACATTTGCGGTGGTTGTTAGTTGTACTACAGTGTCAGCATTTGGGTACCTAGCAGCAGCTGACTTGTGTTTTGTTGCAAGAAGCAGCCTATCTCCTGTTAAAGCACAGCTTCAGTCTGAGAGAGAGGTTCACAGCACAGAGGTGAGAGGTGAGTGAATTATTCAGCATCACACAGCACGTCAGAGGCAGACCAAGAACCAGAGCAAGGTGTGAGAATCAGCCTGATACTGCTAGGAAGATAAGCCTTTGAACAATTTATTTCCCTAGAGGCATGCTAGTCCATTCTTTGATTTTGAGTGAGCTTTCACTTCAATAGGGATAAGATTTAACCCATCATATTTACAAAAGAGGCTTTATGATGTAGTTCTGAAGTGCCTGTCACTGTGATATTTTGGTTCCCACATGGTTGATTCACTGGGATTTGATCTTTGTTAGGTGTGGCAACGACATTACTCATACTCTGCTTGTTCGTAAGCTCTAAATTCACAAAGGAGACTTTCTTTAAGTGGTACCGGCAAGAGTTACAGTTACCAACTTTCAAAGTATTTGTCAGTTGAATTATTCTGTCGCAAGCTGGCGGCTTTCTCACAATAACACCAGAAGCTCCAGCTCTGTCAGGAATCTCAGCCCTTTCCAAGAAAGAGCTCTTCTTCCCATCGTCTTTATCCTTGGGAGGGCAGCTGCAGAGAAAAAGCAGAGGCTTCTCTTCATGAACTGAAGAGGGGTTTGTGCAAGTTGGAGGAGGAGAGTGCAGAGAAAGGTCGGAATGTTTCCTCTCCCTCCACTGCCCCCCTGAGATCAGCTTTTGCTCTTCTCTCTTTCCATTCTCTCTCAGGGATACCAGGTCTGGAAAGGGACAGAAAGCAGCTCTGCTTTAAACAGACAGACAGATAAAAGTTCCACCAGACACCTTTCTCTCACTCTCAGCTCAGCACTCTCGGCTCAGCGAAAGCATGCAAAATGGTGGTGTTAGGAATCTGTAGACTGAAAAAATATTGTTGTTGTTAAAATAGGTGTAATGAAAGCAAGTACAGGTGGTAGTCATAATGTTAAAGTTAACTTTAAGGACTTAGCATCTCTGTGCATATAAGTGTATAATTGCGTGTTGCAAGGTAGTATTACTGTCATTCAAAATTCAGCAATAAAATTCATTGTGCCGTGTTATTTTCAACATTTTTCTGATGTGTGGTCTCTAGACTATCTGCATTTTCCTAACCACTTGGAAGAGCTCATAAATGAGACCAGACAAGAACTGTTGATACAGTTGACTGTACTTACAAATAATGATGCATTATAGCTAATTTGCTATAAACCATTCTATTCATAGATTGTATCAAATTTGTAAGTGTTATCAGTCAGCCTTCTGCTTTCTTTTAACTTTTTGGGTACAATATAAGTAAATGGGCTTGGAAATTAACTTTAAAAATCAAGCTGTTTTCTCATAGATTCTTTGAGAACTACTGTGTGATTTTTCTGTTTGTTTTGGTTTTTTATTTTTATCATTCTACTGAGATGCCAGTGTTTCAAGGAAATAAGGAATTGAAGCCTACCCTGAACTAAGACTATACTTCAGCAATTCAGTACTGTAGAAAATAATCTCTCCTGTGGTCTTCTAGGAAACTGGTATTCAGTGCTAGCCTGCAAATATAAGAATATAAGTAATCTTAACAAAAAAAAAAGCAACCATTTTTTTTCAGAAGTTCTGTACTACATTCAATCATTCTGAATCTTATTACATTTTTAAATTGATCAGTGACTGTAGGTGCTGTACTATCACTTTTAGCAGTAACCTCAGTTCACTAAGAGTCCTCTCCCTGAGGAATTAAATGGATGAAATTTTAAAGATTACTTGTATCGCTGTTGCCAAGCTACCCAACTCCTCTGTACTTGCTGACTGGAGCCTCAAGTGCCAGTATTTCCCCTCCTGCTGATGCTGTGCAGGTGTTGATTCAGCACAGTTAGAGATTAATATTTGAAAGATACAGCAAAAAACCATACATTCAAGACATGACTGGGATTTTTTTTTTTTTTCTGCAAAGTTCACTTCGGTTTTCACAAGCATTTTCTTAGGGGCAGAAAATGGAATTTTCTGGCTTTGCAGATCCATCGTTCATTACCCCTTATTAATCTCTGGCAAATATGGCAGTGCTTTATTTGAAGTGTACATTATTAAAATTTGCTCTTTTTTCATGAAGGAATGTGTGTGATTTCTTAACTAGTCATTAGGACTAGTCAAAGCACTTGAGACTGTACTCAATCCCATGTCAGCTTTTACTATTTGTCTTGTAAATTGTATCATCTTCTTCATGGGAACTGGCATTTATTTGGTATTTATTCAGCATGTAGAACAGTGGATCACAATTTACATGGTATCATGAATGGCACTAAATCCAAGTGAGTAGGAACAATAATTCTAATATTCTATCTTATGTTGAGCCAGAAGAAAAAAAGCCTCTTCAGTTTGAGACACTTGATATTTTATCTATGGCATAAGTCAGTCAAACTCCAATGGGTTCAGACACTCAATTCTTGGACAAGAATTTGCTCTTTGAAGTTGTCAGCAAGACTTCTATTTTACTGTTCTTATTTTTGCAGGTGAACATGTTTGTAAAGGTTGTTCTGAATGTTATCTTAACCCTGTGATCTAAGAGGACCAAAAGGTAAATAGTGAAAAACAAACCTTTTTTGGTCACCAAACAGTTTCCCTTTTCGTTCCTGAAATGGAGAAGACAAATGCTTGCAAGTTCTTCAAAAAGATTTAAATCTTTCTATAAACATTGTTTCAATATTCTAAACCTGCTGCTCATTAAACTCACACTGGGTTATTTTGGACAGTTTGAGATCTTAGCAAGAGTGAACATGATTTTATGAGCAGTTAGAAATAGGTCATGAATCACAATATAATATTTTTCCTACACTTTTTTACCTCCGATTCAGCTGCAGAGGGTAGCTCAACACTATTAAAAAAATAGTTAACAATTAAAACATTTATAATTTAAGAGCAATTGGAGAAATCCTATAGAAGATAAAATGCTTTCGCAGGGAAAGATGTGAGAAATTTTATTTTCATAGGTTATTCCATAGCCTTTCCTAAGGATCTGTTTTGTGTTCTGAGGTGACTACAGACAAGCAGCAAGATTGAAGATGGTCACAGTGAGAAGCCTAAATGCCAGCAAAACTTACTGTGGTGGTGCAGCCCCCCGGGCCACTCAGGAGATCCCAGGATAAGCCCTATGGTGCTGTTACCTTGGTCATAATGACCTGGGCGTCAGGCAATCTCTGTCCACACCTGGGCTATCTGCTGCCTGAGTTGTGTACCAGAATGACTCAGCGTGAATTGTGGCCAGAATGTAAATTACTGACCAAAGCCAATCATCTCGAGATCCTATAAAGAGCGATCCAAGAGGGAGATCTTTTTGAGCTCTCTGGGACCACAGCAGACCGTGACCCAGTATCTCCCCCTGAGCTGGGACACCTCTAAGGGTAGATTTTGTGAAGATTGAAGGATTGTCCAGTGATTTTGCAAGGACTCAAAGGCCTGACTTCGTGAGGTTCACTGACTGTCTGTTGATGCCAGCACATAAAAGTAATTCATGAAACTCACAAAAAGGGAAATTTTAGTCACAGGTTAACCTTGGGGTGTGTGTGTGCGTGCAATTTGGCTATATATCCATATATATTATCCCTACTCACATAAACCGTTGACCAAGTCTGAGACAAAGATTAGGAGTTAGGAGCTGCACCTAGACTCCTCTCTGAAAGGGGTTTAGAAAGCAAGGGGGTCTATTCTGAATCTCATGACTCAATGGGAGGATCCCCCTTATCCCCCGCACCCATGATCCCTCAATGTATCATTCTAACTTGAGTGTAGCTGAATTTTCCTTTGTGTACTTCTTCCATGTAAGTAATAGAGCGAACCTTGCCATTCTTGGATCTTTAATAAGTTGCTATCTTGATTGTAACAAATTCCATTGAATTGCTTTTTCAAATTGGCTGATGCTTAAGTGCTTTTTAAGTACTTTTTTTTCCTTTTTATCTTCTTTTTTCTCTTTTATTTTTTCTTTTTTTCTCTTTTCTCTTCTTTTTTCCCTTTTCTCTTCTTTTTCCCCTGTTCTCTTTTCTCTTCTTTTTCCTCCCCTCTCCCCTCGCTTCGCTTTTCTCCCCTCGCTTCGCTTTTCTCCCCTCGCTTCGCTTTTCTCCCCTCGCTTCGCTTTTCTCCCCTCGCTTCGCTTTTCTCCCCTCGCTTCGCTTTTCTCCCCTCGCTTCGCTTTTCTCCCCTCGCTTCGCTTTTCTCCCCTCGCTTCGTTTCCTTTTTTTGCAGACCTGAATGCTGTCAACATGAGGGCATTCCTGGGAGCATGGAAGGTTCCAGAGCACATCTGAAATGCCTGTACACCAATGCATGCAGTATGAGAAACAGACAGGATCAACTGGAAGTGTTGGTCAGCTCCCAGAGCTATGACATCATTGGTATTAGTGAGACTTGGTGGAACAAGTCCCACAGTTGGAGTGGTGGGATGGAGGGCTACAGGCTGGGCAGGTGAGGTGGAGGAGTGGCATTGTATGTAAAGGAGAGGTTTGATTGTACAGCTCTTACAGTTAGCAATGATGTGGTTGAGTGACTTGCTTATATGCATACTGTGGTTATGAAACAGAACCCAAGCAAATTCTTTGGTTTTGTAGTCTAGAGCCTTGATACAGAACAGAAATGGTATGATTGCACACAAACTAGGTGTTTGCCATAGGAGGACAATAACTTCTGTCATGATCCAGGTTTTCAAAATCCACTGCAGTGCCTATTGGCAGCTACAGTGGCAGTATAACCAGGAATGGTGCAGAATTATCATGTGTCTCTGTGCCTGACAGATATTTTAGTTGCAAAATAAAGGGTTGCTGAGGTAGCGTGTTCATCCCGAGGTATCTTTCCTGCTGTTCCCTTTAAGATTCTGCATGGTGCTCAGCTGACACCTCCTTTATAAGCCTAGTCTGAACAGAAATCAGTTGCTTGCAAATATAAGGTGCTTTCAGGAAGAACCATAACTTCACATTAAAAAAAATTAAATAATTTGCTAAAGCTAAATTTATAGTGAAATAATTTCAGCAGCTGGAGATTCTGTTGTAATGTCTTTTTAGAACTTGCAGTTAGGATCAATGATGGACATGGCCATATCTTTAGCCTGTGTCTTGATGAAAGAAAAAACATTGTTATTTAAAAAGGTTGACTGGAGCTGAAGTGATTCCTAATGTTGTGCATTTTATATCCCTCTAGTCCTCATGGAACTAAAATGAGAAGCTTCTTAAAAAGGACACACTCTTTGGAGCCTCAGCACATACCTAAATTACAGGCCTGATCTAAAGGTATTTAAGATTAATGTAAGTAGCTTTTTCTCTTTGAAGGCTTTGAATTGGCTTCTTAATCTCCTTGGTGTAATTTTAAATAACTCTTTCTATTGGAAACATCAAAACCGAGCCTGAAGCTTTCAGGCATCAACCATCCCATAGTCAGGATCATACAAAAATTCATAAACTGAAGAAACACTGATTTAAGTAGCAATTTTTATTGTTAGGTGTAGAAGATTATTAGTATGTCTTTAACATGTCACCTGAGATCCTAAGTAACCTGAACCAGCATTATTTTAGGATTAACTAGCTGTTTTAAATAAACAGAAAAGATGTTAGACAACCTCAGTATTTCTAGTAACCAAGGAGTTTATTACATCAAGCTAAGTGGATTGTTGATAAATTTGAAGTTAATGTTCCTCGTCATCCTAAGTAGATCAAGTCCGTTATTACTTAAATTGTACATATAGAAGAAAATCTGCTGACCAAAAAATCCACCAAAAATTATTTGGATTGCAAGGAGGAAGCACATGTTTAAAGTAAGGTAATTTGACACAGAAACAACTGTTGGGGGTAGCTAATTCTTCATTACTTGACATTTTTGCATCAAAACCAGATATTTTTTAACGGCTGTGCCATAGCTTATAGCCATTGTAAGTCTATGTGGAAATTCTTTGAAAAATTGTTCCTTGCAATCCAAATAATTTTTGGTGGATTTTTTGGTCAGCAGATTTTGTAAAAAGCAGGTGTGTGGGTTTTTTTTTAAAAAAAAAAAAGGGAAAAATAATGATAATGTGGCTTTCTGTGAGACACAAACTCAAGCTTTCATGTCAAAGTATGGTGAGGAAAATGGAAAATACTCTGATGCACAAGGTTGAGCTCCATGGCAAATGTTCCCCTCGTCTGGAGCCTCCACTTTTCCCATCCTCTGATTTTCCAGCACTAGGGGCCTGCTGAAGTACCCCAATGACTCCTGATCCAGGCTTCCCACATGAGGAATCTGTTGTACATGGGAGAATATATTTTTCCATATTTTGTCCTGATATGCTCTTCAGACATGGCAACAACAAGACCTGGACCTGAGAATTGAGAAATGTCACCAGGTCCCCTCCTCAGCTGTGCCTGTGGCTATTATAGTACAGTGTTCTGGTCTGATTCTGAATTTATTAAGTGGAATAGTACTGTTTGTGCTCAGTAAAATCTGGCAAAGAAGCTTCATGTTCTATATTTAATCTAGCTACGTAACAGAGCTTGCTCACCACAATACATTCAAATAAAAAATTCACATCTTTTACTGTTGCAGAAAATGGTCACGTCAGGCAGTGCTCAGCTCAAGGGATGTGGTCTGAAATGAGTAGAAAAGGGAGATGCTTTTTCCTGTTCTTAGTGGTTTTGTCACTAGGGGTAGTGTTTAGCAGTTTTGGTACTATGAGTTAGCGTCAGATACGAGACTAAAGCTGGACTCAGGTAAGTAATAAAGAGTTCTTCCATACTAAATCTTTCCCCTTATTCTTCTCTTACTGCAGCCATGAACTGGTAAACAGTTGCTAAGGCTTGGGAAGAACAAAGGTACTAAAAGCTTCTTTTTGTTGACTGTTTCTTGGCATCAAGGAAAACCAACCATATGTTAAGATTACAAAGGAAAAAAAAAATCGGTGAAAAGAGATTCTTCATTGAATGTCTATATAATATGACTTAGTTTTGCTGCACAATTGAGCTGTCATCTTGGTAATTTCTTTTTTTTTTTTTTTTTTTAACCTTTCAAGCTACTGTTAAAATATCAGGCTGGGAAAATTGAAATATTGTAGAATGGCAGCACCTGATAGCTCTGATAATTGGAGTCTGCTTAAGCCTCTATGATTCTACTTTTAAAATGCTCTGTGACCTATTTTCTTAGAATTTCCTTGTACAACTGAGGTAGTCTTGAGAGACAGTATGTACTGTACTTTTTCAGTACCATAAATGCCTGTTTATTTGAGTCTTGGATGAAGACTGAAAATGACTGTTTATCATTGCAGTCAACTGTAGATATGCATATATATCACAGCTTACATAGTTTAGTGTATGCAGTCTTATTAATTACAGCCTGAAGCAACACCTGACATATTTTCTCATGACTTTCAAACTTTTTTACAGTTTACCATGAATAGATGAAGGAAATTGTAGGATTTCAGCCAGTGTTATTCAGAAAGGTTCTTACATTGCACTTCCAGTTTTGGAAGACATATTTTAACTACTGGAACAGACGAGGCAAGTACTCGTGTCCAGTGCTCTTCTGCCAGGGTGTGGCATGGGTTGCATGTTAGTCCTTGAAATAGTTTTGTTACTGTGTAGATAATATCTGTTTCAAGAGTTTGGAGAATGAATCAGATATTTGAGTGTGTGCAGTAGCACTAGGGATCTGAAGTACATCATATATGTCAAATATTTTTTTACTGCACTGCATGGAGCAGTGAGTTAATTAGCTAAAAATTTTATAGACACACAGATTTTTCTGCTCTGCAGCAGAGCTCAAGCAGCATAACACTGTTTTGTTACCATGGTAAGATAAACCTATTGGTCAGCCCATTTAAACCTTAAAGGTTTAAATTAATAATAATGGCATAGATTTTTTTTTTTAATAACAATTGGGTTATAGAGAAGAATTTCCAGAAAACAAATAATAAGTTAGACAACATAATTGCAAAATAAGTGAAATGGTCTAACAGGTTCAGAAATCTTTCAGGAAGCCTGCAAGACTTTCACTTTCCCTTAGTAAGTCTCTGTTCTGTTTATCTGAATACTGATATGTACAGTCTCTTTATTTTGCCTTCCTACAGTAAGTTTTCCAGTTGGAGAGTTCATGTAGTTGAGGTTTAGCAGCAGTAATCTTCAAGGATTTTTTTTTTATTTTAGTGATGGTGACCGTAGATGTAATCAAGGTCTGTGAAACCAAAAAAAGTCACAGTCAAAAGTTTAAGTCAAAAGTACTACATGGACTATACTTTTTCAGGGATAATGTATATTTGATTTGCTTGCAGAGTTTCCTAATGCCTCTTTTTGAATTCTGTAGCCATAGAATTATTTTGTCAATAACATTGATAATAAGGATAAATAATAGATCAACATTTTAATAAGATCTGTTTTAAAAAAAAACCCAAACAACCCCACAAAAACACAGTTTTACCCACCATCGTTGTCCTCCTCTTCCAAACTGTACACCTAAACCAGATGGAAATGTTTATAGATATGTGGGACATACAGATTTTGCAGTGGCTTAAAAGAACACCACTTTTTTCCCCAAAGTGTAGACACTGCATTTTCTGAGATGTAAGTCAGATGACCTAAACCTGAGGAATGCTACCTTTGAAGATCTAATAGTTAGTAATTTTGCCCCCTGAGGAGACAGATATGGACACAAAAAATACATAACTATACATTATTTCATAAAAAGAAGAGGAAATTGTAATTTATTGATGTAGTCTTTGAAAAGTTAAGTTTCTTTCAGTGTGCTTTAATTTATTACTAGATTTAGTTTCAAAATGAAAGAGTCTTTTCAGGGGGAAGTGGAGCAATGAGAAGCATTTGAATAAAAAGTTAAGGAAAACATTCTAGATCTTGATTTTAAAGAAAGAGAAAGAAAATCTGATGTTTTAAGGCATCCAAATTACATCACGTGGGGGTTTCAGCTGACTGACTATGAGAGAGGAGAAGTGAGAAGGATGGGAAAGCCTCATGGACAATGCCAGAAAATTCTGCAGATTTTCCTTCAACCTGTTTCAAACTGCAAAGCAAGGAGTGTCCCTGCACTTCTCTGTTCACAGGGAGAGTTTCTCTAACTCCATCTGGCCCTAAGACGAATGGAGCTCCTGCTACTCTTACTCTGTCATGCTGGCCAGGGTCTCACAGTTTTACTGAGGTCCAACTACATAGTCCTTGCTCCCTCTGGCACATCCTGGAGTGGGCTCCTGCTCCAATGTGGACCTGGAGATGGAAATAGTGGGGGAATACTTGACAAAAGTGTGGCATTTTGTGACTACACAGATCCAAATGCTGTAGCGTATGGGTATACGCTATGTGGTGCCAAGTGATGATGATAAAATTATTTTCTTATTTTAAAATTTGTTGCTGCACAGCAGAGAAAAGGCACAGAAAGAGTAAATTATGGGGAGAAAAAAAAGAGAGGTAAAACCAAGCCAAGAGGTTTAGAAAATACTTTCCCTTTGTGTTTCTGTGCTAAGGACTGGGCAGAGTGTTGCACAGTGTACCTCTGTAGAGTTCCTTATGCATTTCAGCATGCTACCTGCTAAACCAGGAATGAATTAGAGCAGCACAAGGCAGTAGAGAAGTTTTCTGTGCACATATCCCAGCTGGTCTGGAGTTCTGGTGTTCAGACATTAATGCCCCCAGGTAGTAAATATTGCTCATGAAAAAGAAGGCTCCAGATATTTTCTTTTCCTGGTCTGATTCTTCTGAATTATGCCAGTACAGCATTTGACATATCTCAGTGAACAGAATAAACACAAATACTACCTAGAAAATGCAAACCCATAGTTTCATCTGACTTAACATGTAAGGGAAAAAAGTGTACTCTTTCATGTAATAATGTCCTGCCACTCAGAAATCTAAGCTTAGAGCTAGCCATCTGTGAAAAATTAAAGGGGTTAATATAGAAGTGGTCAAATGTTTTCTTTACATGATTAAAATAACACTGTAATGCAACAGCACTGAATTTTCCCAGTGGAATTAAAATAGGCAAAGAGAAAGGTCACTACAATCCCCCCTGTATTTTCAAACAGCTTTGGGGGCAATGCTTTCTTTACTGAAAGAATTAATTGCACTACCTGAATTGAATTTATTCTGTAATACGGAGAGTATTGGATTATGGATTGCGTTACTGAATAAGGTAAAATGGAGGGATTACTTAGCTTGAAGCTGGAATGGAGAATGGAGTTGTTGATGGAAGTTTGACAGGCATCGCTAGCAGGATTTAATGGACTTTCTTTGAGGGAAGTGATGCAAAAGAAAAACTTCCTATATTTGTCATTGGTATAATATTCCTGTGCTCCCAAGAGGAAATTTGGAAAGAAAGCAATGATTATAGAACCTTTAGCACTTTTTCCCAGAGATGGCTGCTCAGCAAAGCCAGATACATGCAATTCTCTCCAAATGTGTAGGGCTTAAAACAGGTAGTAGAAAGTGCATCTGAATCCACATAGCTGAGTGGTAATCTCAAGAAAGAAGTAACAGATTAAGCTACTGCTATGGGAAGAGGAAATGTCAGCGGGCCAGGACTTCTCCAGCCTATTCTTAGCTGAAGGAGAAGATCTGGCAATACTTTGTTTATGAGGAGAAAGGGCATGTGAAGTCAGAAAGTACGTGGATGTCTTAAACTTTTTCTAGAACGTCTACAAGGCTGGTAGGTGGGTGGTTTTTTGGGATTTTTTTTTTTTTAAATAAGTGATTGCCTGTGATATTCTTGATGATGTTTAATGGAAAGTCCATTTGAGCCCTCACAAAAAGCAAGTAAGTGCTAATAGTTAAGAGGAGAAGAAAATATGAAAACTGCATGTCTCATTTCCTCTTAGTTCAGGTTGGTATGAACAAGCTACAACAAAAATTCCCCAGAAGTGTACCACTGCAACACAAACCTGATAGTCTAGATATGTAATTTTGCTAGAAAGCCATGTTCTCCATTGCAAAAATTTGCAGCCCAAAAACCTGGGAGGAGGAAGGTGGGGAGAAGAGTAGTTGGCAGCCTGCAGTGCTGTTGAAGTTAGAGGTAAAACTGATGTGGCAGCCATTGCAGTTCTCAGAGGTTCAGCCAGGACTTGGTCTCATCAGTGACAATCTTCTCAAGTCATCTGGGTAGAAGTCCGGATAAATTTAAAGAGAACTGACCTGAGATTGATCTCTATTGCCAAGACGGCTAATGCTCTCTTTTGTTTCAGGGTCCTGGTCTAATGAATATCTGCATTGCATTCGTGCTTCCTCATTCCTTCTGGAGTGAACCAAATACTTTTTGACATATAGCTGTCTTGACAGGGTAGTTTGCTGCAAGGTCTGTCCCAGACAGACAGTGCACAACATGGTTTCCTTGGAGCAGAAAAGCTTGCCATGTAACATCGTCATTTCCTCCAGTGTCCTCCCAAGCATTACAGTGCTTCCTCAGAACTGTGATAGTTAATGCAGTGCTGTCTGGGTATTGTTTTAGATACTTTTGAGAAAAAAATCCTCCCATTTTGTCTTGGGGCTATAATGACATTATGCAAAACTTTGAAGAGACTAGGAATAATGCTATGCATTGCTTTTACATCAGTCATCTCCACAGGTTACTAGTTCTGAGCAGTAGGAACGTCATAGACAGCGGGTTGTAGCCTAGGTTTCTCTCTCCACAAGGCAGTTTAGGTATAGCCTTCATGCTACCTGTAGCAAGTAGTAAGAAAATCAAGGAGGTGAAAATAAACTGCTGAATTTCATTAGCTGAGTGATAAGGACTAGAACTTGTCACATCAGAAAGTGCTGGGGAAAAGGAGGATTTCAGGCTGAGATATTGGTAAACAACTTCAGCATCCTGGAGGTTGACTGGGCCTGGGCTCACCTATGACAGTCAGTATGACAAATTGTTATTGTTGAATATGCTATAAAATAAAATCTCAACCCAAATAATTTGAAGCTGGAGAAACAATTCAGTTGCCCAGTGCTGATATACAGTCTGCTAAAATATCTACCATGCCAGGTTTAGATATGGGCAGAAGTATTATAAGTACATCACTAAAATGTTACATTTACACAAACATTTATATGATTGCTGAGTAATTTTGTTTTAGTATCTACCATATTTCAATGTATTTACAGAAATATTGTGCAGCAGGATGGCAACAGCTGAAGGAAGATTTGGGCAAATTGACCAGATGTAAATTGTCAGTTTTCATACATAAATTCTGGTATAGCACAGATGATTAAACATAGAAACCTTATTATCAGAGGAAGAACAGCTATATATAAAATCCATGTACTTCCAGAGCTAGCAAAATCTGAGCCAGGATTCAAATCCTGAATATAACAAGAAACAAACTAGGCTGAGAGCAGTAAATGCAGTTTTAAAATTAACTAGAATGTGCTACTCAAACATTTTGATTTAGGTACAATTTGACAAACTTCCATTTTTCTGTTAATCAGAGTGGGCCCTTCTGCTAACTCATATGGCCTGTTGAAGCCTGAGCAGAATGCAGCACTGGAGAAAGTGTGCCCTTCTTCCTGTGATTTTTGAGTGATTCTGCTCTGTGAATTGCAAGCAGCAGCATCTGAGTTCAGATTGTTTGGGCTTTGACTTCTAATCAGGAAGCAGAAATGGTCAGTGTGGGTTTTTTGTTTGTTTTATTTTTGTTGTTGTTTGTTTGTTTTCTTTTCTTTTCCCCTTCAGTGCTGATTCTCTGTTCTCCAAGATCGTTTAATTGGATTGTGTGTCCTGGTTGCTCAGAGCACACACTGTTTTTGCTAAGAAAAGATGTCTTCCTGCTGTTTGTATTTTTTCTCACACGTTACTAGAGGAAGCAGATAATGTATTTGCATGTTGATGATGTCTTGTGTGTTTCCCTGAGATAAATGCATTCACTTAAGCACATTTTTGTTTGCTTATTTTCTATAACCCTTTGACTGATGTGCATGTGAAATTGTAGACAGCCATGAAACCAAAATGAGACTCAAGAGGTAAGGTTTTACTCACAGCAAAAACTTTACAGTTGGCTTTTGCATCAATAATCCATTGCTTCCTTAAAAAACAATGGCTTCTGTAATAGGCTTCTTCAAAGAACATTTTCAAAAGATTTGAGTAATGAACTAGTTCATCTTTCCACACAACAGCTACACTGGTCTAGGAGTAATAAGGGGCATGATAGGTGAATCACTGAATCTTAAAATTATTGCTCTTCAGCAATAACCTGTAATGCTAGATTTTTTCTGAACAATCTGAAATGAACAGCTCTAGGGGAAAGGGCATGTTGAGGAGATAATACATTTATAAAAATGCAATTGTTAGGTTAAGCAATTAATAAGAGCTGTTAGTTAAAAATTAAAAGGGAGACTAAATTTCGTCTTCTGGGGAATGAATGATTACAAGAGGCAGACAATCTATGCAACCCCTTTCTTAAGGCAGTGGAGACTATTTTTGCTCTCTAATGGTGTGTGCTGAAGCTCATCCGAAAAGTGACAGAAATCCACAAATCTCTATCCAGTCACTCAATTACATTTTCTGAAAAGATAGCTATGAGTTAAGGTTGTACTAAGCATGCTACTCTCATTTAAAATGGCCTCTTAAGTAGTTGTAGCATTTATTTTGTCTTTACTAGCTGAAGTGCAAATTTTATTACACTTGTTTTCCGGTGTCTGTTTCCAGGGATAACAACCAGTCATCCATTTAACTAAGAGGGATACTTTCATTACTACTGCGCATTCAGGATAATAAGTTTTGACCCTGTTATTTCACCAGCAGCAGAACCAGGTAGGGAATGAAGGTAAACGGTAGTGAAAAATCTGTACATGGTATGGACTGAACCTCTTCATTGCAATTTTGAAGAAAAACTTTAACACTGGCCTGATGAGAGCTTTCTTGGCAAGTGGTGGAAGCAAAAATTATACCACTGAAAAGAGCAATTTTTTCAAAAAAGGCTTAAATGTAAGTGGACATATAGATTCATGCAATTTCACATCAAGGTCTGGCTTCTATCTCAAGATGTAAAGAAGTTTTGTTTAGTTTTGTTTTATGTTTAGTTAATATAGCAAAAAACTCTTTTTCTAGAAACACTGACTTCTAAGAGAATTTCAAATCTCTCCTTCCCCAGCTTGTGTAGAAAAGAATTTATCTGAAAAATCCAGAGGCTTTGCTTTCAACCTGTCTTGACACAACTGTGTTTTGCAGTGTATCATGCCAAAGCTGGTGCTTAGGTTCAGTCATGAAAATGCTTTCCAAGACTAGTAGTAAGCTCTAATACTTGCTATTATTATTCTTCTTATCCTATTTTAGGATTTCAGTTCCTTTCTTGTAATTAAGGTACTACTTTTGTCTCATGAGAGTGCAGAGATCAAGGGTAGGATCGTGCCATATATGAGCACAATTGTTTGAGTAGGGTAAGGATAGCTGTTGTTACAAAAAAGCATGTCCTGGCTCATGCTGCATAAAATGTATTTGGCCTCTTCATTCTTGGACCAGGTACTGTCAGTGCAGCCTGCAGCAGAAAAAAAGCTACAATATATTAACAAACAATGATGCATCTAAACAGTTGTCACTTAAGCAGCAATTTATCTGGAGCATTCAAACACCAAATTCATGTCAACAGGTGATAACTTAAGCTGTATCATATTTCTAAATCTAATGTATATTAATGATGGCACAGATGGCATGCAAATGCTACAGGAAGAAAAATCTAGTTAAATAGATGTAAATATCCCAAGCTGATAAATGGTTAGTTTAAAAAAAAAAAAAAGTCTTCAAAATTGCAGAACTGATACTAACACAACAAATAGGAGTCCTGTGTGGCTGAGAGGCAAGAAGGATTGGAAAAACCAATATAAAAAAAAGTAATTTAAATTTAAACTTTATATACTTTGACGGAGTGTTTTGGGGATTTAAATATGACTTGAAGACTGGAGCATGTGCTTTTTCATTATAATCAGAAAATGCAGTCAGCTAATTAAGTTCTGCCCTTGTGCTATGTTGAAAAAAGCAGTCACCAGAAAGCAAACTTTTTATAAGCTCTAGAGTAAGTAATTAAAAACCACAACTGCCCTCTCCAGTGTCCCTTAAAAGTAAAGACATAATAATGAATTCAAAAACTCCAAGACTCAATCTATTAGAGAGAAACAGCTATGTATTTAAGAGGCTTTCCTGTCAATGAAGAGAATTACTAGTATTTTTTTACTGTCCCCTTTCATAGTAATCTTACTCTAGATGCTGCTTATAAATGTAAATCTACTTAGCTTTTTTCTATATTCCTAATAAGAAAAGTGCGTGCTGTGTCTTGCTTGTCCTAATGTAATGTTTATGCATACAGCATTAGGGAAACTTGGCATATCATCATTCATAACAATGAATTTTCTTATTTCAGCTCTTATAGCTCTGTTCAGACAACAGTCTGAGATTGAATTTTCTTTATTATTGTCCCTTTTGATTAATTTAAAAATTATGAATATTGTTTTGTGAGGTGTTTACTTGAGATTCATTTAGATTTTTAACTCATTCAAAAATCTTTGCTTTGGTGGACTTTATATGGTTGCATAGAAGATAAAGATTTACAATTTTTGTGCGAGTTTTTCAGATTATTACTATGGGCGCCTTATATCAATTGCAAAGTTCCAAATTTTTGTTTCTCTTCAGTTTAGTGCTCAATTATTTAGCTTGCTAATAGTTGATTTTTTTCATTAATCAGCTATCTGAACTCAACTCCTTGGGTATTAAGAACCCTGATCCTAATATATCTAGGGTCTACTCACTAGACTCATGTCCGACATGTTTATGGATCATAAACCAACTTCTGGTCTTCATTGCTACCCTGTGAACTGAGAGTTGTGAAGATATGCATTTGGGCTTGCATTGTAGCTCATTACTGCTACTTAAGAGATACTGAGACCCAAACTTCTCCAAAGACTTGAGAGAATAATGTTATAGCTTTGTTTTGTTTCAAGCTCTGATGAAACAATTGTTGTATCTAAGCTTGAGAAGAACGTTAAAATAACAACCTTCAAAATATGAAAACTAAAGCTATGGATACTGGTACTCCACGGACTCATTCCAAAATTAGTATCCCATGTTTGGTACTATTTGGTGTTGCAAAGTTTAGGAAAAATAGAAATGCAACAACGGCTATATCTAATAGAGTCAGTTCATTATGTCAGGCTGCAATAGCCAGCCTTCTTCTGCTGTGGCCATCAAAGAAATGGAAAGTTAGCAGAACAGATTTTTCTTCCTCCACATTCTAAAAACTAAAGTCTTTTATGGAACAATGCAAATTTATGTTTTTAGGAGGGTGGGAAGTGGTGATTTTAATTTTTACATCTATGGTAGTGCCAGCCTATTCAAAAACTAATAAAACCACTTAGTTTCACTGAATTTTGTAAATGCAAATCTTCCAACACAGTCTATTCCTGTGAGATTTTTGCTTAAAGTAAATCTCTCTAGAATCTTCTCGCTGTAGCTTTGATCACCACTTAAGATTAGAAATGTACATTCTTCTTAGAAAAAAAAAAGTATTTCCTTAAAATTGATTATATTGTGGTTTCAGTCTAATAGACCCAGTTTCAGATATGCTATTCAAATAATTTTATTTATATTACATTTTTCTATATAGTAAACTCCAGTATCTTTAAAAATGTTTAAGCCACCTTATTGAGGGTGTGAAATAAAAGCTTTCTTCTTCTATCGGCACAATTTTCTCCACAAGACAGAATTTTAAGACTTTTGTACATTCTTGCTTTTTACAATATTTCTTTGTGAATAGAATTTTGTAAGGCAAAGTGAAACAAGCCTTTATTGTCCTATCCCTTATCTGCAGAACACAATTCATCTATGTAGGATATCAATTACACATCTGTAGATGATTTTTTTTATACATTCTAGTATATGATTTTAGAACAATTGGCTTGATGCTTAACTGAATTACTTTTTTTTTTTTGTCGTCTTGCTATCAATAAAGTGTTAAAATGTGATGCTAAGTATCCATAGCAGTCTTCATGCACTAGCGGGCAATTTTAACAGGACCATCAGTGTGTACTTACACTTCAGGGAATTTAGAAAATGAGCATGCTTACAGAGCTGTAAAAAACACAGATCTGCTCAGTTTCACTTTGCTTTGACCCTAGAATGCAGATTTTCTGCCAGAGCTCCCAGACTGCAAAGTTAAATTCCAATTGGAAGATATGCTTATATAGCAATGCAGTTAAGCAGACTTTTAAACTTAAATTAATAAGTGAAAGTATAGTACTTTTAAAATATTTCAAACGTCTTGGCAGCATGTCTCAATTTCTGGTGTACAGGATGGTATTTCTTGGTCTAGGTGTACTGATTTTTCTTAATTTTACGTATATTAATGTCCAACAGGTAATGCTCCTTTGATATTTCTAAAGTTTGAAAGAACCGTCAGAAATGTATGTAGTATATGACCAGTAAATATAGCACAGTCCTTTTCTGAATGACATGAACTTGTAAACAATAGTTGTGCTTTGGATAAACCAAACCTTCGGGGTTATGTTGGAAACCTCGGAGTACAAAGCTAAAGCACAGAAGCTGTCACACACTCTAGTAGTCCTATCTTAGTTAACTCCTCTTATTGATGATGATTTTTTCCTGTTGTCACCTATTTTTAGAGACTTGGTTTTGAGAATATATTCAATAGGTAATGTAATGGTGGTGCAGTGCCAAAACTGGAATGTGGTGCAGCAGTATATGTTTACGTGACTGTAATATAAAAGGATGATTTTTTTCCTAATAAAAGTAGTAATTCAGAATATATTTTCATCTGCCTATAGATACTGCAAATTAAATGATGGTGTGTTTTAAATTTTGATCAATATGAGCAAGGCCACATATGTTTTACACCAAGAAAGATATCCCAAATAACTGCCCATATTTAATGATGTGATGAAGAAAGATATTACTTTGCTATTAAGAAAACTGTAAGACTGTTGTAAAGGTTTACTCTGTGTACATGTGTCTTAAGGACATGAAAGGTATTACTGTGTAATTAAGGCTTTAGTCTAAGTCCAATTGTGTAGGACTTTGAAAGAAGACAATTATAACAAACTTCAGAAACTATCAAACTGTGTGGACACTAAGTTTTTGTGTTCAACCTAAATAAAGATCTTTGTTTCATCTTAAGGCAGGTGCTGACTTAACCTGCTTTGGAATAGAACAGGTCAGACTGAATAATTTTGCAGTATTTCTTCAATACCACCTTTCCATTCCCAGCATTGTCATCTCTTATGTTCTGCCAACTTGTTTCTGGTCATGAGCAAGTAAGAGCAGAAGGAAGATGGTGTCTTAGTCAATGTCCTGGAGGTGGCTGGGAGGCACCCTGGGCAGTGGGAAGGCACAAGCAGCTATGCCGTTTTGGGGGAAGGAGGAGAAGTTGACCTAAAGATAGGCCAACAAGTGCACTCAGGGGTTCCCATGTTGTTTCAGGAGCGGAAGTTATTCATGAACAATCATGGCACTCAGTCTGAAGCAGTGTGCTCGGGTCGGGGTCTGGCAGGTAGATACTGAGGTCTGGGTCAATAAATAGCTAGATCACCTCTTCAGAGATGTATGCCAAGTGTTAGCAGTGGAGGGAAGTTATTCACCCACCCTTCAAGCTTAATGAATAGTATGTATTGAAATGGCACTTGCTGCTTTCCATAGTAGAGAACTAAAAACTGTTAGAGATACTGGTCTAAAAGAGGGAGGTCAGGTTTCTACTGTTCTTATTTAAAAATGAAAAGTAGGAAAAGATAGTCAATTGCTGGGTAAACAAAGATGCTATTCATAAGAAATAAGGAGGGAAGAAGACAATTAAGCTCCATTTCTCAGGAGTATTTAAATATCTAGTTCTCACTAAAATTCTGTGAGTGTTAGGCACCAATAAAAAATACCCAAGAGAATATGGACAATATTATTCAAATCAATTAGCTTTTTTATATGTTCTTTCTTCCTAAAACCTTCTTTAGAAGGTAACCGTTTTTAATTGCATATTTCAGTTTGTAGCACCCAGAAGACTAATATTTTCTCATGCTTTAATATGCTTCTGAACAAACAACAAATGGAAAAATGTGCCCCAACTTCTTGTTTCAGCTAGAAAACTGTAACTTATTACAGTTTTTGCAGCTACAAAACAGTATTCACACACATTCAATATTTTTATAGGAGCATGATAGCAGCTGGTACAGGTGAATATGTGTAAAGGATTTCCTTTTATCTGTTTTCCACTACCTTCATTATCTGATTTATTATTTAAAAAAAAAGTTTACTTTTTTGAGGAAGGAAAAGAATGAATTGCAATAATGCATTTTCTCAAAACAAAGTGAAAAAAACCCAGCCAAATTCACCTTGGGCTTCTGGAAAGAAGTGATGCTGAAACCCATTCACTGAAGGTTTAAGGTATAGTTTGTTTTGAACCTCCATTCTTTTTGGAATATTCTGGGAACAGAAAAAGAATACTGTAACAGATTGTGAGAGCCTATAATCAACAGGTCAGAAAGCCATCTGTAATAAAATTTAGAGTCAACATAAAGCATTGTTTAGGCAGTTTAACAAGGAGATGACTTACAGAGAGAAAAGTTCAGCTTGAGCTTCTTTACTATTACCTATGTTTCACTAACACATAGACAGAAAGAGTTTTGACAATTTTAAAAGCTGAAAGAAACAGCAAATTATTTTTTTTTGTACTTAAATGGACTGCCTATAATAAACAAACTAGCTATAACAAATCTCACCAATTCCACCTTACTGTTGTTTTGAACAGTAAAAGATAGTGTGTAGTGCAGAATTGGCTAATCCTTGACAGTGCTTTTCTTGATTTCCACTGGATTCTTCTGTTTCTGTATATTTCACATTTGATTGCAGCAAAGAGTGAAATTACTGATCAGTAAAAAGTTGTTCTGGAGTTGAACAAAGGAATAAAAGGATCTGTAAGGTGGCTTTTTTTTTATTTGCATTGTAAAATGTAAACGTATTTGGATGGGCTGCTCAGTTTCATAGCAGAATAAGCAATGAATGTAAGAGTCCTTAGTACAAATGAAACTGAAATTGTGGGGCCACAGAACTTCCATTCATCCAAATAAATGATATCAACAGATGTAATGTTTAATCACTCATCACATTAAATTGCACAGGATAAAAATGGGAAGATATCAAAAGATCTTTCTTACATTCATGACTGCCTCCACAGATACTTTCTCTGCATATGCAAAAGCTTCCCTTGCATTTTCTGGGCAGTAGAAGAGCAGAAAAGGGGAGATTAGTGAAACAAACTTGGTGCTGATTGCAGCTGCTATGGGGTATTGAGAAGGGCATTAAGGAGGACCTTCTGAATTCTCAGTGATGTCTTGAGGCTGTTAATTCCCCCCCCTCCCCCATCCATATTCACTATTCATACCCAGAATTCACTGTCTGATGTGACTGAATTTTTAATGAACCTTTTGTCAGTTGTCCATTGCTATCTGTCTTTAGGAAGACTTCTTGAAGCTTCTTCTAGCTAGAATATATTGATGCATTTAGCTTAACTCCTAACTGTGTTTATGCATGAGAAATGAATGTCTGACCCTAAATTCTATGAATACATTTCTATGTAGTCTTGAGTTATAGTACACATTTAATAAAATAAATGTTGGGTCTAGTTTATTCACCATACCAAAGCAGTTATGGCAGTTATAATTCTTAAAAAAGAATCAGTTTGTTGTACTGTGTTTATTCTCTCTGTGCCTGACAGAGAAACTAATGTCAATAAAGTCAAGCCCATGTAAAAACCCTCAGGCACAGTCCCTGTCATCTGGAAATTGTTATTTCTTCTAATGCTTTGCAATGAGTGATGAAATGGAAATAACACAAGAGGGGGGCATTTGAATTGTCTAAAACTGTCTAATATATCTTAGGACTTGTATTTAAAATTACCTCTTGAATTACTGCAGGCATTAAATGTGGTGCAAATGCATTTCATGCACCTGTATTTCTCATAAAGGAAATGTTAGAAGCAAAATAGAAATGGTTTTGTAGCTTTGGGAATTTGAAGGACTAGGGAGAGGAGAATTTCTTGCATTATTTATCAAGTTAGTATGAAGCTGTAGAGTCAATCTTACTCCATGAGAAGGAATTACGTAGAATATTTTTAAATAGCAGTAAAGAAGTGTTTTTGCAATGAAATGTTGATGCTCTTCAGAAGTTTCCTTTTTAATGGAAAGAGTATGCCTTTAGGAACCTGTTTTCTTTTTGCCCTAATCTGACTTAATTACATCTCTGAGATTTTGCTTACTGTTCCACTGAGTGAATTTCTCAGGGTCTTTAATTGTTGAGTAGAATTGCTACTATGTGGTGCAAAGAAACAGGCATGTTAAATTTTCAG
The DNA here is from genome assembly GCF_030463565.1 of Pelecanus crispus. Taxonomy (NCBI): domain Eukaryota; kingdom Metazoa; phylum Chordata; class Aves; order Pelecaniformes; family Pelecanidae; genus Pelecanus; species Pelecanus crispus. The sequence goes on along the minus strand of NC_134646.1, from coordinate 41,676,166 downwards.
ACTGTTGATTTGCAAGTAAGCACATGAAAGAAATATGTGTTTTCAGAACCATGCTTTTTAAAATCTGACTCCTTCACTGTACTTTTCAAGTGCACGTTATCAATTCATCTTTTGCTGAATACACCTGCCCTCAAGCAAAAGCAATTGAGCTGGTAAACCTCTCAATTACTCTGCTAGTTGCATCCCATTTTTTCCTACAGGTTTGCCAAAGTTTCTGCAGCATGGGTCAGAGTTGATATGGGACTCTCATGTCATGCTGCTTCTCAGCAGGGAGTCATTATTTTGTTTAAAGCTGTATGAAACCAAGCAGACTGCAGTTCAGCTGAATCCTGAAATCAAAGAGGAATGCAGGGGGCATGCATACACATGAACAAAAGCAAAATAACAGTAAAGAACAAGGCTAAACTTCTGAGCATGCTTTCTTGTACATAGCTCTCATTAACAGGTGCTGATTTTTCAAATATGGTAGTTAATTTTAGATAGTAAAAATAAAGATGAATTGATTTTGTCTGTTTATTTTTCTAACCCTCTCTGAATATTATCACTAATGTATGATTAATGCATCACAACAGAATGGGTTGCAACAAAAATGGAATCAAGCATTTCCTTGCGGTATCATGTCAAAGCCCCTCTTCACCCTGAATATTTTAAAAAAGAAAAAATCATGGAAAAGTCTTAAGATTTTGGTCTTGGTATTCTGCTTCCCATACTTTTGTATTTTGCTTCCCATACTTTCCCACATTTTGTTGTTTGTTTCCTGAAGGTAATACATTATATATGCATTAAGAAATGAATGAGGGTGACTCTCACATTTTCATGTTTCATTGAGATTTTTCTTTTTGTCCAGTTCTATCTAGTATTTTTGCTGGGTAACAGATAGTTTTAGTGGGTTTAGTATTATTTAATTATTTTTAATCATAATTTTCAGACTATTTTAATGGTCTCCTAATTCACAAGCAATAATTTCTGCTGATGGGAGAGTCTGTAGAAGACTGGGTTCTAATTTCAGTAAGTTGTAAAAATGATGTCGTAAAATAGAGCTAAAGCAAGTAAGTTGAAGGATGGAAGTTCAAGGTGTGATATGGTATTATTAGAAGTGTAATAGCATGTCTCGTGTCACAGCATGGTGTTTCTTTCCTTTTTTTTTTTTTTTTTGGTGTTATCACCTCTGAAAAGAATTACATCTGATACTGAGCACCACAGCTTAGGAAATAGCATAGTTTACTATATTTTTTCTTTCTTCTGTTAATTTTTATTCTAGTAGTTTATTTTTGCCAGTCTAAAAAGCAGCTAGTTACAATATTGACCCCTTTGTATATGCCCAAGGAGGCAAAGGAAGGGTACTTGTTTGTATCGTGACAAACTCAGGTCCAAAGAAACCTTCCTGACCCTAAGAAGTGATAAAAGATTGTGTCTTTTTGGATTGCAAAGCAATCTGTTGAGAAAACTGTGTGATAATATTTACTCTGACAACTTGGTTCCTGAAGAGCCATAGGACTGCAAAATACCTTGTGTACTCAGGTGTCATGTAATTCCAAGCTTTAGAACATGATTTCCTGGATTTAAAAATAACTGATGACAGATCTGTGGGGAAATTTGCTTTGGCAAGTTGTTTAATACACAACAGTCACCAATTTACTTACTAATGTAGTTAATAAATGTAAATTTATTTTATGGTAAGGAAAAGAACCCTCCAGTTAAAAAATGACATGAAAATACTTGTAACTGAGGCAGACAATTGTTTTGAAATGTATATAACACAATTCTCTTGAATTCTTCTGAATTCTTTTCAAATATTTCAGAAAAGATGGACCACTACAAAATAAGGTTGGGTTGTATTTAAAATGAGATGTTATCTTCCAGCTAGGATAATACAATGGTGTTCTGTACATTCAAAGAAAGGAATTTTAAGGAAGTGAGAGGAAATTTTGTCTCTAAACTTTTTCCCTGCTGTTCTGTTTACCATTGCAGGCGCCTTTAGAAGGTCTGTATTCAGTAGGAGTTCATATTAAAATTTGGTGTTTAAGTAAATGACTTAGAAGAAGCACCTTTTGTAAGTTATTAATGCAACTCTAAACAGAGATATGTGGATCCATGGAAACATGGACAATTACCTGAATTCTCACTATGATGAAATATCAAAGTGTGATCATATGAAATATCGTGTGGATATTCGTTTTGTATTTTAGTCAGATAATGTTTTATTATTCTAGTCCTTGCTACCATCTGTATAAGGTCTGTACAATTTTGTCAGTTATGCCTTATTTTACTAATGTAGAATAATCTTAAATTTTTCACTTAGCAGTGCTGTTCAGGAAAACTTTCTGAATAACTTAATCATCTATTTTAAATGCTAAACTTATTTACCCCACTTCTTAGGCTATTGGGTTCAATAATTCTGTAAGGCTTAGACAACTACTGGAGAATTCTAAGCCTGCATGTTCTCCATGAAAATGTATGTTGTTTAATGAATTTCTGCTTAATTAAATGATGATTAGTTAATAGGAGAAAATTATTAATGCTTTGTCAGAGGACTGAAAAAGTGCTCCAGCCAAATATTCTGAATTTATCCACTATAGGTGAAGTCAGAATAAAAATTAGTGCTCCTAAATGGGTTTTTACTACTTGGGCAAAAATTTCCTTTCAACATTGAAAAGCTGTAATTATACTTTTATATTACTAGTACAACATACATATGTGACTTATAAGCTGATAACAAACTTTAGAAATCTCCCACCACTTGGTGGCTTATCCTGCAGCCTTACCAGAACCATGCCAAAAAAAAGGATAGGGAAAATACTTTTTTTTGGTAACATAATACCGGCGCAGCTGAGAGGGACACAGGCTTTTTTGTCTGTCTTTCCCTTTACTCCTACTTAAATTTAAGCTCAGGGTGGTGGAACCTCACATGCATACAGTCCAAGGATGTTCCGGTAGCACTCACAAGACTCGCAGTGTGGTGTTTGTTGGTGAAATGCTGCATTCCCTGAGGAAGAGGACTTACCTTGGGAGCAAAGTGCTTTTAGTGCCATTTTGGTTTTGGAAGTTCCATTTCCACTGTGGAAATCTTTTTAAGCTGTATGCTTTATGGGACACTTGGCCATTGTGGAATGATTATGCAAGGTCTCCTGATGTCCTCCCCTATGGTGCCTACTGACCTATATATGCTTGCTGTCTATGTGTTCATCCTAATGCGCACCACAAGCAGTAAATTAGCTTGTCAAGGAACTGAAAGAAATGTGCACCAAGCCTGAGGATGTCTGGGAATCTGTGAAAGAAGGTCTTGGAAGGTGGACCAGAAGAGCATCTAGGCTGTTCCTGTAATATGGCTTGCAGGTGGTATTTGACCCAGCATTTCTCAAATTCATCTTTGCTGGGCCACTGAGGAATCTGCCCACTTAGACTCAATCTGACCTATACAATATGGTAGTTGATGGTAAATATGACCTTATGACAATGTACTGTGGGATACTGGGTTACCTTCCATGACTTAGCCAAGTATTTTAGTATGAACATAATCTAATTCAAGAAATGCCCCAAAACATTGTCAAGACCTATTTACCTGACACTGCACATGAACGGCTTGTATGTTTGAGAGTAAATTGTTATATCTGTGGACTATTTCAGTTTCAGATTAAAAAAAAAAAAAAAGTCTTGACATCAGCAAAAAGTTAATATGGCTTTCATTGAGCTTGCTAAAGAGTCTTTCTGTAAAATTCAAGAAGTGAAAGGAACCGTTGGAAAGGTGTAAGGATTTGTTTTTGTTAAATGTTCTCTTAATCTTTAGTACAGAAAATGAAGAAGTGCCAGAATCAACTTTTAGATACTAATAATTATTTTGTATCTTGATTTCCCTCTTTTATTGTTTCCTATCCAAAATATTATTTTCTAGTTTTATTTAGGCTCTAGCTTTTTTTATTGCAAATATTTTTTTACTGCTTATTGCTGAACCCTTTTGTAAGATATTTCTGAGATAGAAATATTGGAAATGAATTTTTTATTTCAGTTGAAGGCATGGTATTGATTTGTATGATAAGATTCATATTTTCCAGATCGAAACAGAAAGCTTAACAAAGTATCGATGGCACCAAAGAAAGGTTCCACTCAGTTTACCTCAACTAGAAATGCTGCTCAGTATTACCATTACTATGATTTAAAAGGTATTTGACATTTCCTTTATAGCAGTGTCATACGTCTAGTTCCAAATTCAACACACAAACTCTACAGATGTGCAATGAGACTTATTTTGTGCTGCCTCAAAGTCTTTATTTTAAGACTGATTTTAAAGTATTTTTTTATGTGGGTTAATACAAGCAACTGCATAGAAAATAAAGTTCAGTATGCATGCAAAAGGTCTGCTTTAGTGATGTTTACAGCAGTATTAGAGCTATTTTAAGATAAGATTCAATGTGTCAACATGACAAGCAGGAGAAGAGAAGGGAAAAAGATGTTAATATCATGAAGACCTCATGCCTGAAAAGGGTAATATTGTGAAAGACTGATGATTCAAAAATCATGTGGACTTTCAAATGAAAAACAAAATCTGGAAAAGCTTCCAGCTCTCAACTTACAAAAGCTTTGTTGGATTGGAATTTGAAAGCAGTGAAAATATAGTAAGGATCAGTGTTCACTTTCCATAACTTTTAAATTTGCCTGCTTGAACACTACCTCCATCCTCCTGCTTATGTGTGCAACACAATGTTTAAACTGATTTTTTTTTTCCTGTTCATAAGTTAATTTACATCACAGAAACGGGCAATCTAATTTCAGTGAAAGATGTTCTGAGACTTCCGTGCTATACTGAAAAAAACAGATTTATAAAGTTAGAATATGATTACATATTAATTTGAAAATATTTAAAAATAAAGATTTGCCTGTAAGACAATTACATTCATTTAGTAGAAGAAATAATTACTACTTTTATTAGAATGAATAATGAGGCTTGTAGCTATGCATATAGAAATTATCACGGGGCTTCCATTATTTCCCCAAGACAAACTTCTCTGACATGCACTGCGTACCTCTTATCTGCATTGCAGGTTTCTGTTACATATGCTAATCTTGTTCCGTGTTTGGGATTCCCAGGGATCTGCAGCGTTGATCACAGAAGACACTTTTGCCCTACATGTTGTGAGTATTCCTGTATTTTAAGTAAATAATAGTAAAAGAGAAAAAAATTGAAAGTTAATTGAATTCACTAGGATAGCAGACTACATGGACCATCGTATCTCTTTGTCACTATTCTTGCTGCAGTGTTTTACTAAAGACAAACCATGTGCACTTGAGATATAGATTTAGGTCAACGAAAATGTATTCCAAAACAGATATGATGAACAACAAGGAAAGATTGAAAGATTAAATAAATGTGCAAGTAAGAGCGTGTTGATTGTGTGTTGAGTGTGTGGTTTTTTGTGGTGTGTTTTTTTTTTTTTTTTTTTAAATGTTCTCTTGAGCTGTGCTGATTGCTTAATTTTAATATCTAGTGGAACTTCAAGGAACGGGAAATGAAAGTTGGTGGGAAATAATGAATAAAAATCTTAACTGTTAAATGCTTCTACATTTTATTCATGGGGAATAAACCTAGTAAAGCTAGTAGAAAGATCTTCAACACAGTAAAACTGTCTTGGGGGCACTATAATGAATCTGCGGATGTGGAGGGTGTTAAGACTGCAGTGGCCAACCAATTACTTTTGAAACAGTATTTCTTTTGGTGAATTGCTCTGATACACATGTGTTTTAATTGTCATGAAGCCTTTACATTGAAAGAGTCCAGCTAAAAGGTTACTGGAATAGCAGCAATTAGGTGTAATACAGCAGTGATGGTTTGGTATCAGCTGTATTGGTGGGTTAGAAATTGAATGAGTTGAAGAGTAATATTGTTGTGTCATCTTAACAACTGCTATTTGGATGATTATTTTATCAAAGACATTTTAAAATTTTAATTCTGGCTAGATGTCTTCCATCCTTGTGTAAAGCTTTCATGTTTTCTGTGTTTGACTAAACTTACGTGACTGAAAACAGAAGGCTTGGCGTGTCCTTAAGTATCACTCATAGTCATTTGTGAGGTTGAATTGCAAGCAGTGAAGGGTAATAGTAGCAATAAAAGTGTAAGGTGAATTTATCGTAACAGAGGACTATTTTCTTAACCACTGCACACCTCTCTGAAAGGAAGAGTTGTATCAACAGCCACTGGGTATTAGTCGTGTGCTCAGCTCAACAGTGTTCTCCAGTGGTGCCTTGCACAGTCGTTGCTTTTTAGTAGCAAATGGGGCAAAGTGTTCTCCAGCAACCAAATGTATCTAAATCAATCAAAAGCCCTTTTATCTCTGTAAGAGCATGTATGGATAAGAAACACTGCTAATAACTGTGCTTATTCTCCTGTGTGTGTTATCCCAACTTTCACAATGTGTCACAGAGCAAGAAAACAAATCAATCTTTTTCACCTGAAGCTAAAATACTCAAGGATGATTTAATAGCACCTCTCTCTGTTAATGTAGTTTTCTCTCTCAGTATGTAATATTCTATTGCGATGGGCAGATATGAATGCAGCATACTTAAAGCAGAAAGCTCTGGTTTAGAAGTGGATCAACTTTAAATTTATAGCTTAATTTCAGGATTGGTGTAGGTGATGAGCACTTTAGCTGAATATGTTTGCAGAGGTCGCTTTGAAGGCTCTGGTGCCACATCTATATTCCTTTTAGTATCCAAGTTAGGATGGTTAGAGTTGGCTTGGGGTTGTATGTAACATAGACTTGCATCTTTGGAACATACCACGGATGTTAACTTTGGGTTTTGTTATTCTCTCTTCAGTGTCTAGTACAGTAGCTAGCAAAGAGACAGACAGACAAACATCATAGACATTCTACCTTTCTCTAAGAAAGACACAATGGAGAGAATTCAAAATATTGAAATAAAATGATTTTTCTATCCATACAAAGTAATGTCCTATTAAGTGATAATCTTCTAAAGTTTATCTGCAGTAATGTTTTTTTTACTTAAGGCACAAGACCGCACTAATGTTATTCAGTGCTGACTTTTATCATGCTAGGTATTAAAAAGGTTTACATGGCTACAAGTGATAAATTGAGAAAATACAGAGATTAAAGAAATTTACTTCTGCATATCCCACATAGGAAGATATCTTTGAAAGCTTAAAAAGAGTGCATTTTTCACCCTATGGAGCTTTTATAGGGTCCAGCACATTAAATGAGCAAGGTCATGCAGTCACAAATAGAAGCTATAATAAAATTTCAGATACAGACTTGAGAGTTTGGACACAATAGCTGTATTTTGAAAGGTAAAACTGTAACATGTAACACCAATATTTGATAATTTCTTGACTATTATAAAATCTTTTAACTAGTAAGCTAAGGCATTACCAGTAACTTAAAATATTTTAAAATGTCATATGAGGGAAATATCACAGTGTTTTCACCAGTAGCTTATTAAAGAATACAGCAACTGTTACAGCTGTTTCACAGCTGACCTCATTGCAAACTTAAGTCTTTGATTTTTGCATAGTAATATAACTTGTATTACTTTTTTTCCCTGTATTTGTCATACAGACTTACGCTAATAACTGGGTATATCAGGAGGGTTATAGTAAATTAAATAATGTTATAATTTAAACAGAGTTTTGTGCTATTTATAATCTTTAACAAGTTCATTACTCCCTGATCAGTATCATCTCTGCAAAAATATCAACAAGTAGTTAATTTATAACTGTTTTTTCTGCTCCACAGCTTGGAATACTTAGGAAGTAAAGTGACCCATGTGGTGCCAAAGGGGAAAAAGACTTGAAAAAAATCTGTTGAAATTTCTGTGAAAATAACCAGATGAAACTTGCAATTTAAAATTTCTAAATAATAAACATCTTGGATGTATCATGATAGAGCTTGACTTTTATGTTTACAATAAAAAAATTCCATAATAAGTATGGAAAGGTGCTCTTTACTATGTCTTAACACATTTAGCCTTAAATTTGATATTCAGAGCTGGATGATCTCCTTTGCTTAACTTTTGCAACAAATCTGTGATAAACCTAAAAATAGGCTGATGACACTACTGCTCAGGGCACAATGCAAAAACCCATGATCTACTCTCCCACCCTATTTAAACAGGGTGCAGGTGGCTTATTAAGAAAATAAGCTATGGAGCAATAAAAGGAGAATCAAAAGTCACCGATTCACAGAATTGTTTTAAGTTTGTCTCTGTGACTCTCATTTTGGCAAAATGAAACCCAGGTTATTTGCAGCTCAGTGATTGACAAAGTCTCTGTATTTACATGCAACACAAATATTCTTGCAGATAATGCACCTTGTATTTCTAGTAGTAAAATTCACTTTGTATTTTGAATATGTTTGATAGGAAAGCAAGAATGGGGAACTATTTTTGCTTCCACCACCATCAGGGGCTACATTTCCGTCTCTTAAGCAGGAACGGATTCTAACCCCCAATGTAACATTTGTGCAGTGCAACTGAATTGACTTCTAATCAAACCTTAGTGATTTTCAGTGGTTCATCTTCCTCCCAGTAGGCAAAACTTTTGCAGTGCCTATTCAAACTGAGGCAACAAAATTTTCTACTAGCAACGTATTTTCAGACTGCAATTAAACACATACCTAAATATCAATACTATTACGAGATTAAAAATTCAATAATGCAAAGATCCTTTTAAAATTGTTAGCTCTTAATTATGCAGATGTAATTAAAGACATAACTCAGATGATATCTTTATTTATTTAGATAGAACATGCACTCACAATTGATAATTGCAGAACTCTGTTACTATAGTTACCATTAAATGAGACTGAGAGCAATCTGTCAAAGACAAATTTACTACAATCATGGCTGCAGTAATTCTGCATTAAAAAAACAACACTGAATTGCGAAGTTATGCCATCTTAGAAGAAAGATACCTAGTCTTTAACGGTCTAGGTATTTAAAGGTATTGAATAATTCTTGAAGGACTGAGTGTAAACATTATTATTCTTACAGTCTGAACAAAAGGGAAAGTAATACTTAGTCCTATGCCTTCCCAGTTTAAGCAAGTAATTACTGAGGCTCAGACTTATAATTATGCTTTAAAATGAGAGTTAAATTCAGGTCCACTGTGATCCCATTGAAGTCATATAACTATGCCTTGGCTTCAGAAGTAGTACAGACTGTCTGGGCAAGACTTGCAATACAATTATGTTGAAAACTGGCTTTTAGTAGTGGTGGCTGAAAATATGCATTTTTGTCTCCTTAGAACTTGATAGTTTTGCATTTTGATGTGAAAAAATTTATGCTTTTATCCCTGAATGATCTGAACATCATCTAGGTGTTGAACTGGAGTACAACTCAGTTGTGCCCTAAGCTCACAAATATTTGATGCCGTGCAGTTTTATAGTCTTCAAGTATATTTTGTGACCAGGAAAAATGGTTGGCAGGATGAGTAAAATGAGGAAAATTGAACCCTAGTAAGCTTTAACTCAGGTGATTGCAGGCTTCACTGTTGGTTTTTGTATTGCGTCTTTAGGTACTATTGGTATGAATAAGCAGTGTAATTGGTAATGAGTTGGTCATATGCCATGACAGATGGACATGTGCCTTTCTTATCTTTCCTTTTTCATAGCACAGTTTCAAGTTTTCTTCTTTCCTTTCAAATGAGGACATCAGCCTCCTGCTTTCATGCTTGCCTTCCAGCCTCCTGGCATATATCCCCGCATGGTAGTCCCACTTCATTTTCTCCTTCTTTTTCCCCACAAATGGTCACCTGTTATCCTCCTGCCTCCACCTTGCCAAGAGTGATGTTCACTGTCTTGCTCTGCTTCTACTTTTCTCCGAAGCTCACAGTGTATTACCGATGGCATTTCTGCAGCAGACACCACAGAAAGAATAGCCTGAGGAAGGACTAGCAGAGTTTGTCTGACTCTCACAAACAGTGGACTATTGCAAGAATCTTCTGAAGTTGTTTACAAACAGAATACTGAGAAAAAAACCCCACAGCTTTCAGTAAGTTTGAATGTGTCATTACATTTTCTTTATATTCCTTGATTTTTTTATCTAAGGTATAAAAAAATACAAAATACCAGCAACCTCTATTAATAACTTATAATGAATGTTTCAGTTTTTTTTCTCTGAAGCACAAATGATGCCAGGTACTTTTGATTACAGAGCACTGGAGTATTTCAAGCAGTACCTTTTTCAAGCAGTAGCTTGTTGAAAACCCCTACAACTGAAATGTGATGACTTTGTTTAAGAAACAAATTATCTACTAAAAATGTAGAAAAAAATAGCAGAGGAAAGAAAATTATATTTTTTGCTGTATCAGAGGTGAAAAAGGAAAGGAAGAGAATAAAAAAAACCTGGAATGATGAGAAATAATAGAAATAACAAAGCAAGTCAACGATACCTTGTTCCTTCATCTGGAAACCTCTCCAACTTTCCATATAACTATGATCTGAGATACTGAAGCAGTGGGGTCTTTCTTAAATTACTTTTTGTTCTTCTCCCCCATGATCTGATGATGTGTCCTTGTCAGATTTCAGTTCTGTGTTATTTCTAATTTCATCACGTATCTTTCTGATTTCTGTGTATGGTTTCTTTATATATATAAAATCATATTTCTATATATATAATTTCTAGACATGCTATTTCTATTTTTATATGTATTTCTGTATCTGTTTTCTAGATACATGATATTTCTATACATATGATTTCTCTACACATAGCCATGTATGTTTTTTACATAAGAATTCTCTGCATTTCTATATAAAAATGTATATATTATATATGGAAATTAAGTGCATGAGTATATATAGATATAAATCCCCTATATATCTATATATATTACATACACAGATATTTCAATTGTAATTTGCAGTTGTTTCCCCAGCTATCTGTTTTACTGTAATCTGGCTCTGTTGTACTTGTTTTTCAAGCCCTTCCTGGGCCACCATTTGCATTGAGTTACATTCAAACTGATACTTATGCAGATTGTTATAGCATTTTCTTAGCCAAGTAGATACTGTGATATTTTTGCAGATATCAAGTATATAATGGTTGTTCATGTAGGTAGATTAAAAAGTTTGTCACGTGCATTTGCACAACTGTGATTTATACATTTCTCTTTATTCTTTGTAAATCCTTGCTCAAGAGATGGAAAATATGTTTCATCCAGAAACTGCTAAGTAATCTCTTAGTCTAATTCTGGACAGGAGAGTGCCTAACTACCATTGGTCTTAAAAATGTCCTGGTTTTATACACAAAACTATTTAAACTTTCTTGTTACCTTACAAATTTAGCAATCCCTAGGAACTCCTTGAAAACAATGAGTTTTTAAGACTAGAATACACTGTGAACTCAGAAGTGACCGATAAATAATTTATTTATGGGGTAGTTGTAGGCACAAGCCAGTGCACTTGCTGCTAAAGGCCAGCATGAATTAAAATAGGCACTAATGGCTTTGGCTTTTGCCACCTGATTTGGAGAATGCATACTGTGGTTATCAATCAGCTCTCCACATGGACTAGTCCAAATAAAGTCATCCTACTAAATTTCTTCTGGTGATCTTAGAAGACCTGCTGTGAGTCTCTGTTCGTGAGTGACAGAAATATTAAAAAAAAAAAGATGACTTACAGCATAAGCAGGAAACAAACTGTATCGCTTGCCTTTTCTAGCTGCTTCTTCTGTTGACCTTTTGGGGAAACCTCTAGCTAACTGATTTTTTCAGAAGTCTTAGCTCCTAAGAGAGGAAGAGGATTGTGATTACTTATAGAAACAATTAAAGTTGTTATGCACAAAACTCACTTCCAGTTTTGCTATGTTATCCTTTAAAAAAAAAAAAATCTACCACATCCTCACCTACAGAAATAATTTTAAACTCAAATTAGTAATATTAATGGCAATATTTCTTCTGTTAAAAAGCCTTCAAATGCTGCACTTCTGAACTTGATAAACATTAAAAAAGAATGAAAAATTAATCCTCACTACAATACAGTTATTCTAGTTACTTTAAAACAGACATGTTACAAACATAACTTTCCCTTGCAAGCCCAATCTGAAATCGAGATGAATTAGTCTAAGGGCAACCTATTCTGTGTTTTTGCCCTTGAATGTGGTATGTTTTTATGCCCATTTTGCCCAGATGGGTGTCTCTGATTATTCTTTTCATGGCAAAACCACGTACTCAATATATTGAATTATTTGAAAAATTAATGGCATTGCTCACATTGGATTTTGAGTCAGCTATTTTAGCCTGTGCATTAACTATTAACAAAAGGACCCTGACAAAATTTTTGTAATTCAGATATACCACAATGCACACAGATTACATGAATGTATTTTGGGATACAGTCTTATAGCTCACAGTTAGAAGCAGTAGGTAACATTTATTGCAGGCAATGTGATTCCTCTGACTTTGAGGGAAGCTCACTGGTAAAGAAGAGCATGCCAGTTATCTATGAAATGTTCATTACCATGCAAGCCTTAGCTCTGACTGAATTGTTATTCCTATTACTCCTGAAAGGCTGTACCACAAAAAATAAATAATGAAAACAGCAATGATTTTTAATCATTTCTCTTTGGTCTAGAAATTGGGTCAGAATCACAGGGACAGTGTTCACCCATCTTCTATTTCTTATTATTCCTTTTTCTGTTTTATTCCATATTGTGTTCTATAACAAAATGGTATATTTTAGCACTCATTTAGTTATAGGGCTGACAGCTGACACCAGGCTTTTTATTGTTTTTATTTTTTTTCCTTTATCGCAGAGGGAAAGTACAAAGAAGTGTCTTGTTTTGATAGAGCTTTTTTATTTGCTGGTTCCCTTTGGCAGACATTGTGATTTATGTATCTGTGGTCTGTATTGCGTAGGAGGTGGCAATTCAGGGGAATGAGCCTTGCACTTGGAATATGGTTTATATTGTCTCATCTGTAATAAGAGAATTCATTCTGTTGTCTTGGCCCTATTCTTGGAAAAGTATCTTTTCTTGTTGAAAGATCTGCTGTGTCTGGGGAGTGGAGTTGTTAGTCATAGGCTCATGAGATTTTTAGCATATTTATTTTTCTCATTCTGCTCAGGATTATGACAATGTAAGACTTGACTGATACTTTCTGGTTTATACGTAACAAGCATTCTGAAATGAAGAACAAAAAGTGTCAAATTAACTTTTTTTTTCAGTAAAACTTCTTGAGAAATCTAAGTTGAACTAACAGATGTGGAATATTTGGGAACAAATTCAACCGTGTTGATACTTACATTGTACATTTACTTGGAGTAAAGCATATATTCACCTTTCAAAGGTCAAATGGGACAGAGTGCTGCTTTCTGGGTTATTGCCCAGATATGTATGTATTGCCGCTTGTGAAGTCCTTAGGTATTAGATAACTAGACCTAACAGAAGGCTTGCAGCTACCTGGGTGCAGCAGTTTGTGAATTGACCTTTGCTCCTCTGACCTCTCCTGGTTTAGGCCCCTCTTTGGATGTTACTGCCCAAATGACCAGGCTGATACAAGCATGCTGAAACGTGGTCTGGTGTTCCAGGTTTCATCTCTAATATGTTCTGATTTTACAATGTGACGACAGAAACAATATTTTAGGAAAGGTGCTTCCAGAGAGCAGTTGTTGTGAAATTTGCATGAAAAGTGCCCACAAAATTTGGAGCTGTTTGTAGAAAAAAAGAAAAATCCTAAAAATATAGGTGGTCTTGAGCAATTATTAATTTTACTGGTGTCCTGATAGATGTGTATCTACTAGTAATCTGTTTGTATTTGTGACTATATATGACAACTGAAATACTTGTGAAATCACATGTGTTTTGCAGCATGTCCTGGTAGGTTTTTTTAGCTTTAAGTACTTGGCATATAATAGACAACTTACATGTGTGTGTTAATTACATTTCAAATAGTAGGGGTCATATTTGGTGTTATATTTATTTCTTTTACAGGAATTTTGGGGTCTTATAATTAAGAGAACATGGGAAAACACAATTTCCACAACAAATTTATAAATTACTGTACTTTATAAAAGCCAGAAGGTTCTTTCCACCCAACATTTCTCTGTTTTGCTACTTCTGGACAATCTCATCTTTTGGGGATTATTTTCTCCCTTTGGCTATATCAATAAAAAAAGAATATCTAGTTTAAAGGAGATATAAAGTGCTATTTACTGAACTATGTTATGCATTTAAGCAGAATTAGGTACCCAGACTGCTTCTGTTGGATTCACAGATTTCAAGATGTGAATTAAAGTAGTTTTTCTGCAGTTGTGACCTTGAGTAACTGTAAAAGTAACTTCAACGTAACAGAAATTCTAGGATGCATTATGCAGAAATGCCGAAAGGAAGTGACTGCAAAAGGGAACATTTCTGTAGGTAGGTGTTTAGAGATGTATAGAGAATAAAATGTTTGCTACGTTATTCACTTTGAACAACAGAAACAAGGAGTGTAGGACTGGATAGGCCTTTTAGGCCACAGAATCCTGTCCTTTTCTCTGCTGCACACAAATATATTATAAACTAGTTAACTGTATTTATGAGACCCCTGATTTTGAGTCATAGCACACCTCCATTTCTTTACAGGTAAGCAGCTTCGTGGCATTTCAAAGATGGAATCCTCTAATGAAAACACCCTGGAAGCAGATGAGTATACTTGTAGTAGAGTACTCCTTCCCTCAAGCACATGAGAAATTGCATGCTGCTTTGGAGAATTAAGTATGTTTTGATGCATGGGAAACAGCATGAAGGGGACTGGATCCCACCAGATGAAATAGGAGTATATGGAACATTTAAGCATGACAGACAATCCATATAAAAGTACTATAGAAAACAAGTATATTTTCTCTGATAACTGAAAAGTAAGTTTCTGAACTTGAAGCTGAACTTCTTTAATATATGCTGGTGACAGAAGGCTGGCCTCTGTGTAAAGGTGTACTGAATTAAAATACTATGGATATTATCCTGAAAACATCTTGCGGGCAGAGGTCAAAGCTGGTGATAAGTTCAACAGTTTATGGAATGAACTTACTTGGCAGTGCTTTAGATACCTGTGCCAGAAAAGTGTGATGAAAAAAAAAAATCAAATCTCACTAACATATCACCGTTTTATTATGTTTATGCTAATGTCTACCTTCACTGAACAATTCTCCAGAATCTGACATTCACCAAACATTCCCACGGGATCTCCATTACTACATATGAACTAGCCTGTATCTGGAATACAAAGGATTTTTTTTTTTTTTAAAGATATCTCTGGAGCTGCCTTTACACCACACTTTATGAAGAAAAGTGTTCCAAACATGAAAGCCTTCTGTGGCATGAAGTTTTCTGGCAAGCTCTATTTTGCAATAATTGTTTCACATATCAATAATTTCTGTCAACAGCTTCTATAATAACCTATGAGTGCCTGCTAAGGATACTGCCATAGCACAGTCTTATGAGAAGAAACAATTGTAGCTTTGCCATTTCTTGTGAGAAAGAAGAATACATGCTAGGAGTTGAGTAGTGGAAATCTTTTATATTACTATTTTATAATTGAAGAATGGAGAGAACTACACTTGTTTAACTGTGAATTATCATTGTACTTTATGAATTCTTTTCTCATGGATGAAAATCTTCACAGAAAACCAAATCTTTAAAGCTTGTTGTCCTGGAGATTTGTTGTGCTTCTAAAGGGGAAGATAAAAAATAATTTGAAAAGCAGAAAAAGTTAAGACTGCTTACACATGCACACAGTTGCACTAAGACTCAAATTTCACGCTGTGCTTCCTGGGTGATTTGGGCTGGGGGTTATTGTGTTGAGTTTAGCTTTTCCTAGTAGAGCAATTATGGTTTAGGCTTGGTGTTTATACTTGCTTTTAAAGGATTAAATTCAAGCTGCAGTTGAAGCGGTGAAAGTCACCTGGCCTTTTTTTCCACATTTAATTAATTAGAATTGAACTCTGAGGGTAAAACTTATTAATGAAATGTAAATGTAAAATTATGCTACCCTGGAAAAACAAATGTGCTGTGCCAACAAATCCATTAGCTGAGTTTCTTATTTTCTTCTTAAAGCCTTGGTATTCAGGGGACATTAGGAGGGAAGCAGAACTAGACAGAGGACTCTGAATTACAATACTGTAGGAACTGTAGTTTCCAGCTCTCATTCTGTAACCTTATCCTGTTTTCAGATAATTTTGATTACATTTCTTTCAGTGTTTTTAGGGGATATTAAAGATGAGATGAAGAAATAAACAAAGACACAAACCTATGAGTGTTTAGATAAACAACAGAGTATCTTATTTCTTATTTTGCTCTATGCCATTCTTCTTTCAAGACAGTCTGACACATCAAGCGTTCCAAGGTTCAGTACATCAGAGCATATAGCAGCGTTAATGTTGAATAAATCTGAGTACACAGCCCTGACAAAAAGAGATACAATTCGCACAGGCTAACCAGAATTTGAAATTTGAACTCCTAGTTTCTTAATGTAGTGGATTTTAAAGACTGTTTCTTTTTCCTCTGCTGCTTCTGAAGAATTTTTCCTTACAAAGGGCATAATGTAGGAAGCTGGTATTTCCAGTACCCAGGATACTCAAGCATCCTTGATAATCCAGTTTAAAATATTGCTCTAGATCCATATAGCTTTTAATTGTCTCCTTCACAATTTGTGATACTTCATCTACAGTCACTACAAAACCACTTTTGTTTCATATATAGTAGCTTTTTCTTTTCTAAGTTAAATTAAATTGAACTTATTGTCCTTTCAACCATGTTGTTGAATTAAGTCTTTTTGGAATGGTTAACAATACCAGGTGTTGTTTTTCCTACCTAATCGACTAATAATGTACATCTGTAAATTTAGTCTCTTGTATGTCCATGTCTTTAAAAACTTGAACCATAGTAGTTCGGCCTTCATCTCTGGTACAAAATGTTATTTCTTTTTCATACCGCCATTTATCACTCTTTTTTCCTAACTGGTTTGTGATCCATCTTAAATTTTACATCTCATTGTGTGACTATTAATACTTCCTTTAAAACCTTTTTTCCAAGGACCCTGTCAAAAGAAATTTGAAGGTCCAAATGAATTATATTCACTTGTTTCCTTTCACACATCTTGTCTTAGCCTTCTGCAAAAAATGAGAATACGTGCTTTTATAGAACTCACGGTCAATGATACTTACTATTTTAACTATACTACCTGATATTTTCTTGTTATTCTTGTTCACTTTCTTAGGACTGAAGTAAGTACCTTTTTTGATCTTTGGCACTCTTTAAATTCCAGTTTGACCATCTTCCAAATACCTAGAGAAAATACATTGCACATTTATCTGGAATTAGGGATGTCATGTTACATTGATTCTGCATAACTTGTTTGCTGATTTACTGCTATTAAATTTTAACTCTGGAAACATAAATTTCTTCTTTTTAACTTATATAAGGTTTTGGGGTTTTTTTTTATGCCTACCAGGTTATGGTCTGTTCTGTCTTGATCTTTTATATGTATTATTTCAAAAGCTAATTTCATGATACCAAATCTATTTATGGATATGGCTATGTGGTGCTTAGCTGCCTACTGAGGTTAATCCAGAACAACATATGGAAATTAGATTTATTGCTGCTGAAAGGCTTGTATTACTCTGATAAGGGAAGCCTTTGCTATATCTGCAGAGTGTTAATAGGGCATGCTTCCTTTATCATTCCAGCAACAGTCTTAGTCCTGGAGAGGAGGTGCTAGCTTTTCTTGGAGATTAGCAACTTCATGTTTTGACCCAGGCTATTTTTGCCTTGCATTCTGCTAGTTAGAAAAAAGTGTGATTGTGTAAAAGATTTAAGAAGGAGCTAATGTATCTTTACTGGTTGTTTGACACTGGGCACCTTTAAATGTTTTTCTTGAAAGCTGTTAGCCAAGAGTTTTCTTACTTAGGGTCTGGTTTGATGTCAGTAGGAGTCACCAATAGCATCCATTGAGCTGTCTTTGATGATTTCATGTCTCCTACTAATTCACTTTATGAAAACTCTGAAAATGTTCTGTGATTTTTTCTTTTTTTTTTTTTTTTTTTTCCCAGGGCTTGCAATCTGTGCTCTCAAAGGTACTAAAACTGAAATAGTTGGTACAGGGATTTTATCCAAGTCATGATAGCTGAAAACTGATGAGTGCCTTCTATTTACATACATATTAAACCATGTCACTTATATGCAGGAGGAATGCTTCAAAAAGATCCTAAATGCATTATGTCTTTTACATGACTGAAAGCTTAATTCAGAATGCATTTAAATCACAAGAAATATCTACTGATTTTGGTAATCTGTAGTAAACTTCTTTACCAAAAAACCTGTTCTGCAGTATTTGAGAGAATTAAAGTTACTGTTTTAAACTGTAAATAACGCAGTTAAAAAAGATTACAAGACAACTGGGAAAGTGTTTCAACAAAAGAAGAAAAGAAAGGATGAAATTCCAAAATTATGCATAAATGCATGGCTTGGATGAGATACAGAACTACAGCTTCATGTGACAAAATCTGCGGAGGAAGAGATGTTTGCACCAACAGTGACCAGATTGTGTGCACATGCTCTTTAGAAAAACAGAAACTGAGGACTCCCTGAAAGACCCTTCTTAACAGGAATGAGCCTTTGTTTGCAGCATAGCAGTCCTTGAGCTACCAGAACTTTAATTTAAGACGCAGTTCTCATGAGCAGTGTTAATTTTACATAATCTTGTCAGGTTTTTGCCTTAAACTGTATTATTGTTTCAGAATCAGTGCCTGAATGATCCATTGTTTCTTAAAGAAACCACGCCAATATATTTTCTAAAATAATTTCCTACTCACCTAGGTAAGATGAACCCACAGTTAGTGCATTTGGACTTGCTGAGATAATCTGTGAACACGGCCCCTATTTATGGATCGTGTTTACTCCTTTCTGCAGTTTAAGATTTTTAATTTTTTTTTTTTAGTTCACAGTTCTTCCATCAACTCCACTTATGCACTCATGAGTAATCTGCACCTATTTTGAGGGAACTGCCTCTCACCAATACTACGGACTCTGAGCAGAAGTGCAAGAATTGAAGCTTAAAGCTGGAACAACTCGGGCAATAGCAGCTGCACACAGATGACTGGGCACAGCCTTTGAAAACATGAAAAACAGAGAGGCTGTGCAGGGACAAGTGAGTATTTGAAAGCATGCCAGTTCCTCTCTGATATACCAAGTACTAAAATTGCATTGCTGTTGCAGAGCTGATTTTTATGTGTTGCTTCGAGCCATCACAAAGTTTCAGAATCAGGACAGGTTGACTTGCACCTTGTTAATATAGTCAGAGGTCAATAGCTTTATTTGTTTCCTTATTCATTATAACAGTGTAGAGACAATAAAGGCTTATACTTTGCCTTAATCTTTAGTTGTATTTTAAGCGATAGCTTCTACTAACAGCGGAGGTTTGCTCTTCTATCAGCAGTTCTAAGAATCAGAAAAGTCTGAGCTCTTGCATTGAAATATTCTTTTTTATGTTTTGAAAGGAAAGGTGGTAAACAGAAAGGAAGAGTCATAGGTGGGTTTTTTTATTCTGTCTGTACCTATTAAGATATGCAAATAATAGAACAATTAAACATCATTCAAAGGATGATGTCTCAGTAAATCAAATACGGCACTGGGATGTAATATATATCTTGATTACCTTTGCCTAAACTGGGTTGTTGGCCAAATCGGCTTTTTTTCCTTGTTTCCCAATTCTTCATCTATATTAGAGAGCTCCTGAGATGACCTAATTTCATGCAAACATTGTGAGGTACTCAGATGTTATATAATCAAGGATACGATACTGTATATGCCAGATATGTTTGTATATATAGACTCCTTAGAAAGTCTGAGAAACAACCAGGCATGTATGTTATGCATGTATAGACAGTAATACAGGCTTTTTTTAATAGCAGAAGATACTTGTTCCTCTTCTTGATAAGGAGGTTGCTAAGAACGAGAAATACTTCAAAGTAATGTTTCTGTTTTGGCATCTGTGGTATTAAAACGGTCTGGAAAGATGATAAAGTATATTGGTTCTGAGCAAACACGCTTCTGATGTAGTACAGAAGGGATCAGTTCACAAAATTGAAAGAGAAATCCAGCTTATTACCAGAAAAATTTCTAAAGGAAAAAAATGCTTTAGTACAACTGCTGGAAAAAAATGGGATAGCGAAGTTACAGGTCATTATCAGTAACAACTGTAAGGAGCACAAACCTCCAGCACAACTGTTTTTGGGTGTTAAAAAGTTTTAAGCCTTCTTTAAGTGCATATTTGTTCATTACCAGATCCTGCTTAATGGTATCCCATTCAAGGACCACTTACCAGAAAAAGCAGACCTCTGTGCCTCAGCGCTGCAGTTGTACATCTAATGGTTTGCTACCAATGGCTGAGAATTTTCTGCATAAAGTGCATTATTCTTCCTGATAATTATGTCTAACTAATTTGTGCAAAAGCATTTCTTGGAGCTGTTCTAGAGGAGACAAAGTCCATTCTCTTAGGGTGGTGCTGATGGTTACTTTCATATTTATGTTGAGTAGAGGGATGTAAACCAGGTTACTGAATACATATAAGCAAGATTTAGTGTCAGCCTTGTGTCACAATTGTCTGTGTGGAGCCTTAGCCAGCTGGTATTTAACTGAAGATATTTTATGGGATAAATCTTCTTTAGATACTGAAAGAGCAGCTGTTTCTATTGGTCTCGGAAGTGGTTACTGTAGATAGGCTAAAACTGTACTGGAATACACTTTAATTGTTTTAGGTATCAATAGCAATTGAAATTACATCGCTGCATAGTTGTTGAAGATATTCAGTATTTTAAAGACTTTTGATGTACTTTATCAAATAAAATATTGTTATTTTGAGTCCAATACACAGGATGGGTATGAGTTCCTTCTGCAACAGCAAGCACTTGGGATACATGTCTCAGTTATTGACAGTTATCTTTTCTTTTTAATTTTGGTTAGGTTGGGTTTTTTTTTTCTGGTTGCCTGTTGTGGGATCTAATGAAGTCTCAAGCTAGATTTCTGAAGAAGTCTTATCTCATTTGTCTTGAAATCCTGAGTTCAAAGACAAACGTGTCCTTTTTTTGCCTCTGAAGTCTGCTTTCTACAATCTCTGAGGAGCCTAGGGTACACCGGTGCACCAGCATGTGCAGTGCACTACAGTAAAGCCCCATAAACAAAAGACTTCTCATAGTCCCTGGGTCTACCAGAAAGACTTGTGGTTGTCATGTTTCAAAACTTTGTGCTGCATTACACTGTACCTGAGCAGCATCTTCTGTGTGGAAACAGGATATAAGAGCTAAAGATAGTAGTAGAATAAAAACTGATGACTAAATTTAATTAAGAATACTAAGTGCATACTAAATACCAAATTGAATTAAATTTAGATGAAGAAATGTACATATCAGTAACTGAAAAGTTTCTAAACATGATTAAAATTAAAAGAACCCAGAAGTTAATGATAGAGAAGTAAAAAAAAAAAAAAAATCTTAGAAATAATGTTCTTTGATTATTTATCACCATGTTCTAACAGAAACTATTAGACTAATATAGAAGAACCTGGAATACATGCTCAACAGAAAATCAGGACAGATTTCTTGAGATTTCTTTTGAAGGACTCTTGGAGAAATACATATATAGATTTTAATGAAGTATAGTTACATTTTCCAGATGTTTTATTGAAAAACATTCAGATGTAAAATAAATCAGTAGACTATGTAATGAAATCAAGCTCTATAAAGCAAAGAAAAAGAAACCCAATCTTTCCAACAGCATAGTTCCTAATGGTCTGTTCCTTTCAAATTATAAGTCTACCAAATTTAAATATTTATGGCCTTGGTGTCTAAAAATAATCCCCAAGCCTTGCCTGTCAGCTTGCTGAACTCTATGATAAAGACAGATACTCTTTGGCTTTATGACCCTCTTGATTATTTGTCCTGGCTGGGTGATAAGAGAACAAATTACTGCATGAATGAAAGCTATAATTACAGTACAAATCTGGGGATCCAAAGGCTCATGGCTGTAGTTTGCAGTGGTTTAAAAAAGGATAATAAAACTTCAGAAGCCTCCTCTTAGGTATAGAAAAAATCCAACCTGACAATAGTTGGCATTTATTGACCCTTTCTGTTAGCCTTTTTCTAGAACAACTCCTTTTCTCCACTTCTGGATTGTACATGAGAATATACCTTCTTTTTCTTTTTTCCACTAGATTTTTTTTACTGTTGCTTTTAGAGTATTCCACCATGCCGTACCACCAAGTATGTAGAAGTGAAGAAGCAGTAAAAAAATTCTTACCTGAGAACAATGTGCATACACAAACACACATTTATCTATTTATATATATATGTGTGTGTGTGTATATATATTTATTTATGTATATATCTGGCTACCACGAGGTTCTATTTGTTGCGGTTAGTATTGGGCCTTCAGCTACAAACCCTTCCAGGGCAGGCTTTCTAAAGACCACTAATTGCTCCTAGCTCTTCCCTTAGTGTCCTTTCTTCTCCTGCCATTAGTCACCCAGACCAACAAAAGCTTTGGAAAATGCATGGAGAACAGAATTCCTTGAAAACCAAGTACTTTACTTCCAAGAACTCTGCTTTGGCTAGAAAGAGGAACCTTTGTAGTCTCAAATTTTATAATAACATTCTGATCGGAGATCTGATAGGAAAACAAGTGAAAAGAAGGGCTTATAGTTCCTTCTCCCATGCCCCCCTCTGCTCTCTCTCCCCCGCCCCCTTTCTCAACTGTAGTTATCACAATTCATTAGTGTCATAAAAGTTTAAGTTATGCTTAGTTGGTATTGTTCTCTCTGAGGTCACCTACAAAATTGGTTCAGAGATCTGAATTATGTAATTTCACTACCTTTATTTTATAACTATGATATCTGCTCTATTCTGGTATTTGTCATCTTCCTCCTCCCCCCCGTCTGTTATCTCTTGTACTTTTCAAATTTGTTCTTTCCATCTCTATTCTTCAAGCATTCAGCATTCACCTTGCTAGGAAGGGCCAAACATGGAAGATCTCTGGTCATTCCCAGTACATCCAGGTTACATGAGAAACAGGTCAGGCACATGCTAAGGTTCTGGGGTAGGACTCGAGATTTGTCCTCTTCCAAACTCATGGTTGCAAAGTTGCTTACAATGCTATTTAAAGTTGTGCTTGAATGCAGGTTCCACTCCCTTCTTGATTGAAAATGTTAGATTCAGTCTTAGCTATGATTCTTTCTACTGTTTCTACCATAAGAGGAAAATGTTAGAAATAGTGAGACCCAGCTGGGTCCCTTTTCTTATTTATGCTGGTAATGCTACTGCAGGTCAAGCAATAGGCTGAATAGCTTGTATTCTTTCACAACACGTGATCCATTTATAACTAGATAGATTGCTCTTCTGCAATATTTTAGCATCTTCATAAATGTAATGATTGCAGTTGTAGATTAAGATGAAAAAATGGATGGGGCAGCTGTCTCGGTTGTGCATAATTAGATTTTTATGCATGCTGTTAGTATAAATATGAACAACCACTCATTTTTGGGACAAAGGAACAGAACACACTAAATACGATGTGTCAGGCTCAAGGCTGTGGAGCTGTGCTATATTAGCAAGCCTGGCATTGCTTCCTTTAAATGTAGTTCTTAGTACAACAGCACTGCTTGCTTTTGCCTTTGTTTGCACAGTTTAATCCCATTCTTAAAGCAGATCCAGTCTCTATGCCTCATGTTTTTGTCATTGGTTTTGTATTTTTTAGTCCATTGATGTCTGTCTTCAACATGTACTAGCACATTTAAAAGATATATCATCTTTGAGTTTAAAAAAACTACAATGACTTACCCACTCTAGAGAATCCTATGTATTCTGAGTGTTGTACCATAGAAATATCTTCTCATATTTGACCTTTACTTATGTGAATTCAGAAATCATGTAGAAAACTAATGTTTGTACAGATTTAATACCTCAAAAATGTGTTCTTTAATCTCTTCATTACTTACTATTCCAGGATTTTATCCCTAGTCCTCCCTTAGACTTGAAATACTCAAAGCATAATAAATTTTGCTTAAAGGAATTAGAAGTGTGTTGGCACAAGTTCAGTAGCTTCACATTTAAAATATAGGAAAGTAGTAGTTAGATGATATCTCTGCATTTCTACATCACACTGTTACTTGAATCATTCAGTTAAAAATTAAATATTCCACTGCAATAACCATTTACAGCCATTTTGGTAGTGTAATCTAACAAAAAGATCACTGCTTGATAATGTGGTA
Organism: Pelecanus crispus; assembly: GCF_030463565.1. Classification (NCBI taxonomy): domain Eukaryota; kingdom Metazoa; phylum Chordata; class Aves; order Pelecaniformes; family Pelecanidae; genus Pelecanus; species Pelecanus crispus. Next base: position 41,651,928 of record NC_134646.1, on the reverse strand, counting down.
TAGTAACTACAAGGTATAACTATATAAGCTTTAGTAGTCAGGAATGTTAATATTTTATATTCTTTTGTCAGTACTTTTGTTTCTTTCTTCAGTTTTCATAGCAGTTTCAGCACGAGGTTAAAAACCTTGGTTTGTAAAGCTCTCTTTCCCTCACTCCCCCCCCCCCCCTTTTTTTTTTAAATAGCCACTACTGATACCAAATTAATGCTTATTTGGTGGTAGCCATATTAGGAAAATAAGAGTGAAAAAAACCCCTGTAGCATTGACCAGGATATTTCACAGCATTTTTGGCCTGAAGAGGTCAGACACATGAATATCTAGGACCAAATTTTAAAATTTATTTAGCAGTGAGGTACTCTAGTACCATACATACTGTAAAACTACTCCCCGTGGTGTGCCATGCACAAAGGCAATGGCTTGAATTAAGTGGCATTTATTCATCCCAGCACACCCAGGCACCTGAGCTAAGAATGTGACTCTTTGGATTCCTCAGCTCAATTTTCTGCATTATGAGGGTAATAGAATATCTGAAAATAATTCTGCTATACTGTCTTTGCAGTTTCCTTTGAGTTTAAATGTTCTTTTTTTTCTTTTTTTTTTTTTGTAATAAATTAATTTTTCCATTTTGGCATTTTAAAAGGAATTTAATAGTGGCCTATTAGTTGGATGTTTCTTGGGAAGGAGGCAACGAAAAGCCATTTTCCTTTTTTGCTGGAACATCTTTTTAACCTTGTTGAAGGCATGAAGCTTTATTTCCAAGATTAACTCCAGTTTTCATAAGAATAGTTCTCTGTGTTTGATTTTTTTTCTTTGTCAAGTCATTTTCTAAAGAATGCAATAGGTACTTGTTGAAACTCCAGATCTGAAACTTTGTTTGTATAGCTTTTTATTATGAGAAACCTGTCTTTATTTCTTTATTTTCTTTAAACTTCATTACTTCATTGGTAAAAGCTTGGTTTCTGGCTTACAAAAGCTCCATAGCTTTATATACTAACATTAAGGAGACATGCAGCATAAAAATGCAAGCCCTCTCTCGCTTGGAATAAACAATTTATTTTTAATTTTGTTTAGAAATCTAAGCATTCTAGACATCAGTTAATAAACGGAAAATTTGTTTCCTGCTTCACGTATGAAGTTATGTCCCTTACAATCATAAAAATGTTAATTTTTATTGTAGAATTGAAAATCAGAAGTGATAATCATTTGATAATAATCAACTATCTGTTGATCTTAACATGAGATTATTTTGTTGTTTCAAATTTTCTTATGCATTGAAGAAATAAATATGAGCACCCCATACAACATGATTTTTATCAGTCACAAGAAACGGGGGAAGACATCCCAGAAAAAGATATTTTGTGCACAATAAGTAGTGAAAAGTACATTTACCTGATATAAATTTAAATGTCTTGTGGATCCGGCTGATTATCTTTCCAATATAGATGTTTTCAGAAGATTATAAAGATATGGATGTGTCCAGTACATTGATTTTCTGGGCATTCCAGGGTATATAGAACTGATAAATATCCTCCTACCATGTTATACTTACTTATTCTGTCTGGCATCCACACTGCCTCATTAGAAAAAGCTTATTCGCTTTGGATGGTGGACAGTATTTTGCAATGACTAGTTCTTTTCCATGTGAGTGTGCTAAATGCAAAAAAGAACCATTCACATCTGTGATTATTTATCACTATTGAGCAGGAGATTTTTATTGCTTAAAGGGTCATAACTTTCTCTTTAAAGTGACATGAAGGACAAATTTGACTAAACTATCCATTTATGATTTACTGTACTTCTGTCAACCCAGAAGGTCTCCTGAAAAGCAGTTATGTCTGCTATCTGCTCTGTGTTTTCTTTAACCGTAATTTACCACCCATATGAGAGTACAGTGTAAAAAGAAGGAATCTTATAACTTTTAATATCAAACCACTAATATTATGCAGCTGTTAATAGGTGAGAAGTAATATCTGGTCCATTATATATTGATACCAAAGCTGATTAACCATACAAAAAACTAGGTCCTCATAATAATAGTACACCAGTATATCTTATGCTGCTGTTCTAAATATCCTGACAGAAATTAACAAAGCAAAGATTTGATTGCTATGTTTTCATCGTTGCTAGATTACCGTAATAGCTTTGAATATATCAGTGGCATCTGTAGCAAAAAGATTTACAAGGAAAGGAACAAATTTCTGTTTCCTAGAAAAGTTATAACCCTGATCAAGAAATATTGGAAATAGTGTGCAGAAAAAGGCACCACAGCAGCATTTCTGTACACTCGTTTGTGTTTCATATTCACTGAATAAGAAAAAGCTTTGAGGCTAAACCATGCACAATATCTACATAGACTCTTCTACAGCCAGAGCCATGGGTACTCTGCATTTGTACGTGTTCTAAATGAAGGAGAAGCAATTGGGGCTTTTATTTTAAGTCAGTGCCGTGACCAAAGTTGATCTCTTGCGTTGATGTCAGAAAGATTTTATTTGGTTGAAACACTAGAATCAGAGCTACACTAGTATTTGTCTGATTGTAAAATAGTAATTTTTGTAAGGTGAACTCTGAGGAATATCTTGTTGTTTGACTTACACCACAAATGCAATAGTTCAGAACTGACTCAGATTTCTAAAAAGAAAATATTTGAATAATAATGTGTAACTACCCTTAGTTAAAATATCTGGCACTTAAAATTTAATTTTTAATTTCTTGATGTAAAAAACCTCCATGTATTTCTAAGACTATAGTTCAAATAATTGATAATCCAACAGCACATTCTAAATGAACAATTCTTAATATTTTAACGTGGAAGACTTTGGACTAGAATCAAAGGACATTAGTCACTTCCAAAACTTCATATCAACTTATGAACAGATAATTTATATTTACGTAAATTTAAATTATGTATGTGTGTCCATATATATATTTATAATAAAAAAATCATAGCTTATGATGTTCTGCCACTGATAAGAAAGATTCTGTGACTGGTATTTAGGCTATTATACTTCTTCTAAGTAAATACATCAACATTTCAAATTACTTATAAAAAAAATAAATCTCAATCTCAAATAAGTTCTAGTAAACTTGTTCTCATTTAGGTCTCCAAAAGAAATTAAATTTTCCCAGGTCATTAAGTCCTTTTATGAATATAATTAATTCCTAATGTAATATTGTATCAAGAAAGCATTTTTGAACTGATGTGTTGTGGGAAAGCTGGTTTCACCCTCCACTGCTCACAATTTACCCACTCTCTTGGGTAAGTTAGCAGTGGAGCAGCTGACCCAGGAAAACAGTCACCTTAGCGTCTGGGGCTAGTAAGCATATTTGCTTTCCAGGCTCTCGGCATCCTCTCTCAAGCTCTGAAACACTATGGCAATTTTTGCTGATCCTCGGGATGCTGATGCGCTGCTAGGGGAACCTTAAGTTCAAGAGAATAAGAAAGTATGTGCTGGAGCTATATCAAGGAAGGTAGTAGTCATTAGTGGATTTCCATGAGACTTTATGTCAGGTTAAGCATGTTGTTATGGAGACTTCTTCCTCAGTAGAGCTTCTCTGGCACAATCATTCGGCTAAGGAGCTGCTTGGGGCATGTCTGAGAGGCTCAGGAAATCAGGAGTGCGTTGGGAGGGGTGGCGGCGCTTGAACTGGCACTGCTGCCCTACAAAGGGCTCAGTCTCACTTTCTGTGCAACAGAGATGATCAGAAGGTGTATTGCCATTGCACAAATTGCTTATGCTAAAAATTTACATAATTGAAAATATTTCCCACCAACATTTCTTCCTTATACTTGCTCATTTAGACTTGCCAGAAAGAATACTCTGCAGGTCATAAAGCCGCACTGCTTGGTGCGGGGTTGATGCTGCAGGCATCCTGCCTGCGGAGGAAGTCAGTGGCAAAACGTGTTATTCGCTGCAATGTAGAGATGGAGAAAGGTATTAAAATACAAAAGTGGCACTACAGAATGGGAAGAAGAACCACTAAAATGTGCAGCCTGGGCTTATTTTGTGACAGCTGGGAACCTGTATCTCTGCTGAGGGACCCAAGGATGTTCCCAACTTCAGTAGCATCCCAGCCCCTTGTTAGACATGTGGTCTGCTCCCGGGTGTCTGAGAGCTTAGGTATAGCTACATATCTCAACTAATCAAGTATGATTTACACAGTCAGTGAATCTGTTAACACTTTGCTGAAATTAAAATACCTGTATAGCTAAGCTTTCCCTTACAGATACAAAATAGATAGATAGATAGATATAGGTATAACCCAGGAAATACTGATAAAATGATTTCTTGCTTGTTTGCGTAGGAAAGTTACTGAAAATTTTGTATTCACATGTATCATTAATAGCCAACAAATACATGTAAGAGCTAAATGAAAGAAGTCAGCGTATACTCTTTCTTTCTCCCTCCCTCTCTGGGCTATTCTGAACCTGTAAGATAAACAAAAACCAGATTTTTACCTCTGAGTCATCAGAAGGAGCTCACACAAATACAAAAGCCTTCCAAAAGTGATAGAAACATATTGACATTGGCAAAAATGTTCAGTAGTTGTTTCAGCGATGCCAAATATTTAAGGCCCATCCAAAGGCAAGCATGTCTTCTGTGTTGAAAATATGTCATAGTTTGATATTCTGTTGGTTTCAGTGAAATGACCATTTCATATACTGCTGGAAAAATAAAAGGCACTGTTAAGATTTAAAAAAAAAATGCTAAATAATACAGTAATTATCCACCATTTGTTCTACATAATAAAAGATAGGAATAGTGTATATACATATACATAAACATAAATATATTGCCCACATATATTCTGTTATGAATGAGTGATTATGTAGATTGAATTTACCCAAGTGTGTGTATATATACATCCAAAAAACCCATCTCCATGTGAGGAAGAACTATTCAGGTGAAAAAAGATTTAGTGTTATCTGATTCTGGTCCAGTCACTGATATCAGAAATTAAGAGTGTCAGAGGTCTGTCTTTTGTTCCAGATTCTCTGAGAACTCAAGCCGGAGCCTGCTGTAGATCCCGGCTCCAGCTGTCCAGGGGTGGTTCTGGTCTGCATAAAACTGACACCTCAATGAGATTCATTCTTCTAATTAAAAAGAAAGATTATACTTTTCAGCCACCCGTGGAAAAAGCAATCCATAGAAGTAAAGGATCATATTTTAAGGATTGCTAATGCTTTCCAAGCCATTCCAACATTAACTGTCAAATTTAAAGGCAAAATAAGTTATTAAGATAAATATCTGCTAATGGGTATGTAGAATAGAAGGATCTTTTATTTCTACATTTAACAATGTTTTAAGTTATTTTAGAGACCACTTTTCCAGTTAGAAATTTATGAGTAAATCATATAGAAAACTAATCCACGGTGCTTAAACCAGAGCAGTTTCTTGGAATCCAACACAGTAGGGTCAGTAGATCATGTTGGATAATAATGCAGGTCATACAGTGCGTGAATGACAGGAAAAAAAACACCCATGTTTTAGTCTTACATGTCCATCATTACAGCTGTTTCCTTTGTAATTTTAGCTTTCCTGTGCTTCCTCCTGACCTTCTACTTAATTTGTTTGTTTGCTACAGTACTATGATGTCTGATTGAAAGCTTTAGGTGTTAAATTATTAAAATATTATTAAGTGACTGTAGTAGAAAATTAGTGTTATAATTTTCTTAGATGTGAATTTTCTTTTGAAATTGAAGTAGCACTTTTTGTAGGCAAGATTTTGTCATCTGATACACATGCACGTATATGCACATGCATGTATATATTCTGTGAACTGGTCACAATATTTTTGTCTTTGTAATTCCATCCCATGCAATCAACTGTATCTGCTGGTTCTTAATATAAATTACAAAATAACCTCTCTCTCATTACAGAATGCTATTCTGCAGCATGAGCAGTATCTAAATGGTGGTTTGATTTATATTCCCATCACTTAACCTCTTAGAAAGAAAAATATAAAACTCCCAAATGCTAAAAAAAAAATTATAACTTGCAGCTAAATGGCCACTTTAAAAGCTTTTTTCCTCTGTTAAAAATGTGCAAAGCTTGTAGTTAATTGTCTAACTGAAGGTCAGTGTGACTGAATGATGGCTGCACTCTAGAAGTTGTTGTGCTATACAGTGCCGCCATGAAATGACAAGCATCAGTCTATGTTTTGGCTTTTTAAAGTACATTTACATTAATAGGAACCTCATGCTCAGGCTGGAACTAGAGCAAAGAATAGAGAGAGATAAGCACGTGTTGGGGAGGGAGGGATCCTGTGTTTCAATAGGCAGTTTCTAAAATAATTCTTCCAGCTGTTCATAAAATTGAATACCCACTTCATGTGTCAGGGAGCAGCAGGCATAGACTGCTTTGCAAGGGAGGGTGACCTGGGAGTGGAGGGTAACAGCAAGGCAGGATGTCTTGTTTGAAATCTATATATTTTCCCTCTTGCTCTTCATAGTAGTAACAAATGAGAGACTGATCTAACAGCAGGTGCTTATGAAGATGATATGAGACACACGTATTTAAAATCTTTTCTTGTGAAATTTTTTTTTTCTGTTTTAGCCTTTTATTTTTGGTGGTTGCAATTTGTGCTACTAACACAAAGAACTTACAGCAAAACTTGTCACTACAGAAATCACATGCATCTGAAAATAGACAGTATTTCTGTTTGGGCATGTAACTTTTTACTTCAGAATGACACCCCATCAATCTTAAAACATGGACGTTAGACACATGATCTGCATGAGGTTTTTGTATTTTTTTGTTTTGGTTTGGTTTTTTTTGTGGGTGGAATCTAATTTTCACCAGCCTTTGGGAGAATTAGAGAACTTCATGATTGTAATCTGAAAAACCCTGCTTGTTATCTATCATTTTATTAGCTCATTATATTACAAAGAACATGATAGTTTTCTTACTGCAACTTTAAATATATTTTCTTGAAAGAATAAGGCTATTCTAATATTATCCTTTATTTCAATGTATCGAAATGGCTTGATGGACAAAGTCTGGCCATTGAAAAAAAAAAAATCCTTTAAGTAGCTATGCATGCAAATGAAGTAACTAATATGAGATTAAACATGCATGTATATCTTTGGTATAGCTCTAGTGGAATAAAGGAAGATGAGGTGAATAAATATCCTATTGTTAAGATGAAACTGTTCCTTTTCAATGCTTTTTAATTTCTTTTCCAAGTACATTTTTTTCCAAGGTTTTGTTGTGGTCTTTTTTAATGGGGGGATGTTGCTTTTTTTCCCCCAGTTCAGTGGAGTGAGAGACTGGAGATGCAACCACTTTTGTTTACCAAAACAGGTGATTTTTTAGCTATTTTTTTTGAGATATTTAACAAGATATTGTAGACATTTTTTTTCCTGTGATATTTCTGATGTAGATAATGATTTATTGTAGTTTGTACTTGGTTAACAAAATGTTATACTAATTTTGAATGAAAATTAGTTTACAGACAACCAAGAGGCAGGCCTTTCAGAGTGGACATTCTCCAGTTACATAATGAAACACAGTGAACATTTAGGAAAAGTACTGGAAAATCTTTGCTTTATTATCTGGGATATTTCCAGAGACTCAGTTAGAAACTGACTTCTATCTATCAGTCTACTCTATATACATCACATATTCATATCTCTACTCTTGTGTAAAAAGTGGCCTGTAGTAGTTATAGATGGTTGTTATGATGCTGTTTGTCAGCAGTATTAAGGCCATGCAGAGATAGTCATGGAGCTCATGCTCTGTTAAAGCTATTCTTTCAAGTTTAAAAAAAAAAACAACAAAAAACCCAAAACAAAACACCCTTCCCCCCCTCCATGTCCAGCAGTAAAAAGATAGCGGTTCTTTTAAAACTCTTCAGAGTAATAGATCAGACATAAGTCACTTTACTTTTGAAAAAAGTCTCAGAGGAATGTTTCCTATGAGAAATCCCTGAAGGAAAAAAAAAGCTTTTTTGTTTCAAACTGGAAAATAGTACTTACAAAATGCAGTCAATCTGTGTGTTCCCTAGCCAACAGTTGCCAACAGATCCACATACCCTACAAGTAAATCAGGTTCAAGAATTCTCTCCAGCTAAATGCAGCAAATTCAGTTGTAAAAGTGGATTTCTTAGTGAATATTTTCTCTTACTGGTAATATGGTCCTCATATGGGATCTCAGTTTTAGCATTCCTCCAAGGTGCAGTATCTTCACCAGTATTACACTGGTGTAATATAGACATAAAAGAAAGAGTGTTGCACACTAAACTCATAATTCTGCTTCCATAGCACCAAGCACCAGAATGTTTTTAGGGGCCAGACTTTAAATAACCATCCTAGCTATATCACTAGGGGCATTTTCCTCTATTAACAACATTTTGCCTTCTGGTAATATTGTTATGCTGTGTAAACTTTTAAGTTTCTGTAAGTGGCTTTCTCGCTCTGTGCTGCTCTCTTTCGCTCTCCGCGCCCGCTCCCCCCCCACTGTGGCTCTCTAGAGTTCTAGTATCTCCCTACCTATTGCTTGGTTACTACAAGAAACCATAGTTCATAGAACAACACTATTGACTAGCCAGGTAGGTTATTTCTGAGTAGTCAAAAATTAATTTATTGCCATCCTTTGTTAACAAACAGTAGCAGGAACTCTGGTTTTAAGTATGGTTTGTTTATTTGGAAAGCCTAGGCAGATGATGATGAGAAGCAGAAGGAACAATGACTTGCCAAGTTTTTCCTGAGTTATTACCAAGTGTGAACACCTTGAACACCTTTTGGACTGGATGATCTTAAAGGTCTTTTCCAACCTAGATGATTCTATGATTCTATGATTCTATGATCTCATCTCAGAATGTGTTTCTACTTTAAAATACAGCATCTATCTACTCTAATATTTACAGCATCCTATTAAAATCCCAACAGTTTTGTCCAGGATTTGTCTCTCTGGAGACAGCACTAATCAAAAAGCCAGGGA